>NC_132795.1:90768147-91068147 GCF_048418805.1 Vulpes vulpes
TGTCTCTGCCCCCCCCCTCTCTCTCTTTCTCTCTCTCTGTGACTACCATAAATTAAAAAAAAAAAAAAAAAGAGTTACTTAACCAGCTGAGCCAACCAGGTGCCTCAGAAAGTTCCTTTTAAATACATGCATTTGAGCAAAGAAGCTTCACCTTATGATATAAAATCATATGGACATGTGCATTTGGATAAAAAGATATGGGAAAGGAGGGTCATCAAAATGTTAATGGTGATTATCTTACAGTGATTTTTTTGTTTTCCTTATTTTTGTGGGTGTTTACATTTTTTATAATGAGCACATACTATTTACATAATCAGAAAATAACCATTTTTTGTTCTGGGTAAAGGTATGTATAGTTACAGGAATGTGTTAAGTACATAACAACACAAGGAATGTGTGGATTTAGCTACATGGTTGACTTAGCCTGATATAAGGCTCATTCTGGGAGACTGTGAGGAATGAGGAGGCGACTGAGCCCAGGCGAAGGGTAAGCACAGCTTTCCTATCATGGAAAATTTGGTGCCTAACTCTCAGGCGCTGCACTTTGTCCTTTCAGTATTGTTCAGAAGGACAATACTGAAAGGACAAAGTTTGGGCCTCAGGCTTTGGAGCCTTGGGGGCTAGGGTAGCTGACTAAATATTTAATCACATTGTTTTATTTTCATCATATTTATTTTTGGAGTGTGGCCTTTTATTTTGTCAAGTGATGGCAGTTTGCTATTAGTGATGCTAATAACAAGTTCCAATTAATTAATTAATTAATTAATTTTAAGTAGGCTCCGTGCCCAGCCTAGAGCCCAGTGCGGGGCTTGAACTCATAACTCTGAAATCAAGATCTGAGTTGAGATCAAGAGTTAGATACTTAACCAGTTGAGCCAACCAGGTGCCTCAGAAAGTTCCTTTTAAATACATGCATTTGAGCAAAGAAGCTCATCTTGTGATATAAAATCATATGGATGTGTGCATTTGGATAAAAAGATGTGGGAAAGGAGGGTCATCAAAATATTAATGGTGATTATCTTACAGTGATTTTTTTTTTGTTTTCCTTATTTTTGTGGGTGTTGTTTACATTTTTTTATAATGAGCACATATTATTTACATAATCAGAAAATAAACATTTTTGTTCTGGGTAAAGGTATGTATATTTACAGGAATGTGTTAAGTACATAACAACACAAGGAATGTGTGGATTTAGCTACATGGTTGACTTAGCCTGATGTAGGGCTCATTCTGGGAGACTGTGAGGAATGAGGAGGCGACTGAGCCCAGGTGAAGGGTAAGCACAACTTTCCCATCATGAAAAATTCGGTGCCTAACTCTCAGGGGCTGCACTTTGTCCTTTCAGTATTGTTCAGAAGGTTCCATTTCAGAGTCTCAGTTACAACTTTTGAATCAGGTAAAGCATTGATCCTCTTTGGTGGGATGGGGCTGAGTTTCTGGGATGTGTTAGATCTTTGCCCAGCCTGCATTTACATGCCCCAGGCTGGGCTGGACGAAGGGAACCCGGCCAGAGTCTAGATGTCTCAGATTTGTGGATGCTATCCTGTGAATGGTCTGACAGGTGATTGCCTTCTCCCTGCTGGACTGTTCCTTGTCTGCAGAGTGCCCACCATCTGCCTCTCTCCCCAAAGAGTCCTGGCAGCTAGTGCCAGGTCGTGGTGTTGGTCCTTCCCCAGGGAAGAGGGCATGATTTAGCAGGAGTCCCTTAGGCAAACATTCCTGATGTGTAGCCCTAGGAATTTACTGCCCTCAGGTAAAGGCTCTTTTTTCAGATCAGACCACACGTTACTGTTTAATCTTTAGTGGAGCCAACATTATCCAGATACAACAAGGAGCAGACAATCCCAGAACTTCTTTGGGAATTTATCTGGCTTTATGGTCTGATTCCTGTTCTGGGTATCTAATTATGAGATAGGCAGGGGTTGGGCTGACAGTGTCTGCCAACAGTGAGAGAATATAGACCCTGTAGCCACTAATCAGGGGGCACTGCAATCAATAGGACCAGACAGTCCCAGGCCCTGCCCTCCTGGAGGCAGCAGTCTGGTGGAAAAAGCAAACAAGTGACGGCAGGTGCAAAGAGGGTTTGTAGTGCGGATGGAGGCTGTGGCAGCACACAGCAGTGATCTCTTAAAGCCGGGGCAAGGAGGGATGTCTGAGTAATAGACCTTTAGATTGACACACAAAGAGTTTGCCGGGTGAGGAGATGTGGGAAGAGTGACCCTGAAAGAGGGAACCGTGTATGCAGAAATCTCCAGGCCAAAGAAACCTTGCTGTCTCCACCTGAAAGTTGTCCTTTAGGTGGTTAAAGAAGAGCGAACAGGGTGGGAGGATGGTTAGGGCCCAGCTCCTGTAGGACTTCTTTAGACACAGGAGTCTTTAACGAAAGGTGATTTTTCTCCCTCAGGGACATTTGGCAAGGTGTCACAATTTGGTTGTCACAAGTGTGTGTGGGGGGGTGGGGGTGGGGTAGGGCTATTACTGGCATCTAGTGGGAAAGAGTCCTAGATGCTACCAAACACCCTACAATGCCCAA
Source organism: Vulpes vulpes (assembly GCF_048418805.1). Taxonomy (NCBI): domain Eukaryota; kingdom Metazoa; phylum Chordata; class Mammalia; order Carnivora; family Canidae; genus Vulpes; species Vulpes vulpes. The sequence continues at coordinate 90,770,681 of NC_132795.1, forward strand.
GAGAGCCCCCAGCAACAAAGAATTACCCTGCCAAAATGTTAATAGGGCTGAGGTTGAGAATTCCTCATCTAGGACCCTTAGGACTATTTCAAGGACTTTGTTCCTTATTCTAAAGCCAAGGGAAAACCATGATGGGGTTTTACACAGGAAAGGAACATGACCAGATTTATATTCGACAGTGCTAAGTCTAGCTGCTTTGAGGAAATTTTAAGGTCTAGCTATTCCAATTTAGGGCAACTCTCTTAGTAGTTCTGGACCATTCTCCAGCTTGGGGAATTTCCAGCCTCTTTGATTTTTCTTCCCTCCTGGGGCTTACCTTTGACTACTTTGTGACCATCTAGGTATCTACCAGGGTGGGGAAAGCTACTCAGATGCACAGTAAAAGCTAAGCAGGCCAAGGGGTTTTCTGCTGGGTACAAAAGGTACCATACTAGGGCCTACAAAATGTTAAGGCCACTTGTGGCCGGCAGAAAACAGCCCTCCAAAGACGTCCACGTCCTAATCCTCAAAACCTATGAATATTGGCAAAGGGATTTTGTAGATGTGATTAAGATAAGAAACTTGAAATGGGAAAATTCTCCTGAACTGTCTGAATGGGTCGGTGTAATCACAAGGACCCTTATAGAATGGAGACATGAGATCAGATTCGGAGGAGCTTTGGTGACAGAGGCCAGAGAGCAGAAAAAGAGCAAGATTTGAAGATGGCATGCTGCTGGCTTTGAAGATAGGGGATGGGACCCATAGTACGAAACAAGGAATGTATATGCCACTAAATTCCTGGCGATTTGCCAAAATACAAACAGAAAGATTTGTTTGTTTGTTTGTTTGTTTGCTTTTGGGTAAATTCTACCCCTAATGTGGGGCTCAAACTCACAACCCCGTGATCAAGTCACATGCTCTACTGACTGAGCCAGCCAGATGCCCTGAGCCTGGAAAATTTTTAATTAACTCTGAAATAACAAAGGAAAACTGCAAAATAGAAACTAATAAATGTCATTTATTTTAATATTTGTTTTATAATATCTAATATACACAAAAAGATATAAAGACTAACAGGATACACAACCAGGTATTATCCACTCAACTCAAGAAATGTAGTTCTAATATAGCTGAAGCCTCTTGGAGACCCATCCTGGGTTACACTTCCCTCTCTTCCTTCCAGAGGTAATCAATATCCTACATTTGGTATTTATGAGTCCCATACATTTTTTTCTATCTGTCGCCAAACAATCTATAGTATTGCTTTGCGTAGTATTTTATATTCATGACATCATAATGTATGTTTTCTTGCTATTCATTCCTAAAAGGTTTTGTGAATCCAGTGTTTGGCACCATCCTTACCTAGAAGATTTACAATCCAAAAATATGCAATTCTATTTAAGGTAAATGGAACTCTAGGTTGAGAGTAGGGTCACCGTTTACAGCTAACATGTTTTTAGCATTTATTAAACCAGAGTTTCATTTAATCCTCCTACAACAATCCTCTGAAGTAGGTGCTGTTATTATCCTCAGTTACCAATGAAAAGACGGAGACACAAAGAGGCTTAGTGATTTGTCCAAGGTCGTAGGGGATCCCTCCCCTGGAGGAGTCCCAAATTCTGCAAAATGATCTGATGGAAGAATGGGGAGGGTTATGAAGGGGAGCGAGAAGTGCTTTTCAACAAAACCTCTTTACTAGTTTGGTAGTTTAAACATATATTTACAAATTCTTTGATACTCCTCCCTTCAAAAAATGGAACCCAATTACCTTACCCTGAGAGTAAGGTACCCTGAGGTCTTGCTTGTGCTGAGGTCTTGTGGCAGAAATGACGACATAGGACTCCTGAGATTAAGTCCTAAAAGAAACTATGACTTTCCCCTCGCCCTCAGTCACGCACTCTGGGGGAAGCCCACCGCCGTGTTGTGAGGACATTCAGACAGCCAAGTGGAGAGGTCCATGTGGCGAGGAGTGGTGCCTCCTGCTAACAGCCAGTGAGGAACTGAGGCCTTCTGCCAACAGCCATGTAAACAAACCATCTTGGAAGTAGATTCTCCTGTCAAGCTGTCACATGATAGCCACCTCAGCAGACTTCTTGACTACAGCATCAAGAGACCCCGAGAGTCCCTCAGCTAAGCCACTCCTCAATTCCTGCCCCATACAACCTGTGAGATAATGTTAGCTACATTACACTGTTAAGTTCTGGTAAAACTGTTAAGTTCTATAGCAATAGATAAAGTTAACCTCTAAGTGAGTAGCTCTTACCTTTTGGAGTATCAGGGACCCTTGGGGTATTCTCAACCCTTTTGAGAATCTGTTAAAAGCTATGGATCCTGTCTCAGAAAAATATACAGATGCGAAAACGCATTGCTCACAGTTTCTGGAGGATCATATATTTTGATAAAGCCCATTTGTGGATTTCAGGTTCAAGGCTCTGTAAATACTAAAATAGTCCAAGCATGAATTTTTTCCCCACAAAATCACTTTTCTGTGGATGACTAACTTAAAACAAGGATTCTTTTCTTCAGTTTCTTTTTCCTGAGATGGAAGAACCAGTTGAAGAACCCCCCCCCCCCCCAAGTTCTCAGCCCATTTCCCCAGGCTCTTTCCACCCAGCACATTTCAAAGAGCAAAGGAGTCAAATTAACTTCTCAGGGTTCTATTTTAATGACTCAATTCTTTGGGGGGAGAGAGTCAGGATGACTGGAGGGATTTCCAGAAAAGCCAGAAACAGTAATTACTAGAAGTACAGGAAGGAAATGTGTTCTTGAAAGATTAAAGCTCCAGCGTTCAGAGCTGGGGGAGTTGGCTTGATTTGTATTCTCAGAACACATTGGAGCATTTGGGGAAACGCTACTGCACTCATTCTTCATCCACTTCATCCACTTGATTCATCCTCCATCCTTGTTTTCACATATGGCATCTCAAGGTTGACATCACCAGTGCAAGCCATGGAGATGCCTAGTTATTCCTCCACATTTTCCACCTGGGGGGATAAAGAGTTCCAAGGGGACACAGATACAGGAGGAAGAGCAATCAAACTTCCCCTCTGAGCTCAGTATCTGCTAAATCCCTCGAGGCCGTGCTTTCTGATGAAACCAAAGACCATAATTGAAGTTCTCAGAGTGACTTCTGCTTTGGGGACATGAGAATGGCTCTTACTTCCATTTATGAGCATGGGCTGCAGAAACATAATGTAATACAGGAAGTGTAACCCAGGAAGAGAGAGAGTTTGGGGCATGATCACGTCCCAATGCAGGGTAAATTAAGACCACCTATTAAAGCTCATTAAATGGGAATGGAAACCTGGAGAGGGCTGGGTTTGGAGACATCTGGTAGTTAAAACATGAGGATGGAAGAGCTTGCTCGCTGAATATAGAAACCTGAACACTTGTGGGGAGAGGAGGAAGAGATGGCCATTAAAGAGGGAGAGGAACTCTCAGATGGCCTGCAGGAAGAACTGGGAGAGAAAGGTGGGAGCGGAACCAGTGGCCACTGGAGTTTAAAGATGGAGAAAACATTTCACATGAGCAGAGGGATGGGGCAAATGGGAGGTGAAATATGTCCCTCCTTTTTGGTATGAGTAGGGACTCACTGGTGGTCTAGGAAAGAGCATTATCCATAGAGCAGGGGTGGGGGTGGGGGGCCAGAAGCCTGATCAAGCAGGCTGAGGCGTGAGTGAGTTGAAGGAGTGGCCCACAAGAAAGTGGCTAAACATAGTCCCACGAGATCTGACATCAGATAGTGCAGAGGCATCAGCTCCCACCGCGGCAATGGCCTAAAAGGCTGTGGGAAGGCTGTGGTGAAAGCGGATTCATTGTGCTGCTGGTTCATAATCTGCTTTCTGTGAATGACTAGAATTTATATTTTTAATAAACCGAGGTAGCTCTCTAGAGATGTAAACTTTGTGGAGAAAATGCAAGTAAGTGAGCAGAGGTAAGTGGAGCAGAAGCCATCTGCCGGAACGACAAGTATCAGAGGAGGGAGAGCCTTGCCAGGCGCAGTGACGCACAGGAGAAGCTGCTCATGAATCAACTCCAGGGAAAAGGGTGTGGGAGGAGATACAGCGGCTGCAGAGGTCAGGGTGGCGGGTGATAAGACGGTCTCTGCCGCCTTGTCTAAATGGATATAAGCCCTGAGACACTCAGCCCCTCGGAATAGTTGCCACTAGCCTTAGATGCACCTAGAGCGCAAAGAGGAAATGGATAGATCCGACAGACAAGTCTAGGGCCTAGATTCAGAACAACAGAGAACGTAGGAAGAACTTGTCCTGTTGGTTATTTGAAATACATTGATTTCCTGTATGTTGAAACAAACAAATTTCTGTGTTTAATAATAATCTCTCTAACTTAAAAAAAAAAAAAAGTGACTAGAGACCACATTTTCCAAGAAGTTTCCTGGGCTGCTGGCAGGTGCTCGGTGCTCAGCATTCCCTGGAGCCTTCCACGTGCCTCCATAGCCGTGATACTGGGACAAGCTGTCTGGGGATCCTGTCCCTTGGAGACCCCGGCTACATGAGATCTTTAGCCTTTTGGCAGAGTCCAGTATGCAGGCCCTACGCACCACGCTCCCTGAGGCCAGCATTCAGGTTTCAGTGGCACTCTCAGGGTCTCAGGCCCCACAAGGGGTGCTGGCCCAAGCTGAGACCCTGTTCGTGCCATAGACTTCGTGCCACTGCCCTCCTGCTTGTCCGGGCACCCACTGCTGCTGAGCTGGTATCTCCTGGTGGGACACCTGTCACATCTTATAGGCTAGATAGATCAAATGTGAAGGCCAGCACCAACTTTCAGGAGGTAAGGCCAAAAGCCCATGACCCTTTTGTGATGTGCTCAGCCTTACAAAGCCCAGCTGCCTGCGTACTGTATCCACAGAAACCTCCAGCGTTTCCATTAAAATACAGGAAGAGAAATAATAAAAGATAAACTTCCTGCCAAGCATTTGGGGGCAACCAGATATAAGAAGAGGAACAATAAAATATGAACATGATGATGACGGTTATGTGCCCAGATGCCTTTCCTGTTGAAAAAGTGCAGCTTGCAGGTGGAGTGGGGAACTTGATCTCACAGCTGTGAGCTCAGGACCATGGCACAGGCAACTCTGATGCCTGGCGGTCGAGAAGGACAGAGCCAACCTCCAGTTTGGTTTCTGGGAGCATTGGCTTCTTTGATGTCACAGTAAAGCAAATGCTGGGTCTTAAGAGTTAGAGGGCAGCTCTGACTCAATTTGCTGATCTTCGAGGACATGTGGCTGTTTTGAGGGCTGGGCCTGACCATGGAAAGTCCTTAATACATGTGGTGGCATTTGCACTTGGGGAGATTCCTGCCACAGCAGCTGCAAAACAGGACCCCCAGCTGTGGAAGGGGCCCCTAACAGCCCAGGCACCTTGTGTTGGCTGTCACAGCACCCTCAGTCCCCACTTTGTGCTCCCTGGGCCCACTGCCTCCTAGAATCTGGAGTTGAGGCCCACTCCCAATACCTGCAAAGAAAGCTTTTAGAAAAAAAAAAATTTCACTGTTTTTGTTCAAAATAACATCTATTATAAAAATTCAGTTAATACAGTAAACAAAGTTAAACAAACAAAAAAAATCTCCCTATACATCCTACTGCTCAGAGATAACCATTACCAACTTCTATAAAACATCCTTAAAGACTCTTTAGGTACGTGGAGAGATAGAACAACTATATAATTTTATGAGATGGGATCTCATTCTGCAGACTATTTTAGATGAAAAAAACTTAATATTGATGTAGTTGAGTTTGTCAGAAAAACTAAAGACAAACTTAGAAATGACTTGTTTCTTCACAAGTTTTCAAAAGATTAATTCTTTCAGAATTAAGCAAAAATAATGACAAACATTAAGAGATTAAATTTGCTATGCTTAGAAAAAGAAAAAAGAACCGAGTTTGTGTGTCAACGATGCTCAAAACATTTTTTTTAATAAAATTTAAGCTTAAAAAACAAGTTTCAGTTTTAAGTGGCATGTCTGGACTTCCTGCTAACAGTAAGGAATCCCTCACAATTTATCCCGCTCCCCCACTCTCTTGGTTTTTATTATGTTCTATCATCAATATTTACCTCCCTTCATTTTGTCCTCTAACCACATTTCTTACCGTTGTTTAGTTTGAGCTCGATCTCTAATTGACTTAGTGCTCAACCCTTTGTATTACCGCCGTGTTATGGATTCAGTTGTATCCTCCCCCCCAAAAAATGTATGTTGGAGTCATAATTCCTAGTTCCTCAGAATGTGACCTTATTTGGAAAGAGAGTGTTTACAGAGGTAATCAAATTAAAAATGAGGTCATTAGAGTGGGCCTTAATCCAAGACTACTGGTGTCTTTACAAAGGGGAAATCTGGATGTTGACAATGCATAATGTGAAAATTGGAGTTTTGCTGCTACTGGTGAATGAATGTGTAGGGCTTTAAAAAGCTGGAAAAGGATTGGAAGGATCTGTCTCTAGCTCTTTCAGAGGGAACATAGCCCTACTGACACCTTGATTTCAGACTTCTAGACTCAAAAATTGTAATACAATGAATTCCTATTGTTCTAAGCCATCTGGTTTGTGGAACCCTGTTATGGCGGCTCTAGGAAACTGATACACGTAGGTTTTCCTTTTTTTTTTTTTTCTTTTTTTTTCTTCCACTTAGGTTTTCTATTCTAGAATTTATATTGACTCATCCCTTGGTTGGATAGATTTCATTTAGAAGTTGTTTTTTGAGAAGATTTCCTGGGTGCCTTGTTCCCTATAGTTTCACATGCCTGAGAATGCTTGTCCATTGCCTTTATGCTTGAACAATCCTTGAATCATGTTTTCTTTCCTTCACATCTTTTTAGATGTTGGTTTGCTATCTTTTGGCATTGAGATGAAGCCCAAAGAAACTTAATTTTTCTCTCTGCACATGGTTTATTAACTACACGGCCATCCATGTGAGATTTTCTTATCTTTGGTGTTGTATAGCTTCACTAAGATATATCTTGATGTTGAACAGTCTATGTGTGTATGTCATTTTACTTATTATTTATTTATTTATTTATTTATTTATCTTTTAAAGATTTTATTTATTCATGAGACAGAGAGGCAGAGACACAGGCTGAGGGAGAAGCAGTCTCTATGCAGGGAGCCCGACCCGGGACTTGATCCCAGGTCCCCAGGATCAGGCCCTGGGCTGAAGACCACGCTAAACCGCTGAGCCACCCGGGCTGCCTTTATATGTCCTTTTAATCTGTAGATTTAGATCATCCTTACTTCAACAAAAATCCTCTTCTGTTTTTGAAAATAATGTATTTTTAATTCCTTTTATTCTCCTTCAGAAATTACCATTCTCCTTTATAAATGCCAAGGATTCTATTATTGGTCTTCTATAACAATAGCAATTTTCTCTAGAATTACGTAAAAATCTTGAGTTTTGTTGTTCATTTCATGTGATTTCCCAGAATCTTTCCACTGTGGTCTTAATTACATAGTTATTTGTATCCTATTTTTTTGTCGCTTCTGTTGTAGATTCCATTTCTGTCATGGTTTATGGTTCCATTTTCATCTAGAATCTACTAGTTTACTTTTACTCTTCTTTTTTCATTTTTTAAATCTCTTTTTGAATTCTTATGTCTTTGGAGTCTTTTTCTAGATTGTGTTGTCTGAAATTTCTCTGAGAATATGGAAACTTTATCTAAACCTCTTTGGGTAATACCACGCCTTAGGTAATTCCTCTTGTGTTTTTTTTCTTTTCTTTCTTTCTTTCTTTCTTTCTTTCTTTCTTTCTTTCTTTCTTTCTTTCAACTCATCTTTTTGTGTAATATTCCCTTCTCCTATAATTTCCATGTGTGAATCCCATTATGGTTTGAATGGGGGCCACTACTGGCTGAATAATGGTATGATAAGTGAAGAAGTTGGTGAGATTGGAGAGTATCTAGGAGCCTTAAATTTTCCTGGGTTTTGTTGTCTCAAACCACCCTTTCAGTTATTTCCTTTTCTTTGGGGACCATCTTCTCTCAAATTTTGGTGTTCTAGAAATCCAGTGACTCAGACTCCTAGGCTCCCTGTGGTGCAATCTGGTGGTTCCTGCCTCCACTTCCTCCTTCCCCTTGCATCATCCCCACATATCTCCCTTTCCAGAGGTGAGTTTGGTAAGATGGTTCCTGCAGCCCCACCACCCAGGCCACTCTGCACTGTGAGTCCTGCTCTCTATGGGATATTCCCCAGTTTCTACAGTCAGCCCATCCTATCACACCTTATACATGGGATAAAGGTGTCATCAGCTAAACTTCTACCATGTACCTTTGGTGATCTGGGTCCTACTGTGGGTTCAAGGAGGCACCTGGCATCTCTTTCCTATTCTAGTTTTGGTCCCACAGTGACCAGCTGGTTTGCCTTATGGTTTCTGCTTTGGTGCTTCCTTGCCTCATTGAAAATGTAGGCCTCCCTCCCTCTATATTTCATTTCTTTTTGCTATATTCAGTGGGTTTTATAAAAGGAGAGTGGAATAAATATTTTAACAGGAAGTTTCTTATGTTAAAATGCTAATCAGTATGATAATAAAGCTGTTTATAGCTTGGGAAGATTTGTCTCTATTATATTTATATGTGAATATACTATAAATTAGAAATAGGAACATGATCTGGGTCACCTGGGTGGCTCAGTTAGTTGAGTGACTCTTGATCTCAGCTCAGGTCTTGGTCTCCAGGTTGTAGATTCAGGCCTAGTGTTGGGGTCCATGCTGGGTGTGGAGCCTACTTTTAAAAAAAGAAAAAGAAATAGGAACTGATCTGTTTTTCTGTTTGTTTATATTTTTCTTAGTTTTTAAGTGTCCTGTATGTGTCATGAACAGCACTCTTTAGATTATGTTTCTTTCCAAAATGAAGATACCTTTATTGCTTTTCGTTATAAAAATAGTACATGCTTATTGTAAAGCCTTAAACACTAAAAAAAAAAAAAAAAAAATCACAGTGAAAATCATCTGAAATTCTACTATCTATACATAACTGCTATTAAGTTTGTATAATCAACTTTTGAGACCCAAATGTGTTCACAAATGTATCTGCAGTTGACAAAATGAAATCCTATATGCTGTTTAGGAAAGTTTTTAACAATTACAAGTACTGTGTTAATATCTTATCATTGGAAGAAATTCAAAGGAAGTAGACAACCCTTTCTTACTTTCTATACATCTTCCTGGGAAAAGCACTTGTCTCAGATTTCCAGGCCTTTCTTTATTCATTTACATATATAAACATATGAACATACATGATTTTTAATTTATTTTTAGATTTATTTATTTATTCATGAGAGAGAGAGGCAGAGACCTAGGCAGAGGGAGAAGCAGGCTCCTTGCAGGGAGCCAGATGTGGGTGGGACTCGATCCCCGGACCCAGGATCACACCCTGAGCCAAAGGCAGATGCCCAACCGCTGAGCCACCCAGGCATCACCATACATGATTTTTTTTAAACATAAATTATATTAAATACAATTAAAATTTTCACTTGCTATTTTTTGTTACTATTGAGAATGGGATCTCATTTTTAATTAAAATATCTAATCAGGTCAAAGAAATTATGTTGTATTTTGAGTATATAGTGTATCTTACATTCATCTACTTTATTCAACTGTTTTATCAATTCATATGAATTATAACCCCTGACTTTCCTAAGTTCCCATTTATATTTGCATACTCTATCAGTTTTTTGCATATTCTGTTCTAATACTTATTTTTTCCAAAATTATGTTTCAGTTAACAGTGCTGATGTAGAGAAGTGATTCTAAGACTTTACTGTACATCAGATTCATCTGGAATGCTTATTAGGGATAAATTTGGCAAAAGATGTTCAAGATCTGTACACTACAGAATCTGAAGACTATAAAATATTACTGACAGAAATTAATGAAGACCTAGATAAGTGGAGAGAAATTCTAAATTCATGGATTGGAAGGCTCAATAGCAATACATGTCAATTCTCCCCAAATTGATCTGTGTATTTGATGCAATCCCAATCAAAATTCCAGAGGGCTCTTTGTAGAGATTTAAAAACTGGTTCTAAAATTCATCTGGAGGGATGCCTGGGTGGCTCATTGGTTGAATGTCTGCCTTTGGCTCAGGGCGTGGTCGCGGGATCTGGGATTGACACTCACATCGTGTTCGTTGCATGGAGCCTGCTTCTCCCTCTGCCTATGTCTCTGTCTCTCTCTGTGACTCTCATGAATAAATAAATAAAATCTAAAAAAACAAATAAATAAATAAATTAAATAAATAAATAAATCTTTGAAAAAATTAAAATAAAATTCATCTGGAAACTTAGAGGAACTGGAGTAGCCAAAACAACTTTGAATAAGAAAAACAAAGTTGGAGGACTAACTCCACTTGATTTCAGACTTATTATAGAGCTACAAAAATCAGGACAATATTGTTGATATAAAAATAGAAAAATAGAAAACTCGAAACAGAACATAGTCCAGAAATAGATTCGCAAAAAAAAAAAAAAAGAAATAGATTGGCATGTTTGTAGTCCTTTGATCTTTGACAAAATTTTCAAGGCAATTCAATGAGAGAAAGGATAATCTTTTCAAGAAATGGTGTGGAATAATTAAAGAGCCATATGCCAAAAGATGAACCTTGACTTTTACCTCATATCATATATGAAAATTAACTTGAAGGACAAGGAAAGATTGAGGAATCCTCATAGATTGGAAGAGCCTAAGGAGTCGCAACAATTGTATACAGTATGGGGACTCTGGATTGGAGGCTAGAACAAAAAGGAACAGTAGGGGGAAAAATGGGTGAAATTTAAACAAAGTCAGTAGCTTAGTTAATAAATGTTCATTTCTCTTATTTGATAATTGCACTATGGCTTATGTAAGTTAACATCAGGGGAAACTGGGTAAGGTGTATGTATATATATATATATATATATATATATATATATATATATATATGAATTCTCTTTACTATCTTTGCAACTTTTCTGTAAATCTAAACTTATATCAAAATAAAGTTTCTTAAAAATTTAGGGATGGTTGGGTGGCTCAGCATCTCCCTTCGGCTCAGGCTGTGATCCCAGGGTTCGGGGTTTGGGGCTCCCCTGTAGGGAGCTTGCTTCTCCCTCTGCCTATGTCTCTACCTCTCTCTGTGTCTCTCATGAATAAATAAATAAAATATTAAAAAATAACTTTAAATGGATCATATAGATCTAAATTTAAAAGCTAAAATTTCTGGAGGAGAATTTAGTAGAAAATTTTAGTAGGCTTGGGTTTAGCAAGATTTCTTAAATATGACACAAAAGGTACAAACTGTAAAAGAAAAATATTGATACATTAGATTTCCTCAAAATTTGAGATTTTGCTCTTCAAAAGACACTGTTATCAAAGGAAAAAAACAAAAGACAAGCCACAGACTGGGAGAAAATATCTGCAAAATATTACTTGACAAAAGACATGTATCTAGACTATATGAAGAACTCTTGTAACTCAGGTAAATAATCCAATAAAAATGAGTGAAAGATTTGAACAGATATTTCACCAAAAAAGATAAACAGATGGCAAATAAGCACATGAAGATGCTTAACATCCTTAGGTATTAGGAAAATACAAATACAGACTACAATGAGATACCACTACACACTTTTCAGAATGGCTAAAAATTTTTTAAAAGACTGATGACCTTACCAAGTGTTGATAAGGATATGAATGTACTGGAAGCTCATACACTGCTGGTGGGAATGCAAAATAGAACAATATTTTTGGAAAAATGTTTGGCAGTTTTTTTTAAATGATAAAACATACAACTACCATATAATCCAGTCATTCCACTTCTAGATATTTACCCAAAAGAAATGAAAGTGTATGTCCATAAGACTCTCACATGAATGTTCATAGTGGCTTTATTTATAATGGCCCTAAACTGGAATCAATCCAAACCCGTTTATGAACGGGTTAATGGATAAACAAACGTATCCACATAATGAAACACTACTCATCACAGAAAAGAATGGAATCTTGACACATAATGTGACATGGATGAATGTAAAATTTGTTATGCTGAATAAAAGAAGACAAAGAAGGGGCACATGGCTGGCTCAGTAGATAGTGTGTGTGACTCTTGATCTTGGGGTTGTGAGTCTGAATCCCATATTGGATGTAGTGATTACTTAAATAAAATGTTTTTAAAAAGCAACGAATAATACTGTGATTGTGTATATGTAAAGTTCTAAACATTGCAAACTAACCTAGAGCAACACAAGATCAATTGTTGCCTCAGGATGTTGGGAGTGTGAGTGGAAAGAAGGAGGGAGAGATGACAACGGGGTTGAAGAAACATTAAGGGTGATGCGTATGTGTATTATCTTGATTGTGGTGATGGTTTTATGGGTTTATTTATTAAAAGATTTTATTTATTTATTCATGAGACACACACACACAGAGAGAGAGAGAGAGAGAGAGAGAGAGAGACAGAGACACAGGCAGAGGGAGAAGCAGGCTCCATGCAGGGAGCCCGATGTGGGACTTGATCCCAGAACTCCAGGATCACGCCCTGGGCCAAAGACAGGTGCCAAACCGCTGAGCCACCCAGGGATCCCCGTTTTATGGATTTATACCTATATTAAATTCATAAAAGTGTGAACTTTATATGTAACATTGTATGTCAATTACATCTCAATTAAGCTGTAAAAATAAAATAAAATAAAAAGGAAGAAAAGGACTTATTGAAAAGTTTGCTTGGCCCCACCCTAGCATTTCTAATTCAGTATATCTGGCATAGGGCCAAGAATTTACATTTCTTTTTTTTTATAGGTATTTTTTAAAAATTTTTTATTTATTTATTTATGATAGTCACAGAGAGAGAGAGAGAGGCAGAGACACAGGCAGAGGAAGAAGCAGGCTCCATGCACCGGGAGCCCGACGTGGGATTCGATCCCAGGTCTCCAGGATCGCACCCTAGGCCAAAGGCAGGCGCTAAACTGCTGCGCCACCCAGGGATCCCAAGAATTTACATTTCTGAGATGCTCCCAGGAGATCCTTGTAGCTGGTGTTCCACACGTTGAAGACCATTATGTACAGGATTTGGCAAACGGTTTTGTAGTGACATTTGTCATTTTGTTTGCCATGATGGTTAGTTGTATGTATTAGCTTGGTTAGGCAACCGATGCCCCGAAGGTTGTTAACACATGATTTCTGGGTGTGCCTATGAGGGTGTTTCTGGAAGAGATTAACAGGTGACTCTGTAGATGAGTAAAGACCAGTGAGGTCTTTCAATCCATTGAGAGACAGAATAGGACTAAAAGGTAGAGGGAGAGTAGATTTGTTCTCTTTGCTTAAGCTAGGACATCTCCTGCCCTCAGACATTGGTACTCCTGGTCCTCAGGCCTTTGGGTTTAGACTCGGACTTATCTACTGGCCCTCCCATTCTTGGGCTTTTGGATTCAGACTTATATTATCAACTCCACTGGTTCTCAGGCCTTCAGACTCAGACTGAATTACATCATTGGCTTCCCTCATTTTCTAGCTTGCAGATGGCAGACTATGGGACTTCTTGGCCCCCATAATTGTGTGAACCAATTCCTACAATAAACCTCCTCTTCCATTTATCTGTCTAATCAGTCTATCATCATCTATCCTCTATTGGTTCTAGTTCTCTGCAGAACCAAGACTAACACATCTGTCCAGCACCCCAACACCCTTGTAACTGTGATAGAATCCCGATATACGATGGAGTCAAGACTGCTTCCCATCACAGAGAGGGCACAGTGTGCTTTTCTTGCCCCCTAACAATTAGAGTATTAGCCTGTGGCCCAGACTTGGCCACAAGTCAGATGCTTCACTTGGACTTGCATTGTGAGGGGCTGTGTAGGAATCTAGAGCCTGAGGCCCCAGCAGGAGCCCTAAGGACCAGACCCAGCAGAGCTGCTGTAATGACCTGCTGTGGTGGGGTCAGCAGTGGTTGTGGAATATGTGCCCCATTGGTGAGCCCCAGAGATCTAGGCTGTCTGCTCCTGATGCACCATCTTGACTGTCTTCTTTCTTTGGTTCCTGTATAAACCTGATACTCTGGTCCTGGTGCTGATACAATGAGCTACTGACAGTATATCTGTTAAGAGTTAAGTTGTGACCCCAGAAATTCATATGTTGAAGTCCTAACCCCAGTACCTAAGATTATGATCTTACTTGGAGATGGGGTTGTTGTGGAAGTAATTAGTTGAGGTGAGGTCCTATTGGAGTCAAGTAGGCCTCTGATCCAATATGATTGTTGTCCTTATAAGAAGAGGAAATTTGGACACAGATACATACACAGAGGGAGGGCCATATGAAGATGAAGGCAAAGATCTACAACCCAAGGAATACGAAAATTGCTAGCAGACCGTTGGAAGCTGGGGGAGAGGCATGGAACGAATTCTCCTGCGGCCTTGGCCTTCCAAAGAAAACAACCGTGCCAACACCCTAATTTCCAACTTCTAGCCTTCAGACTGAGACAGTTTCTGTTGCTTAAGCTAGTTTGTGATACTTTGTTATGACAGCCCTAGCAAACTACTACAATGTCCTATGTAAATTTTGTTTCTGCTTAAGTTCCTTTTTGTTGTTTGCAACTAAGATCCATGACTAGTACAAGCTCCCAAAGGGTGTTGGCAAATCCCCAGCTGTGAAAGTATGCGCAAATAAACAGAGGGTAGAAGGGAATGAGTCAGAATGAACAATCTTCAAGGGTAGTGCTATCTTGCTGATGTCCAGGAGGGAGTGAAAAATCTATAACAAAGGGGAACAAAGGGGTTGGGGGGGAACCGAAGTCCTGATCAGGGTTGACATCTGTCCGAGGCCTGGTGCGGAGATCCGTAATTTCAAGGAAACTGGATGATGATCTAAGCTAAGTAGGGATGAAAACAATGAGATGGGTAGGAAGATAGCAAGAGAAGTCAGACTTCCCAAGGATTCAAGGGCCCAGCAAGGTAGTTACGCCTACGTGCCAGAGATTCAGGCGACTTCCATCAGAAAATATTCCTAGTATGGAGGTTAATGTTGCCCTGCAGCCACTCTGGACAAAGGACAGTAGCTGGCTAGCTACAGACTGACTTGTAGGTAGGATGAAGCCGCCTTGTGGCCGGTGATCATTTCCAGTGGCTGGGGTCAAAGTTTCTGCTTTGTTCCTATGTTGAATAACAATGCTTCTGCTTTGTATTAAAAGTAAAATCAGCTCTGTTTTTAAAAGGTCTGTATTTTGTTATTGTAATACATTCCTATTTCCCTCTTTTTCAAAAATGAGAAATACCTAGTGAATTTTATCAAATGCTGTTTCAGCATTTGCTGAAATCATTGTATTTTTCATTGTTTAATCCAGTGATGTAGGTGGATTACTATTAATACTTGCCTCTGTGTCAAGCATTTCTATCATTCTTGGGATAAAGGCTCTTCGGTCATGGTGTAGTGTTTCCCATAATATCCTAGTGAATACCATTTTATATATACACACACACACACACACACACACATATTTTTAAAATTGAATTTATTTAAACAAAAACAGTTTACCCCTTTTCCCTACCTTCTCTCCCTGCTTCTGGCAACCACTGATCTCTTCTCTGTATCTGCGAGTTTGATTATTGATTGATTCTACGTATAAGAGAGATCATATGGTATTTGTCTTTCTCTGTCTGATGTATTTCACTGACCATAATGCCCTTGATAAGATGTCTTGTATATTTTTATGTAAGATTTGTGGATGGCTTGTATCTATCGGGGAGTGTTTCTTATAGCAGTGCTTCTGAAACTTTTTCTTATTATTTTGCACCTTAGGGAGAACTCTTAAGCATTTTTTTTTCCCCTTAACTGTGCCTCCATGTAATTTCAATTGCACATATAGGCTATATATCAGTACCTATATATGTTATATGTATATCTGCACTTTCTACATTAAAGAGAGGACTTTTTTTAGCCCCCTCCAGAACCAAATTGCTCCGTTGGAATGCATGGGGATATCACTGCCCTTAGAACACATGGCCACTCAAGTCTATTCTTTATTCCTGCATTATGTTTATTAGATTTCAGGATTTTTTTTTTAATTTTTATTTATTTATGATAGTCACACACAGAGAGAGAGAGAGAAAGAGAGAGAGGCAGAGGGAGAAGCAGGCTCCATGCACCAGGAGCCCGATGTGGGATTCGATCCCGGGTCTCCAGGATCATGCCCTGGGCCAGAGGCAGGCACTAAACCGCTGCGCCACCCAGGGATCCCTAGATTTCAGGATTAAGCCATATGGAGGTTTACGTCTTGGTGCGACCTATGCAAAAGGCCATATTTTTCAAGGTTCAGAAATGAGATATAGCAGAGACACTTTAAGGCCAATACATTTTAGTAAAGACCAAGTCTGTTTTTCAGCTCCTCCCTGACCATCCTATAAAAACAGACCAAGAATTACATTTGATCTTTGTCATCACTAACAAAATCAGCCTCAGAGCTTTCCAATTCCAGTTTAATCCATCTCTAGAGAGCTCTCACCAAGCAAGACTTCATCAGGTGTAGCCCATGATCCCTTTCTTCACAGCATCAATCATAGCAGGCCCTTTAGTGTATGACTCAGAATATATATAATGGTTTTGCAAGGGCAGGTTATAAGACAGGAGAGGAGACCAAAGGGCAAGGGCCTACAAAGTCGCTAGAGCCCCGAAGCTGAAGGTATTGCACATACGGCCTTAGCGGGAGAGCATGACAGCCAGGGACAGCAAGATTCCATTGAGACAGCTCCTTGTCAAACCAAGAAAGTAAAGCCAAGGATTGGGAGCATAGTAGCTGGGTTTAAATTGAGGGAGAAGAAGTGGAGGGCAGAGGTTGGAGTTGCAAGCTGAGCTGTAGATTGGTATATAACAATGGATATTAAGGCACATAAGGATGAGAGTTGGAGGCTTTGTTCTTAAAGGTTTATTTTGCCCGCCACATGTGCCTCTTTTGGATCTTCAGTCTTGGAGACGGAACTCCTGTTTGCCACTTTTCAAGGTAGGTAATGAACCTTTGAAAATTTGGGAGGGTTTAGGATGCACCCATATTGTGGTGGATGCACCTAAGGTGACTTCCAATGAGTAATGTTCCTGTATAATCAATCCCCTCCTATCAAATGCCAGTGGAACCCATGATTCTTCTTCTAACTAACATACCATCGCTAAGGTGATGAGATGTCAGTATTTGGTTTCATTCATTACGTAAGACTGTCTAAGTAGACTGGAAAGATTCTGTTGTTGGCCTTGAAGAAGCAAATTGCCATGCTGTGAGCTACCTATGGGAGAGCCACATGGGAAGGAACTGCAGGTGGCCTTAGGACCTGAGGATAGCCCACAGTCCGTAAGAAGCAGGGCCCTCAGTCATACAGCTACTGGGAAATGAATTCTACCAACAACCAGTGAGCTTGGAAGTAGATTTTTCCTCAGTCAAGCCTTGAGATGAGAACATGGTACAGCCAACACCTTGAGTGTCACCACCTGTGAAACTCTGAGCCATGGGCCATATGGCCCAACTAAGCTGTACCCAGACTCCTGAGTCAGGGAAACTATAAGATAATAAATTTGGATTGTTTTAAGCCACTGAGTTTGTGATGATTACACAGCAATAAAAAACTAACATACACACACACACACACCTGGACACTCCTAGTTGAATAACTTTCCACATGTCATTCTCTTCTTACATTATTATTTTAATATATATTAGATGAAGTTTGGAGTTTTATATTTAAAAAATTATTTTTATTTTTATGTTCAAATGTTAGCATATATATTTTTCTTTTTTATTTATTTTAGCATATATTTTTATGTTCTAATTTTTATTTAAATTTTTAGATAGTGGTTGGTGTCTCCTTTTGCACATCAAATGTCATTGAATTATGACTTGACTTTTAAATACTTGGCTTTTGGTTTTATTTATTGAGCCTATGAAATTATTTTCCACTTTCAGAATTATCTCCTTCTATTTTTATCATATTTTTTCCTCTTTATTTTTTTTTAAAGATTTTTGTTTATTTATCTTAGAGAGATAGAGCATGCATGGGAGTGGAGAGGGAGGCAGAAGGAGAGGGAGAAAATCCCAAGCAGACTGCACTAAGTGCAGAGCAGGAGGCTGGGGTGGAGGCCCAACTGGGGGCCAGTGCAGAGCTCCTTCCCAAGACCCTGAGATCCTGACCTGAGTCAAAACTAAGAGTCAGACACTTAACTGACTGAATCGCCCAGGGGCCCCTATTCTTTTTCCTCTTTAGTTGGGCTGGTCTTCCTATTCTTTTCTAATATCTCCAGTTGAATTATTTATAAAATGTTCTCTTTTTATCAACCACCAAAACAGAGAACACTTTAAATCATAAAATTTCCTGAAAGTACTGCTGTTGGACACACTCCACAGAGATTACTGTGGCCTATTTCAATCATTATCGTTTTCTGAATAAACTCCTTTTGTGTTCTTGAGCTCCTTTCCAATTCAATTATTTATTTAGTATGAATTTTTACATTTCCAAGTAGTTGGTTTATTTTTTATTTGTTTTGGTAGTTGCTTTATATTTCATTTTATTGTAGCCAGAGAACTTAGCATGTACACTTCCGATCTTTTTGAACTAGTTGGGAGGATGTTTGTGGCCTGATATGTGATATATGAGACCATATGGGCAATTGATGTGGGCAGTTGGAAATCCGACCTGGTACAAGTTGTCCGTTGATTCTATCTCAAGATACTTTTTCTCAGCTGGGACAGCCTTGAGGTCCAAACTAAGGGCTGAGGAACATCCATGGATATAGTTACTAGGGTTCCAGGCAGAGCTTAGCAGGGTACCACTCAAACAACTTACAAGTTACTGAAATAGGTAAGATAATAGCTGGTATGACAGGCCAGAGATATGGAGAAATGGTATGTCACCTACACAACGAGGTAGAGGTCCAACTGTAAGCAAGCAGAGAAGTCAAAGAGGGAGTAGAAAGAGAGACAGATGGATCTCATTGAACATCCTTATTATATGTAGGATTTGGGTTGGTTTCCCACAGCAGAAAATTCTAATAACAGTAATTTAAATAGCTAAGGATTCTAAGACATCTGGCAGTCCAGGGCTGGAATCGCGGCTTCACAGTCATCAGGCACTCCCATTCCTTCACTCTTTCTTCTCTGCCAGTCTCAGAATTGACTGCTGGAGCTCAGCTACCATATCTGTATTCCTGGAACAGGAATTAAAAAGGGAAAAGGATGAAACCTCACCTCCAGCTGAAGCAACACTGTGGAAATCTTCCTGGAAAAAAAATCTTCCTGGAAGCTCTGCATTTCCATTTCCATTTCTTTGGCCAAAGGTCATATGACCAGTCCTAACTACAAGGAAAGATGGGAAATGCCATCCTTTAGCTGAGTGCATTACTACCCCGAACGAAATCAAAACCATCTGTTTACTAGGGAAGACTAGGGGAGACTAGATAGTGGGTGGGCAGCTAGCGGTCTCTGCCACATTCCCCAAAGTGGAAACCATGCCTGGTCTACCCGGACTTTTCCAATTCCAGGCACACTGTGGGCCTTTTGTAAACGGCTATTGACTTAGACTGGGTGGTTTAGAAAGTTAAGTCTGGATTCATTTTAAGTAGAGTGGTGCAGAGGACGTTTCTTGTATTTACTTCTTAATTGCCTTTAGCTGAAAATAATCTTTCTCTACACTTCAAGGTCAAGAACAGCACACTGCAGCAAAGCATGAAGTTAGGAGGAGCCTGGATACTTGATAACTTCCACAGGCTTTGCATTGGCCCTGGAGGTTTTGTGCCAGACATCTTGTTACTTGGGGGAAATATTCCATTGTCTTCAGCTGCCATGTTTACATTTCTATTATTGTGCAATTGAATTCAAGCCTAACTGAGGATAGGACAGCAAAATCTCTTAGGACAATGGTGTTTCCTGGAATGAAATTTCCTTGTTTTTATGCCCATTTTTGCTTATTTTGTAACTATACATTGAGGTCATATATGCTCACTGTCCCTAGCACTTTACTATTAAGCATATCCTTTCCATTATATGATGGTCTTTCTGATGATCTTTCTCATTCTTTTGAGTATTTTTTGCTTTTATTTGGTAGGTGGTAAAAAGCAGAAAACCAAAGCCAAGACAAAACCAACAACAAAAAACAAAAACCCTCACAGAAGAGAGTTAAAAATTCTGAGGGTTGTTAGGACTAAATGTGGAAAAGAAAGTGGTTTTTGTTTTTCTTATTGGTTATCTTTAGAAATTATAATTGGATGAAGAAATAAATGAATGGATACCCAACTAGCCAAATATTTCATTTTAACGGAATTACTAAATTAGTAGATCTAGAGAATAGCATAATACGATGTATCATGTTTTAGCAAGAGATTGGACAGACACCATTCTTTGGACCAGATGGAAGAATGTAAACCATATGATCATGTAATTTAATGCATATTCATCTGATTTCCTAGATAGATCTGGGGAACATAGATTTCTGGGAAACAAAACTTTTAACTTCACGTCTTTATCTACCTGTGATGTACGAACTTCCTATGATCCTGGATCCAAACTTAATCTGCCACAAATCTTACGACATTTAATTAACTGGCCTTGAGAGAGATTAGTTACTATGAGGAAAAGATATAGATACACTGGAAAAGTGCATGATAAAGCACTCCAAGTAATGGTCAAAACACACATCAGTCAACTAACTTAAGGGAGCTCCTGGGTGGCTCAGTGGGATAAGCATCTGACTCTTGGTTTCAGCTTAGGTCATGATCTCACAATTGTGGGATTGAGCCCCACATAGGGCTCTATGCTCAGCATGGAGTCTGCTTCAGATTCTCTCCCTCACTGTCTCCCTCCTGCTCTCTCTCAAATAAAATCTGTTTTTTAAAAAAAAGTAGCCATGGGATGCCTGCGTGGCTCAGTGGTTGGGTGTCTGCCTTTGGCTCAGGACATGATCCCGCGGTCCCTGGATCAAGTCCCACATCAGGCTCCCTACATGAATCCTGCTTCTCCCTCTGTCTCTGCCTCTCTCTCTGTGTGTCTCATGAATAAATAAAATCTTTTTTAAATTTTTAAAAAAATTTTTAAAAAGTAGCCATAAAGGAGTGGAAATCTTTCTCATGTCTTTTTTCCCCCAGTTTTATTGAGAAATAATTGACATACATCACTATAAACTTAAGGTATGTAGCATGATGGTTTGATGGGCATATTCAAATGATTGCCACAATAGGTTCAGCTAACATCCATCCTCTCATATAAATACAATAAAAAGAAAAGAAGAAAAAAAGGAAAACCATTTTCTCCTGGCAATGAGAACTCTTGGGATTTACCCTCTAACAACTTTCTTATATACCTTACGGCATTGTTAGCTCTAGTCATCGTGTTGTACATTACATCCCTAGTACTTATTTCTCTTATGACTGGAAGTTTGTACTTTTTGACCACCTTCCTCCAAATCCCCCCCTCCCTGCACCCCAACCTCTGGTAACTGCGAATCTGATCTCAAGTTTGATTTTTTTTATTAAGTTAATTGCCCATTACTGCTGAAAAAAAATATGACTTACCATACATACTTACTTGCAAGGTACAAATAAGCAAAAGACATAATGGAAAAGAGGCAAGGAAATATAAAAATTGAAACAAAATATGAACCCAGGAAATGACTAAACATAATGGTAAGTGAATGGAGTCATAATTCTTCTACTAAAAACAAGAACCTCAGTTCAGACTGAAAAATACAATCCATTAGTAAATTAATTATGAAGTGCACTCAAATGTTTTTTTTAAAAAAAGACAAAATCCAGAAAGTTAGATGAATATTTCCATCAAAATCCAACAGAAGGAAAAGAAGCTTTCCAGAATCAATAATGCCCTCTGAGGGTTCTTCTTCTCTGTCCAATTCTCAGGAAAGAGCCCACCCACCCCCAAATGCGCGGCTCTGTGGTGTGCTGCAAGGGGGATTTTTTTTTTGCAAGGGGGTTTTTAACAGGTCCCCAGAGACTCCCACGTTTAGTGGGTACAAATCTCAGTCGGCAAATGCAAGTGACAAACCTAAACTTCTGTTTTCCTTAATACAACTGGACGTCTGATACAGGCTCCCATTCCAATCAAGGAGTCCTGATCTTCAACCTAGCTATTTGGAATCTGCCTCCTGCCCCCCTTTGGGTTGTGTGGTTCTGGAGGACTTCCTGTGGCATGGGGGTGGAGCAGGGCAGATGCTCCTTGATTGCTATGGAGATGCAGGGTCCCTCAGGACTGGGCATCTCTCTACCTCTGGGCTGCTCTTGAGTGCCTGCAAAATCCCTCTGCCAGGCCTCAAGCTGTACGCGCTCCTCCCTTCTCCTGAGTTTTACTACCTCCCTGACTTGGATTCTCTCTGGGAAATGAGGCACAGGGCCTCTTGCTCTCAGATCCTACACGTTAATTTGAGATTTTGCTCTTTCCTTGGGGCTCAGCTCAGGATAGAGGTCCCTGAATCCTTTTGTTCATGATCATTAACATGTAAGCCAGAGGAAGCAAATTAGTAGCATGCAGGTCAAATCCAGTCCAGCAGGTATTTTTTGTCTGGCTCAGAGGGTATTTAAAGATTCTTTTGAAAAGATTGTGAACATTTTTTTTTTTTTTTGAAGTAGAGCTTTAGCTTTTAGATCCAACTACCAGTTACCAGCAAATGCAGAAAACAGAGAAGGATGTTAAATGACACCAGGAAAATCCAGACTGTAGGAAATCATATGACAAAAGATCTGGCTTCTTTAACAAATGCGTTGCAAGGGACAAAAAGATGGGGATCAACCTGTAGATTAAAAGAAACTTAAAAGCACCAATTGCTTGCAATGCATGTACTTTGGATCCTGTTTCTAACAAACCGTAGAAAATAAAGTAATATAAAATAAACATGACGCTCACGAGAAAAGTAAAATTTAACACTGACAGGCGACTTGATCTTAAATTATCGGGGTTTGTTTAGTTATGATACCGTGTTCTATTTAGAAATGAGTCCTTATCTTTACAAAGAAAATGGTGTGTCTGGGATTTACTTCAAAATAATTGAAGATAGGGGGAAGTGGGTGGGGTTATAGATGAAACAAAATTGTCCGTGAGTCCATAATTAGGGAAACTCGGTGGTGAGTACAAGGAAGTTCATTAAACTATTTTGTTTATTTTTAAATATGTTTGAAGTTTTCTATAGTAACATTTTTTTTTAAAGGGGAGCTTCCACACAAAAAATCTGATTTTAGATTCTCTTGAAAAAAATGGAAAGACCTGGCAGCATGAGGATAGACCTCCATATTGCAGCCAGAGTTGAGAAGTGTTGGAAGAAGGTGGCATCCAGGGAAACAGTCCTTGCCATGCGCTGTTGTCCTGAAACCTGGCTCACGTCCTGTGTTTAGGGTACCTGTCTCAGCTATCAGTGTTCCGGTCTGCAAGTGGTAGGAACTTGCCTTTCAACACTCCTCACCCCTCTCACCCCCTGTTGTTCAAGTGGGGCTGGGCCAAAGGGGGTACCTTCTTTTCCTCTCCCTTTTGTGATGTTTTTCCCTGAAATCACTTTTCTGTGCTGTGAATCCTTTCTGGCCCCCCAAGAGTCTAGGATTTTGAAACTCAAAAGCCAGAAGCAAACACTTGTCCCTCCTCCCCATCTTCTGCTTTTGGCCATTACATCCCTTTCTGAGGAAGTGAGAACAGAACATCCTGACACTGAATGGTGGACACAACAGATGGGGATGGAAAGGGAAAATCTGGTTAAGATGTAGATATAGGCCTTATACACATCAGATTGTCAAATTTTAAAAAGTTGGATAATACCAAGTGCTGCCAAAGATGGAGGACAACAAAGTCTCATGGGAATGTTAACTGCTGTGACTTTCTGGGAAACAGTTTGGAAGCGTTAAGTGAAACACTACAGGTAGATCCTACAACCCAGCTCTCCTGGATGCTGAGCCTAAAGAAACTCTTGCCCAAGCCCCCAGAGAGACACATGTGAATATGTAATAGGATTTGGAAACACCTAGAAGTTCATTAATAGGAAAGCGGATAAATAAAATGTTATATGAAATGAGTACTATTCAGCAGATGAAAGAAATGCTCTGGTCCATCTTGACTCATACCAACTTGGAGCCATCTCAAAATCTCATCATCTTGACCGGACAAGAGTAAGAAGAGAATGATATATATATATATATCATACATGCTGACCACTTCAGCTTATTTTTTAAAAATATGTACAAAATAATACCAATACTGGATCTGGACGCAAATAGGAATACGGATTAGCAGGACACACAGAATCTTAGCAATGGTTAAGAGGAAGAAAATGAGGCTGGGGGTGGGACAGAGGGGAAGGGGGAAAAAGTAAAATAAAAGTGAGACCTGCATATGCTAATAAAGTTGATGTGCCTTGAACCAAGAAGTATGGCTAATTCATTCTCAGTACATGAGGTTTCAGAAAACAGAAAACCAAAACAGTTAATATTTAAAATATTAACTTGATGCATGTGGAAACAGCATGTGAGTGAGTAGCTATGAATAACCTAAGGCTAACGCATGCCCAGAGGTGGCAGGGAGAGCTCTCACTTAGGGATCTAGGCAGAATGGGCCCAGACAGTGGCCGTGGGCTACTCCAAGGGACGTCACGTGTCCCCAAACCTTCAGTCCCCTGTAATTCTCTCCAACAGCTGATCTCATTCTAGAGTCACCCTGTATGGCCTTGAGTCACTTAATCACAGACGTTCACCTCCGGTCAGCACTGTTGGCTGCTCTCAGGGAACCCGCTGGGTCACAGAGATTGTCACCATGGAGTGGTTTCAACCTGTGGATAGCCCCACACTCCTCTAGTAAAGTCAAGATATCCTGAGGACAAATACTCCTGCAGCTCCTCCCCCCCCCCCTTTTTTTGAGCACCTTCAATACTGAAAGCTATTTCTCAAACAGTGTGTTGTATGATAGAGACTAGAACTCTCCAGTGTACTGTGGTTGGGCTGTGGAGGGGCAGAGGACAGTGGTTGGTTTTGCTTGAAGCCCCACTCTTGGGAATGAAGGGGAGAAAGAAAGGTGATGCATTATTGCTGTCTCCTGAGCCTATCCTCCTCCTCTCCCTCTTGCCCACCCTCCTTTCCTTTTACAAACATATTTAGTGGGAGTATGCACCAGGCACTGGGCTGGGCACCATACAATAGGAATCTGACACTGTTGCCTTGCCCTCGAGAAGATTCAAGTCTAGTGGGGGAGCAAGCGGTGAGTGGGGTCAAACACGGTAGAGATCTGTGGGAGGTGAGGATGCTTTGAGACCACAGAAGAGGACAGCTTCATCAGATGAGGGGTTGGGAATGGCTTACTGGAGGCAGTGCTCCTTGAGCCGGGCCTGAAAGGATAAACAGTTACCAAGAAGAGGAAGTTGAGGGAAAGGTATTCCTGCCGGAGGGAAGAGCATATGCAATGGCTGGGAGGCACGAGGCAGCAGGAAAGGCGCGAAGCTAACGGTAGTTTCCCATATCTGGACTTGGAACTCAGGAAGGGTCTTGGGTGATAGGACTTAACTCATGTCCTACCTCTCCCTGAAGCCTGCAGAACTGCCTCAGCCCCATTATGTCTGTTCCTCTATAATCTTGGGCCAATATCTTATAGTTAAAAAATTGCATGTTTCCCTATTACTGTTGCTGCTGTTGTTATTGTTTGTTTAATTATTATTTTTGTATGAAGGTTTTATTTCTTGGTCTTGACTGAGAGAAGGGCCCATGAACCCTGTGCTTCTTCCACCTGGTGCCTTGCATGTAGTTTTTGTCATGGGGATGACTCATGGGGACGACTCATGACCCAATTCTGAGTGGTTATGCTTGGGGCAGTGGGTAGGAGCCCCAAATCCCACTCCAGAGGGATGGATTTTTGTCTTAGAGTCTTCTACAAGGGTGTACCTGAGCTGGGCTGACACCTGGGCCAGCGCCCAGGTGAACATTCTTCTGGGACAGTGTTTCAGGGAGCCTCCAAGATGGTGCCCAATGCCCCCCACCTCCTGGTTTTCATGGCCTCGTGTAGTGTCCCACATTATATCAGGGCTGACCTGTATGGGCATCAAGACAATGGCAGTGACCGTACACGCCTTTAAGCCTCGCCCAGTAAAGACATTATGACTTCTGCATTAGCTTCTGTCTTGGGCTGCTCACTCTGGAGGAAGCTAGTGCCACCTCATAAAGTCACACAAGCCGCCCTATCACAGTCCGTGCCGTGGTAACTGAGGTTTCCCGCCAACAGCTGTGAGAGGAGGCCTCTCAGATGCGGATCCTACAGCCCCAGTCAAGCCTTCGGCTGACGGCAACCCCATTCAACACATCGATTGCGACCTCATGAGAGGCCTTGAGCCAGAACCACCCAGCTTAGCTGCTTCCAAGTTCCTGACTCTTAGATACTGTTAGAGATGATGAATGTTTATTGTTTAAGCCGAGATAGATGTTTTAGGGTAGTTTGTGACACAGCCATGGGTAACCAGCACACCGCAGTTGGCAACGCTGGGTGCTTGTCCTGCTTGTGTTCGGGGAGGCCTCCTGACTTGGGCTTTGCCTCTCCTGCTAAGCAGAAGTGTTAGGGCTCCCAAAAGGCCACATCCACTCACCCCGATTCCTTCCCTCACGCCTTCTCCCTCCACAGGTACTTCCCAGGAAAGGACCCACAACCCAACAGCAGATGCATAGAAGCCTCGTCTGGACTCCCCTTAGCATAGAGCTTTAGGAGACCAGCTGCCCACCCTACCCCCAGCCCTCCAGGGAGGCCTCCGTCAGGGAGGCAGTGATATGGGGCACAGGGACATTCCTGGAGAAACTGTGTATACATTCCTCATCAGAACCTTCCATCCCTTGAAGCCCTAACCACCGGCCCCTCCTTTGGTTACACTGGCATGTACACCTCTACCTCTGGTTTTCCAGTGAGTTACCCATTACTCGGTGCTCCCGCACCAGTGTGCGATGCACTTGGCCTTTTGTCCTACTAATCTGGTCTCTACTCCCACCCCTCAGACCTAAGTTGGTACAGGGAAAGGCTTTCCTCCCAACACACTGAAATCAAAGAAGTCCCCAGGGGCTGTTGAATGGGAAGTCCCGAAGCCCCCTGCGCTGAATTTTCTGTCTGGGCAAAGGAGGTTGACTTTAAGAGCAACCAGCTCTGTAGGGGGATCCCCGGAGATCCGCATGCACGCACGCGCGCAGCCCCAACCCCTGGCGCCAGGGGCCCGTGGAAACACACCTTCTGGGCCGAGGTCACAGCGGGGCAACTTCTGACTTAAAGAAGCCTGTGTCCCCTGGTCTGTGGCCTGTGCCTTTTGGGTTTTGACTTATTTAACGAATACTTACTTCCTACTTGCTATGTGCCAGACTCTGTGCTAAGCACTTTACATATGTTAAGTCACTGAATCCTCATAATGACCCTAAGAGGTAAATGCTCTTATGGCCTTCATTTAACAGATGCTGATCCTAAGGCCCAGAGAGGTCGCCCCGTGAGTGAGGAGCAGCGCAGGGATCCGCACTTGGGGGGCGCTTGGCCGGAAGATGAGTGTTGACCCGAGGTCTGCCCCGTGGGGGTCCGGGGCACTGTTCCTCGGCCAGGGCACCTGGGCCGGGCAGGGTTATGTGTTTGACCTGTGGCCGGGGGCCACCCAGAGGTGCACATCCAAGCAGGGCACAGTCTTCCTGGGGAAGGCGGTGGCGGGTGTTCCTCTTGGAGGGCTAACCTCGTGCTCAACCCCGAGGGTCTGGCAGGAGAGTCTCTTCTCCGCGCTCGTTCTTGCCTCGTCACCTTAGCTCTACCAGGTACCTGCGGGGAGGTCTCCGCACTCCCCCCATCTGCCAAGACCAAAGGTTCTCGACCCAGGGCACTTCTGCCTCCCAGGGGACATGCGGGGATGTCCAGAGACAGTTTTGACTGTCACGACTAGCAGGCTGCTACTGGCACCTAGTGAGTGGAGGCCTGAGATGCTGCTAAACATTCTGAAACGCACAGGATGACACCTCCCGACAAAGCGTCACCTGGACCAAAATGTCAAGAGTGCAGAGGTTGACAAACTGACCTGGGCCCAGCTCACAGCCTCCTTAAGGCTGAAGATTCCCCCCCCACCCCCCGACCCCCCCTGCCCCCGGCCACCTCCCCTGCATACAGACCTACAGTGATCCGATTCCTGGTACAGCTGGGCAGTCCCGGGTTCCAGTGGGGGCTCCATGCGTCCTCACTTCATCTCTTACAGGCCACCGCGGAACGTGAAAGATTCAGGGTGCACACCAGCTACAAGTCCTGGAGGCCGAAATACGGATTTTGAGGTACTGACGAAGGCCGCTGGCATTACTTTGTGCCAGGCTCTGTGCTGAGCATTTTGGGTCGTGTAGTTCTCACAGGCCAGCCTTAGATGCTCTTATCAGCCTTATTTCACAGACCGGGAAACTGAGGCCTAGGTTAAGGTTGAGTCACTTGCCCTAGTCACACAGCCAGTAAGTGGCAGGGCCAGGCTTGTGGCCTGCCCCGGCGCTCTGGTTCCAGCACTGATGTATCTACAGCGGCGAGGAAAGGCGGCCAGTTTCCAAGGAGACCCCCCCCCCCATGCCCATCCTGGCGCCCGAGGTCAGCAGGGTCAGAGGCCTCCTGGGCGCCCTGGGGACCGAGGGACCCGTGCGGCTGGCCCCACAGGACACTTGCAGCCATGTGTCTCTGGAGCTGAGCAGACGGCAGCTGGACCTGCCCGGTCCTTCAAGAGGGAAGAGCAGGAGTAGAGAGAGGGGAGCGCTGGGCTGGCTTTTGTCTGGGGACAGTTGGGACCAGCAGGAAAGAGATGGCCCAGGAAGGAGCCTGGGCGCTTTTTATTATTTATCACCGCAGGGGAAGAATGGGAGGCTTGTTTCCAAGCTATAAATACCCTCCTTTGATCCCCAGCGTATCAGAGATACAGGAGCCACTGAGGCCGCAGGAATTAATGATGCTCCTGGTTATTGCCTCGGTTGACCTCGGATGACCTCGGGGCCGTAGCGATTCGCATCACGGCTGCCAAGGGGCTGCGTCCGAAGGGACCAGGCTCGGGGGCCAGGGCTGCGGTGGGCGCCTTCCTGCGTCCAGGTCGGCTCTCATGCGAGCACAGGTGGCCCGGACCCCACTCGGGCCCCTGGGGTCCCCCCCCACCGAGCTGCTCGGGAGGGTGCAGGGCAGGTGCGCGCCGCCGCCGCACGAGGGCGCCCCGCGACGCTGCCCTCCCCCGGCGGCTCGGCCGGCCCCGAGCTGTGAGCGCCCCCGCGGGGGCTTGCGGAGCGGCCCCGGGTGCATCCCCCCCCCCCCCCCCCCGGCCTCGGGCGAGACCAGCTCGGCGGGCTCACAGCCCTCGGGGCCGCCCCGGACCCCGCGGCCGCCTCACACGACGTCCTCCGCGGGCCTCCGGCTCCAGGCGGGCGGAGTCGGGGGCGGGGGCAGGTGGGAAGAGCGAGCCGCGAAGGTGCAGGCGGCGCCGCGGGGGCCACGGGGCGCCGGCCGCGTTCCCAACCTGCGGCCTGCGAGCAGGGGCGCCATCTCGTGGCCGCGGCGGGGAACTACGGCCAGGCCGCGCGCTCGCGTCTCCCGCTCACCCCCTCTCCCCCTCATTCCCTCCCCTCCTCACCCCTCTCTCTCCCTCTCCCCTTCTCTCCCTCTCCCCCTCGCCCTCTCCCCCTGTCCCCCTCTCCCTCTCTCCCTCTCTCTCCCTGTCACCCTCTCCCCCTCATTCCTTCACCCCTCTCCCCCTCACCCCCTCTCTCCCTATCTCCCTTGCCCCCTCGCCCCCTTGCCCCCTCGCCCCCTCTCCCCCTCATTCCCTCCCCTCCTCACCCCTCTCTCTCCCTCTCCCCTTCTCTCCCTCTCCCCCTCGCCCCCCTCCTCCTCTTCCCCCCTCGCCCTCTCCCCTGTCCCCCTCTCCCTCTCTCCCTCTCTCTCCCTGTCACCCTCTCCCCCTCATTCCTTCACCCCTCTCCCCCTCATTCCCTTACCCCCTCTCCTCCTCACCCCCTCTCTCCCTATCTCCCTCGCCCCCTCTCCCCCTCATTCCCTCCCCTCCTCACCCCTCTCTCTCCCTCTCCCCTTCTCTCCCTCTCCCCCTCGCCCCCCTCCTCCTCTTCCCCCCTCGCCCTCTCCCCTGTCCCCCTCTCCCTCTCCCCCTCTCTCTCCCTGTCACCCTCTCCCCCTCATTCCTTCACCCCTCTCCCCCTCACCCCCTCTCTCCCTATCTCCCTTGCCCCCTCGCCCCCTTGCCACCTCGCCCCCCCTCCCCCTCATTCCCTCACCTCCTCACCCCTCTCTCTCCTTCTCCCCTTCTCTCCCTCTCCCCCTTACCCCCTCTCCTTCTCACCCCCTCTCCCCCTCACCCCCTTTCTCCCTCTCTCCCTTGCCCCCTCGCCCCCTCCCCCCTCCCTCTCCTCCTTTTCCCCCTCCCCCTCACTCCCTTTCCCCCTTACCCCTCACCCCTTTTCTCCCTCTCCCCCTCACCCCCTCTTCCTCATTCCTTCTCCCCCTCATTCCCTCCCCTCCTCACCCCTCTCTCTCCTTCTCCCCTTCTTTCCCTCTCCCCCTTACCCCCTCTCCTTCTCACCCCCTCTCCCCCTCGCCCCTTCTCTCCCTCCCCCTCTCCCCCTCTCTCTCTCTGTCTCCCTGTCTCCCCCTCTCCCCCTTTTTCCGTCTCTCCCTTGCCCCCTCATTCCCTCGCCCCCTCCCCCCTCTCTCCCCTCCCCCCTCCCTCTCCCCCTCTGCGTGTCTCTCTCCATCTCCCCCCCCCCAGCTCTCTCCTCCCGCCCATCTCTCCCTCCCACCTGCCCCTCCTCTTCATATTCCAGAGTAAGGCCTCTCTATACAAGTTTCTAGAATGGTGCTGTCTGGAAGCGGTAGCCGCTAGCCACAGACGGCCATTCATACGTAAATGTAAGTTGACTGAGTGACATCACATTTAAAATTTAGGAGTCACTTCCTCAGCCCCACTAGCCACAGAGGCCCACCAGCCCCATGTGACTCGGGGTTACCGTATGGGACGGCGCAGAAATAGAAATATTTCCATTATAGTAGAAAGTTCTGCAGAACAACGCCGTTATACAAAGTCCAGCGTTGTCATTTGATAGAGACGTTTTTTGTAAAAATTCAGAGGAAATATTGTTTGGAGTCTGTCCTGCTACCATCAGAGGAGCAGCTGGTCAAAGTTTTCCAGAGCAGTTTTGCCCAGAGACTCCCTCCTCCCACTGCAGGGGGGCGGTGGTGCTTTTTAGAAAGAAGGGTCGACGGGGTGTCAGACCTGAGTGTGAACCCCAGCTCTGCCACTTAAGTCTCTCTGGACCTCAGTTTCCCATCAGTCAAATGATGCTTCTAGACTTTTCCAGTTTTACCAGGCCAGTGCTTGACGAGAGCGGCTGTCAAACCAGGAGGGAGCCCCTGGCCGTGTCCCCCGCCCCCCCATGGTGTCTGCAACCACAGGGCCGCAAGCCACACATCGTGGCTCTCTCTCCACCCAGCTTATCCCCAGAGCCCCTCGAGACGTCGCCTGGCTCCCACATACCACTCAGGTGAGTCCCCATCTGCCCCGTGAAAGGCCGGCGGTTCCGTGTTTGCCTCAACACTAACTTTAGGATTCATTCACTCCTTCAACAAGTATTTATTGCGTTCTTACGATGTGCCAGGCGCTGGCCTAAGACTTGGGGCCTGGGCTGTAAATGCAAATGTCACCATCCTGCACCTGGCATTATTTTTTCTTTTTAAAGATTTTATTTATTCACAAGAGACATACACAGAGAGAGGCAGAGACACAGGCAGAGGGAGAAGCAGGCTCCCCACGGGGAGCCTGACGTGGGACTCGATCCCGGGACCCTAGGATCACACCCTGGGCTGAAGGCAGGCTCTAAATTGCTGAGCCACCCAGGGATCCCCCAGCACCTGGCATTTTAACGGGAGGAGATAGGTAATGAGGCCCTTAAGTGTACCCCTACAATGGAGAGTAGTGGTAAGTGTGACGAAGGGAAACCAGGGTGGGGGGCTATTTCTGATAGGATCGTCCATCAGGCAAAACTTGTATGGGCAGGTGACATTTGTGCAGAGGCCTGAGTGGGAGTGAGCCAGTGGGTATCCGAGGGGGGCAAGGAGTTGCAGATGCAAAGGACGGCAAAGGCCTGAAGCCGGCCGTGTGGGTCTTCACGGCAGGGTAACCTAGGGGTCTAGGGCCGATATCAAAGAATGGATCAAACGTTTCTCCCCTCTCTACCTAGTCCTGGCTTTAGCTTCCAAAGATATCTTTGTAGAAACCCCCCGGCAGGGGCTCCTGGGTGGCCCAGTTGGTTAGGCGACTGACTCTTAATTTCAGCTCAGGTCATGATCTCAAGGTCGCAGGATTGAGCCCCAAGTCAGGCTTCCTGGTCAGCCCAGAGTCTGCTTGACATCCTCTCTCTCTCCCCCTCTCCCTCCCTCCTTGCGCTTGTGCCCACACACCTACTCTTTCTCTCTCTAATAATCAATCAATCTTAAAAAAGAGAAACCAAGAAATCCCCCTGGCAAAGACCCACAGAGCGTGGGGGAGGCCATGCCCTAGGTCTGGATTCAGGACCTTGTGGCTCCGTCCTCCTGGACGCAGAAGCCAATCTCCGATGTGAGGAATCCAACACGCTTCACCGCCTGGGCCAGGGTTTTCTCTCTCCAGATTGTTGGGCTCCCTTTTGCGGGTGATGGCGATCCTACAACTCTGCCTTTGCTTAGATCAAATAGCCTAGATGTCCAGGTGAACCTCCGCACTAAGGCATCAAAGCCGAAATTTAAAAAGAGTGACTCTTCCAGAGAGAGCCCGAGCGTGAGACCTCCAGTTCCTGGCCGGTTCCTGTCGAGGCCAGCCCGCGCCGCCTCTTGCTCATTTAACAAACAGAGCACCGTTTCCAGGTGTGTTCTGCTCATTTTCCAGGTTAACAGAGCACAGTTTACAGGTGTGCCTACAAAATATCACCTGGAACTTTTTTTTTTTTTTTCTTTTCCATTTCTGAAGGGTTACGTTCTCTATAGGCCGATAGCCAGTTGCTAACAAGTGAAACTGCTCCCAAACTAGATTGCTATCGGGGCTCATTTGGGTTTGCTTTTCCAGCACATGAGTCAACAAGAATGAGTCAAACGTCTGCTGAGTGGCCTCTGGGTTACTGGACGCGGAAGGTCAGGAATGTCCTGGCAAGAAGGACTTGATGTCTTTTCTCGGTGCTCGCATTCATGATGCCTGTTTTATATCTCCAGAAGCCGGGTGAGGCAGCCTGGTGCATGGGCCTGGGTCTTTGCCCCACGAGCGTTTTGTAGTCTTGGTGGCCAGATTCCAATAACCTCTACCAAAATTAAAAACAAATAAGCAAATATTAAAAAAAAAATCCCCATGTGAATGTTAGGAAACATCTTTCAATTTAGTCTTTTAGTTTTTGTGGTTTCAGCTGCCTTACTTGGGTGTGTTCTATTTTTTTTTTTTTTTAGATCCTATTTATTTGTCAGACAGAGGAGAGCACAGCAGGGGGAGCAGCTGGCAGAGGGAGAAGGAGAAGCAGGCTCCCCGCTGAGCAAGGAGCCCAGTGCAGGGCTCCATCCCAAGACCCTGGGATCATGACCTGAGCCACCCAGGCGCCCCTATTTGAGTGCGTTCTTGACAGTTGATGGTTTCAGAGGGTTCTATCCAAAAGGAGGTTCTCTGATGAGAAAGTGTAACTTGGTCCCCGAAACATTGTGTGGGGAATTGGCTGCAGCTTCAAGCTCTCACCCTTGGCTCTGCAGGGTCAGCGCCTCCTGCTCAGCTGTTTGTCAGGTGAATTTGCTCAGGTTGTACTGTCTTGTTGTCGGACTCCCTGGGGACAGCTGCCTGGGCCTGAGGAAGGCTCTGGGAAGGTGCCTCTTCCAGGATCCAGGGAACCTGTCCCTGCATCCTTGTGTGTGTGTGTGTGGGCGGGGGGGGGGGGGGGGGGGGGGGGGGAGGGGGCGGTTACCACTGCCTTGAAGCTAATCCAGCCTGTACCTGGATCAGAAGCCACGATAGACTCACCTAAAGTAAAATCATTGGCAACGAGGGCCAGCCCTGGCCTAGCCGTCCTCTCCCTGCCTCCAGAAACGGGCCTCCACTGCCACCTCTCCCCTGAGAGTTAGAATGGCATTTGCCTCTGTGTGGTTTTCAGTTTTAGGAAGACGCGACTGGGGGCAGGAAGGGGGGCTGGCAATTTCGGCAAGGGCTTACAGCTAGGATACTTGGGGGCTGCTGGTGGGAATGTGAATCATTGCCACGTTTCGGGAGGCCAGGTGGGCCACATGTGTCACGCCCACATCAGTCCTGGCTTATTCTTAGTTATTAGTTACTGTTAACTTTTAAGATTCTCCCTTTTCAGTCTCAAAAACATCCCACTTTACAGGACAAATATTATGGCTGGTACCCAGTCTCTGGGGTACCTTTAGGATCTGTAGCCTAAGAACGTATATAAAGATGTAGCTTTAGGGATGTTTACCACCGGGCTCCTAGGCATAAAGAAAACTTAGAGATAAAGTATGTGCCTTACAACAGAGGATTAGCTAAGTTAAATAAATTGTAGTACATCCACATAGTAGAATCCTAGAAAGCCATTAAAAGATGAAATGTAGCAAAATACTAAATAGCATGGGAATACATGCGTACCATTAAGGAAAGTTACTAGACCCTATAGTATTACCTAAATCTAGTTTGCTAAGCAAAAAACCATGCTCTGAACAAAGGACTGGATGGAGATCCACTGACCTGTACCTGTTGGTTATCTCTGGGCAGCGGCATGGCAAGTGGTTTATATATTCTCCTTTATACTTTGTATTTCTCAATTTTCTACAATGAGCATGTATGTTGTAGGCAGAATAATGACCTTCCAAAGATGTCCCCGTCCTAATCCTCAGAGCCTGTATGCAAGATTACATGACAAAAGGGAATTAAGGTGAGGTTGATGTTGCTAATCAGCTGAAAGGGAGATTATCCTAGATAATCCAGGGGACGCAGTGTAATCACAGGCGTCTTTACATGGGGGCAGGGCAGGCACAGAAGAATGGTGCCCAGGAGAGAGACTCCACCTGCCAGTGCCAATGGCAGGGGGCCAGGCCCCCAGAAGTGCTGGAAGGGGTAAGAAGGGGGTTCTGTCCTAGGGCCTCCAAAAAAAGGAAATGGAGCCTTCCTGACACCTTGATTTTAGCCCCGTGAGAGCCACTTTGGACTTCTGACCTTCGAACTATAAGATGAAGAATTTGGATTGTTTTAAGCCGCTGAGGTTGTAGTAATTGGTTACTGCAGCAACAGGAAACCAATACAATGACTTTCTCTTGTTTTCATAATAAAAACAAGTGACGAGGATAGTAAAAGTCACTTAAAAGGAAAAGATTGGAAATCATTCCCTGTAATTTAACCCAATAGCCATGCTAGGAGGAAGTCTGGCATAGTCGTCTTTCTACAAAACAAAAAACAAAAAACAAACAAACAAAAAAACCCAAACCTGGATAAGGAGCTCCTAGCTGGTTGCTATTTTTCAGTAGAAAATACTAATTCAGAGGGTTAAGTCAATGAGCTGAGCAGCCGGGAGCCTGGGAATGGTCCTACAGCGGTGCCTAATTAATTGCATATAATGGGGCAAGAACACTCAGTACTATGGGATCCAGAGGAGGGAGAACCAGGAAGCTGCTGCTTTTGGGAATTCCAGGGCTGGGGAAGGAACTGAACTTGAAAGGAAACCCTCTCCAAGTGAGTGGAAACTGCCAGGTGGTTCTGCTGGTTTGGGCTAGCAAATCCCGTCCTGGCGTCAACAAATAGAGGGTGGTGGCTCTTCCAGTCCTGCCCAGGGGCAGGGAGCTGATATGTCTGCAGTCTGGCCCATTCTGAACTATCCACTGGAGCCCGCTCAGGTTGGAGAGGTGCAGAGGATTCTCTCCTGAAGAAAATCCTTTCCTGTGTGCTTTGAAGGAGCTCTTAGGGAACCCCCAGACTCTTAGCAAAGGCTGCAGAGAATCAGGTATCTGAAAATGGAAAGACCATCTTTTTTTCCTTTGCTCGAGCATCCAACACCACCTCCTCTTTGGTTCCGTCTGTTGTAAAGACTCCCTTTCTGTGGCAGATAGGGCTTTCTGGAAACAGGTGCTGAGCTGGAGTTTGGCAAGCAGGTCAGGGAGTGGAGGGTCAGGGAGCGGAAGCAGGGTGCGCACGGAGGGTGCTGATACTGTGATGCAGGCCCCACAAAGCTGAGCCCATGGGCATATGTGGCCCATTGAAGTGGCCGGTGGGGGACGCAGTAGCCAGCATTTAGACACCTGCCCGTGATCAGTCATTTTGGTGGTGAGGCAGCTCTCAGCCAACCCCAGAGAGCTGGAGGCTGTGTGCTGACCACAGCAGGTCCTGCTCTGAGAGGCAGTCAGGTTGGCACATCCCTGCATCAACTGCACCATTCCCCTAGTGGGACCTCGCTCTGCTTACTGGCCAGGACCCACAGTCCTGCTAACCCAGTGGGTGCAAGAGGGACTTGGCTAATTTTGCATAGCTCCTGAAAGCACAGGGGACACGACCGGGGGAAGATGCCAAGGAGGCTGAAATGCAGCTCAGAACAAAAGATTCCTTAAGAAGGCGTGACTATTTACAATGGGACAGAGTCCTCCAGAGGTCCTGTGCCTCTAGAATGGTCCGAGCTTGGGAATTTGTGACAGGATGGAGAAGGGATTTCTACATTGAGCCAGAAAGTGGACAGGTTCCTTCTAAGGCTGCTTATGTACCTGGGGAGGGGGGGGTCATGGTTCATGGGGCCACCTTGGGTTCTGCCTCACGGGGGCTGCTCTTGGCCACCTGTGGCTCTGTCCACTGGCATCCCCTCTGGGGCTGACATTCTCCTTCATGTCAGGTCTACTTCCAGAAGTTTGCCACAGACCAGACGGGGCCTGAATCCAGCTCAGAGAATTCCTATGGGCTGGCTCCTTCAGATCACGCCCCATCTCATGTACCCTCCTCTTGTCCCACTTGCTTGACTTCCAGTCTGAATTCCTCCTTCCCATCATGGCCCTTTTGGATTTGCTGACCCTGGCATGTCCCCCTTCTCTCCAGAACCCAGCTCTGCGACATGGCTCTCAGCCCAAGGCCTGTGGCCTGGACACTATAACTTCTCTCCCAGTCAGCTCTCCAGCACCTCACTCACCTGCCCATCCCTGTCCCCAAGGTGAGCTCAAGTAGTAACAAGTGCCAATCATCCCCAGTCCCCGTGGGCCATGGGACTTCCTCTTATTCACTCAAGCCATACCTGCCACAAATTCTAGAAGGGCCTGCCTTTTCCAGTATTTCAGAATTTGACGAACAAGCTATGGTCATACTCATGCTGCTCGTTGTTTCATCTGTAGGTTTAGAAGCCTTCATACATCATCTGTGCAAGATGGTACACGCACCCACATCTGAGTGTCCGCCCACCCCCGTTCAAGAACTAGAAATGAATCGGTACCATTTTTTTTTTTTGAATCAGTACCTTTGAAGTCCCCTGTGGTCCCCTCTCCCACTGGGATAGTGCAAGGGACCCATCTGGATTCCAGAGCCATCATTCCTTCACTGCTTTTTACAGACTTAGGGCTGACGTCTGCGTGCCTGTGCAATATGCTCTTTGCTTCCATCGGCTTTTAAAAATTCATATAAATGGGACTTACTGTGTTATCCTTCTGTGATGCTTTCTTTCACTGTCACATTTTTGAGATCCATCCCTGGCATGTGATTTTACGTTGCTGTCGGGCCCCTCGTCCATCTTCATCTTTGCTGTGACCCCACAGGCTGATGTCTTTGTACGATAGCCCCACCGGAGACCCCCTTCTTTTCTCATTTCCTTCCTCTATAACCTCCTCCAAGGGCCAAGACCACCCTCTGCCCAGGCATTGGGTTTCTGGAGACAAATACACGACCATGGCCCTCGGGTGGTGGTGGTTTAATGATTGTGACTCTTTTGCTTTGCTCATATCTGGACCCTGGGACGGAAGTGAGTTTTCTCTTCCTGTTGGATTTGTTCCTATTGGACCCGACAGGCAAAGCTTTGCAAGATTTAGTGAGCACAAGAATTCCCTGGGGGCAGGGTGGGGGCTTATTAATTAGGGAGATTTATGGACCCCCTCCCCCAGAGGTTCAGAACCAGCTAATCGGATTATCCGGGTAGGACCCAGGAATCTGTTAGCAAACAGACTCCTCTCCGCCCAGCAAGTGTGAGGCGGACTATCTCTGGCTACTCCTGTAGCCAAGATCAGCCCCTGCCCCAGCCAGCACGGGGGCGCTTGACCCGAAATGCCATCAACCTCCAAGCGTTTCTCTTAGCCAGTTAGTGGAGGCCTGTCCCCTGCGCCCGAGCAGAAATCTTCACTGGGGCCTAAAGTTCTGGCAAGGACCGTTCCTCAGAGAGAAAGCTCAGCCTCCAGAACGGGTAATCTGAAACTTGCCTCTGTCCACTGTTTAGTTTAGTGGCCACCGCTGCGTTTCCGTACGGAAAGCTGAAGACGGGGTGGAGGCCTGCTGCCTCCACGTGAGGTGGCTCGGCCACCCGCCTGACACCAGCAGACCACAGGGCGGGGTCACGACCCGGAGAGCAGCAGGTGCGGGCACCAGAGCCGCTCTAGGCCTCACTCAGGCCTTTTGCCCTCCCTCCGTCTTGGCCGGGCTGGGGAGAGGCAATCAGCGCTGCACATCTTTGGCGGGACCCGTTGCTCGTGGGCACCCTGTCTGCACTTCCCCTGTAGAACAAAGATCTTGGCCGGTGGCCGCACAGAGGTCACCAGTCACACTTGTTGGGGAAGGGGCCGCCTAGGCCACTAGGGCACATTGCTGGGATTCCTGGGAAAAAGCTGAACTGTTCTTTCCCAACCTAATGAAATGAAAAACAAAGGTTTGGAGCCCAGGGAAGTAGAGAGGTCCTAGGTGGAACAGGGGGATCCCAGGACATCTGTTGGTCTTTGATGGATGGAGCTGAGGGAGAGACGGGACATCTTGCAGCTAATGAGTCTGGCTCTGCAGGGTGTTGAGGCCTTGGTGATGAACAAAAGGCGCAGGGTCCCTGGCCTCAGGGAGCTGTCTGTGTAGGTAAATCATTGCAGATATGTGCAAACTGAAGTATTTGCTGGGTCAGGGGGGGAATGCGATGGGGTGGGAGGGAGGTTATGAACTTGACTTTAATAGGCAAAGAATGCTTCAGAGGAAGGAGACACATGGGTCTTAAAGGGTGGGTGGGAGTCTGAAAGTCAGGAGAGGGCATTGCAGGCAAAAGAGAGCTCAAGGGCAAAGGCTCGAGATGTTCAAGCAGGCTTCAGGCGAGTCCACTCACGGAAAGTACCTAAGGCAGTCAAACTCCTAGAGACAACAAGTAGAGGGAGGGTGCCGGGGGCAGAGACGAGGAGGAAATCAGTGTTTCAGGGTACAGAGTTTCAGCTTTGCAAGATGAAAAGAATTCTGTGGATGGGTGTGCTGGTGGTTGCACAACAAGGTGAATGTACTTAATGCCCCTGAGTGAACGACGTGACACTTAAGATAGAATATATATGTATCAAATGGTGCTTGAGAGTGCCAGGCCCTTGGACTTTAAAAGCTCTCCTTGCTGTAAATGTTGCCCAATAGAGTTTCTCAGAATGAGAATTCTTGGTGATAGGCAACAATAGTTACTGATTGTTTATATTCTTCATTAAAATGAAGAATAAAAGTTATATTGATTTCTAAAACCAAAGTTATTTTTTTTATCCTTTCTAAGCAGAAAAACCATGCACACCAGTTCCCCAAAGCCACATCGAACATATAATATGCCCGATATAATATGCCCCAATAGGCAAGTGAGGGTTCCAGGGCTCCAACTAAGGCAATGACAGAATGGATGCAGAGGATGGGGGTGTAGACAGCAGGGGTCATGCAGATAGAGCAGCTGTGGAAAGCAAGGGAGACAGTCCCAGGAGGCCAGGATGGCTCATGACGTTGGGCTTGGTGAGACCAGGGTGGATGGGGGTACTATTGATGGAGCTCTGGGGGAAAGAGCAGAGGTGTGGGGAAGGAGATCTAGGTGTCAGGTGGAAACCAGCCTGATACTCAGGCATGGTATTCAGGGACCTCAGGGTGGAGGTAAGGATTTGAGGATATGGGGCCTGGATGGCGGTGGAAGTGCTAGATGCTGTAGAGGTGACCCTGAGAGGAGCGTGGAGGGAGGAGCGGCCTTGACCAAGGACATAACTCTGAGGGGTGCCAACACTTTCAGTGGGGCAGAGCCTGAGCTGGCCAGACCCACGTAGATGATGCAGTTTCAGGGCCCTAGGATGCCTTTGCAGCCCCCATCCCGTGCCCATCCCATCTCTCCTGCAGAGTCTTGCCATGCCTGGAGTTTTTCAACTCAGGAAAAGTATGGCCCTGAGGCTTTGCTGTCCCAACCAGAGGCCCCGACTGAAATGACACAAAGGTGCCAACCACCGATGCCCTGGTTTCCTGCCAGCAGGTGCCTGTGGGCGAGGAGAGCATACAGATGTCTCAGAGGAGAGCTCATGGATGAGGGGGCCCTGGACAGGGAGGAAGGGGCACAGGGGACTCTCTGGTCACTTTGCGGATCCATCTGGCACCTGGGTGGCTCGGTGGTTGAGCATCTACCTTTGGCTCAGGTCGTGATCCAGGGGTCCTGGGATCGAGTCCCTGCCTCAGACTCTCCATGGGGAGCCTGCTTCTCCCTCTGCTTATGTCTCTGCCTCTCTCTCTCTCTGTGTCTCATGAATAAATCAATAATCAATCAACAAATCCAGATTTATTTAAAAAAAGTTCCAGATCCATCTTGCTTTCACTCCAGAGGAATCCCCAGCCTTGGTCCTGCCCAGTCTGGGTGCGGGGATTGCTGAGAAGTCAGTGAGGAGGAGTCTGTGGGCTTGTTTCCTCCGCTTTCAGCCTCTGGGGAGGCTGGCAGGGTGGGCGGGGGTGAAGTGACTCCCCCCGTGGCCCTGGCACCGTCCGCAGTGGCTCTTGACAAACCTGCCCCCGTCCCGACTGCGGCCCCCGTGGAGGATCACCTGCCCTTGGCGGCCTACTGCGGAATGGGAGCCTCATTAGGCCCACATCTGCAGTTGGGGTTCGGGTCCAGCCCCACACCTGGCCTGGCTCTCGGGCCCTAGTAGAAGGTGGCGCGTATGTGGGGACCAGCCGGTCCCTGGGGGGGGGAGGGCCCGCCTGCCACCTGCCACCTGCCACCTCTTAGGGAGCCTGGTTGAAGGGGCCATCCCGGAGTGGCTGGCACAGCTGTGCCCGAGTGGGCTGGGGCTGGCCTCAGACCCCCAAAGGGCAGATCAACAGCTGTTCAGAGCCCCTCGGCCCCCCCCCCGCCCCATGAGGGGGTGAAGCAGAGGGCTGGGTTCCTGGGGAGCCCCGAGGCAGTGGGGCCCAAGGGCAGGCCTCTGTGGAGAACGAGCGCTTCCCGTTCCCACCAGGAGGCATGTCTCCCGCAGACTTCGGGCCCCTGGACCATGGTGAGTGACCCTCGTAACACCTACCCCACGCAGCGTCCTTGCTGCACGTCACCCACTGTGCCCTTAATCAAGTTTACTTCTCAGGAAAGCCCCTAGAGGGGGAATGACAGCCTTCCTCTTCTCCAAACATTGCTGCCTGTATTTTTTTTTTTTTTTTACCAACTCATCAGTGTGCCTGGAGACCCTGCAGGGTTCTGGCTGCAGGAGGCTGGCTTAGGGCCTGGTAAGGCTCAGTCGCTGACCCCAGGACACCTGTTGTCTGTGGGAGAGGCTAGGCCACCACATCAGGCAGAAGAGCTCTTAACAGGTGGGTGACGCTGTAGGCACACAAACTGGTCGGGTGTGTTCGCAGAATGGGGATAAAGTCTATGTTGTCATCAACAGTTTGGGACCTTGGCCCTTGAGGAAATGAGCAAGGAGGTGGTCATCCAATCATGATGCTTCTAAGACCAGGATTAAGTCTTTGATTCTGGTGTCTTCTGCTTCTACCTTTACTCCCAAACTTCAGGAAATCATGAGGAACTAAAATGAGAGCCCTACTAAGCTAGTCCCGTCCCCAGAGGAGCTTCCACCAGCTTCTGCACCTCGTTCTCTAACCAAACTCGGGCACAGGAACCAGGCCTGGGGGCAGGTTCTTGGCCTTCTTAGAAACTCAAACCTGACCACACTTTCCAATGCAGAGATAAAATCTTAAGGTTGGGTCCTCGGGGGAAGCCCATTGGCCTGGTAGTTGATCTTTCTTTAAGTGTTCCCAACCCTGTGTGGAGTTGGGTCTCAGAGAGGAGCAACCCGGGGTAGTCAGGCACTAGGACCACCATCCAAATGAACGATCCAGGTAAGATGGAGAACTCTCTACACTGACACTTCTGAGGGCCCGAAGTTAGGAGAGAATGCAGAAGCTTTTCTCAACTTTGGCTAAACATGAGAATTACCTGGGGAGTTTGAAAAATACCAAGGCCTGGATCCCATACCCAGAGACCCTGACTTAGTTGGGGGCCTGGGCATTTGGATGTTACACGCTTCCCGGGAGATTCTAAGTTGCAGCCAGTGCTGAGAACCACCGCAGGAACACCTGCTCGGCCACCTGGTGACGCCGTGGGGGGCTGACCCTCAACAGCATGTCTTCCGGAACACATTCTGCCTTTGACGCCTGTTGTGTTGGCTTTAGGAGAAGGGTCTAAAGAGAAGGCTGCTTGTGTATATTTGGCAAGCCTAGATTTAGAAGCTTTGGAGGGAAAGAGTGAACTTTCCACTGTCATTTCCTTCTTCTGTCTCCAGCTGACCCAGAATGAAGTCCTGTCCTGGGACCAGATACCCCTGGGGGCTACTTAGAGAGCTGCGAGTTCCTCGGGCTGGGCGTCATCTCCGGATAGTGGGAGCAACACAGCAGCGGGCTCTGTGGAATCTCGTGCCAGCCATGGTTCTGAGCCCACGTAGGGAACATTTGCAGCCTGGGCTTGCCCTTCTGCTCCTGGTCTGAGATGACGGGAGGCAAGCGCGTAGTACTTAGGAAAGTTAGTGATTAGAAAGATGATCTAGTGGCTAAACCCCAAGAGCAGTTGCACAGGTGGGAGGAGAGGGGAGGGTATCATGAGTCAGTGTAGCCACGGGGAGCTCCACAGAGGTGAGACTTGAGTTTGACAGCGTTTAGCTAGGAGGTGAAGGGGTCCCTTCCGTGAAGGGTAGCAAAGACATGGAGAGGAGGGATGGCACATGATGAGCAAAGACCAGCTATCACCACCCATGTGGTGTAAGGAACTGCAGGCATGCTGGCTTTCTTCTCCTCCTGGGCAGAGATGAACCAAGGTGATTATGTAGTTTGACCTACATTGATGGTTCTCAAAGTGAGGTACCCAGACCAGAATCATGATCACCTGGAAACTTATCAGACATGCAAACACTCAGGCCCCAGCCCAGACCTACTAAATCAAAGCTTGGAGACATGGCCCAGGAATCTTTGACAAGCCCGCCACGTGGTGGTTCTGATGCTCACTCGAGTTTGAAGGCCACTGTCCTACTCCGCATCCGTGTCTACACAGTGGACTCTGGTTATTACCCACAGAGACAGAGGAGCTGTGTGGTCTGAGGTTTGTGTAACCTACGTTGTGACCTCTCCCTGTAGGTCCCTCCGCTGGTCTTATGATTACTGTCTTTATGTCCCGGCCAAGTGACACAGCATCAGATCATTGACAGACCCTTAGTCACATCGTCAGCCTGCATTCGGTGACCAGCTACCACTGCTTTATTCTAAGCCCCAGGGATGCGGCAAAATCATCTCTAATCACAGTCAAAAATAGTCCCCTCCCCACCACTTTCTTAGGTTTTTCTTCCTAGAACTTAGATCTTAATGAAGGGATCATCACACCCACTAGGACATAAGCTACATAGAAGAACAGACTCTGATTTTGTTCATTGCTGCGTCCTCTGGGGACTGAAGCCTGAGTGAGGGCAGGCTTCTGGAGAGTTTTGAGATATAAAAGGTGTGGTATGTCTGAACAGAAATTGCTCTGCAGAATGGACCATTCCATAGAGTTGAAGCAGGGAGATGAGTTAGGAGGTGGGCCCTTCCCCTGGTCCCCCAAGTCCAGCCATTTCCCAGGGTTTAACCAGTCATGGAAAGAGCAGAGTGACTGCTGGCCTCTCTGCTGAACTCCCCAGACCTGCAATCCAATTCTGCAGAGCTTGCTGGCTGGTCTGGCTCTCTTTCCAAATCTTTTTCTTTTTTTAACGATTTTATTTACTCATGAGACACACACACACACACACACACACACACACACACACACACACACAGAGAGAGAGAGAGAGAGAGAGAGAAAGAGACATAGCAGAGGGAGAAGCAGGATCCATGCAGGGAGCCCGACACAGGACTCGATCCCGGGTCTCCAGGATCACACCCTGGGCTGAAGGCGGCGCTAAACCGCTGAGCCACTCGGGCTGCCCTCTCTTTCCAAATCTGACTGGAGCAGAGCTAGATTCTAAAAGTTTAGTGAGTACTTCCTGACCTGAGCCCGAGGACAGAGTTTCCAGTGTTTCAGTGCCTGGTCCTCACTACGTAAGGTGAAGTGGGAACTTATTTCCCATCTTCTCCTGTGGCAGAGAGAGCACAGAATAACAAACCTGCTTGAGGGAAGAAGACTGGACGGAAGAACACCGGTATCCTTTTGCTTCTGAGTTATTCCCAGGTTCTGGCTTTCACATCCTCTGGTCCTTCCCCTGGAAATGCAGCTCCCTCAGGGCCTAAGGCATTTGCTTCTATAGTTGCTTAGTTGGCCTCAGAGCAGCAAACCAGCTGTGCAGTGGCCTCCTCTGGGGAGACCCTTGAGGAACACGCTGAAATGGCTTTCCAGCCCTCCAAGGGGCTCACTTTATAGGAAGCTAAGCCCTGGCAGTCTACCATCTCCTGGGGCAGGTGTGGAGAGACTTCGCCTGGG
This sequence comes from Vulpes vulpes, assembly GCF_048418805.1. NCBI lineage: Eukaryota > Metazoa > Chordata > Mammalia > Carnivora > Canidae > Vulpes > Vulpes vulpes. The sequence continues at coordinate 90,815,513 of NC_132795.1, forward strand.
ACATGCCAGTGTCTGTCCTTAGCTTTCCAGGCTCCCCTTCTGGGAAATGAGCCCAAGCAGTAGGGACGCCTACTGTTATGTCCCCTCTGTCTCCCAAGGAAGAGGGTGTACTCTTTCTGGAGCCTGAGCTACTCCAGAACAACTTTAGTAAGTACTTAGCATTTTATTCACATCCTTCTCTGTATTTCAAACCATCTTTCTCTAGATGAACTTAAGAAATTTCTTTCGAGGCATTGGAGATAAACTCTTATTTATCTAACGTCTTCCAAGTTCTTTCATCATAGTTGTGCTGGGTACATGAGTCTAAGTTGACAGTTACTTTTTTCAAGAGAATCTTTAAGAAATGACTCCCTGGTCTCGTGGTTTCCATTGCTTCCACAGAAAAGTCTGCTCAGTGACATTTCTTGAAGTTGATCAATCCTGTTTCTTGGACTTATTTTAAGATCTTCTCTTTGTCTTTAATGTTTTCCTATTTTATTATGTCTGTCTGTATTCCTTTTGTTATTTTAAATTTTGCTTGGGAATGCTGTCTTCTAGCTAGTTGTGTAACAGACTGCCCCAAAACTTAATGGCTTAAAGAAGCAATGTTTTTTCAATCTCTTACTTTTGTGGGTCAGAAATTTAGGCAGATCACAGCAGAGCCGTCCTCCCGCTCCACATGGGATGGACTGAAGTCCCTTGGTGATATGTAGCTGATAACTGTACTGGTCTGCGGGGTCCAGAATGACTTCCATGTGCATTTATAACATGAATGTTGGTGGGGACATCCGGGAGGCTGGGTGCAGATACGTCCCGCTTTCTTTATGTAGTTTTGAGACCTCTCTAGTCAGATTTCTTTTGTAAGGTAGCTGGCTTTCCTGAGGTTTCCAAGAGACCAAGGTGGGAGCTGAAAATCTGCTTCTGATTAGCCTGGGGATCATACAGCTTGACTTTGACTGTGGCCTATTATGTAAGCAAGTCACCCCAGCCAACCCAGGTTCAAGGGGGATAAGGGTTAGACTCCACCTTTCAATGAGTGGAGAGGCAAGATTTTTACGGCCATCTTGAGTTGCTACACTATGCATCCTGGATTTGTGGGTGCATGTTTTTCATCTGCTCAAAGAAACTTGCAACCATTTCCTCAGATATTTTTTTTCCTCTATTCTCTGTTTCTTCTGGAGCTCCAATTAGATATCTAAGTCTCTCTCTCTCTTTTAAAAACTAATCTCTATACCCTACATAGGCTTGAACTTATGACCCCAAGAGCAAGAGTTGCATGCTCTTCTGAGCCAGCCAGGTACCCCTAAATATCTAAGACTCTCTTAACTTCTCTCATACTTTCATATACATGTCTCTCTGTGCTGCATTTGGGTGCTTTATTTGATTCATGACTAGTTTTTTTTTTCTGACATTTTATTATTTTTTAAACATGACCAAATTAAAAGACCTTTGCAACAAATAGCCATATACCCACTACCTGCCTTCTGCTATTGACATTTTACCATACTTTATCATATCTGTCTACCCACCCAACTGTCAATCCACCCATTTATTCATCTTATTGTTTGGATGAATTTCAAGTATATTGTAGACATCGGTAGTCATGAAATTTTAGTTCAGTTATTTATTTCTATAAACTCACTTATTTTTCAATCTGTTTATTCCCAATATGTCTTTTTTTTTTTTTAAGATTTAGTTTTTTACTTTAGAGAGAGAAAGAGAGAGAGTAGGGGGAGGGGCAGAGGAAGAGAACCTCAAGCAGACTCCCCGCCAAATACAGAGCCTGACTCAGGGCTCCATCTCATGATCCCGAGATCATGACCTGAGCCAAAATCAAGAGTCGGCCGCTTAACCAACTGAGCCACCCAGGGGCCCCTCCCAACATATCTTTTTGCTTTGATTCTCTCCTTTCTCATTCTTTTTTTGGCAGAGTGAGGGGCAGAGGAAGAGGGAGAGAGAGAATCTTGAGCAGGCTCCATGCCCAGCACAGAGCCTGAAGCAGAGCTTGACCTCACAACCCTGATATCATGACCCAAGTGTAATCAAGAGTCAGATGCTTAACTGACTGAGCCACTCAGGCGCCCCATGATTATGTCCTTTATTTCTTTAAACATTGTTTCATATAATTATCTTTAACTGATAATTCCAAGAAATCTTTGAGTGTGAATTGGTTCTTGTCAACTTGCTAAAATGGCTTTATCTTAATCTATGATAGCTAATAGCCACATGTGGCTATTTATATTAAAATTAATTAAACTTAAAGTTGAAAGTTCAGTTCTTTGGTCACATAAGCCACATTTCATGTTCACAGTGGCCACATGTATCGAGTAGCTACTGCTTTTGCTTTTGAGTTATTCCCAGGGCGGAACAGGTTATAGAATACTTCCAACATTCATATAAATGAATGGACCTGGCTGTTGTCAAGTAGAACTTTATTTATAAAAGCAGGCAGCTGCCGGACTTGTCCTGTGGGCTATAGTTTATGGACCCCTGCTCGAGGCCTAAACTGGAATGCTTTCTTTCAAAGAGGATGCGCTTTTGTTTGTAGGCTGACATGCACCAATCTGGAAGCACACCAGCTCCTCCAGGGCTCTCCTCAGGGCACCAGTCCCAGACTCCTGACCTCATCATGCTGCCAGCCCTGGGCCTTAGTGTCCCTAACCACCCTCAGGTCAACATGTCTCTAGCAAGTTCTCGCTGTTCTAACTCCCTCCTGGTTTTCTCTGGAGAGTAAGGCAGGGAAGGAGTACATAGAGCCCTCCTCCTTGCAAATGAAAAATTGTGTGTATGCACGAAATTCATGATTTGATTCTGTAAGGGGAGCGTCCTGGAGAGCTCCCAGTCACCTGGAGTGCCAGACGCAGGTATTTTGTCATGGTATTTTCTTGCCATGTCTGCTTAAATGTGGCAGTTCTAACTTTGCAGAATTGGATAAAACTCCCAGTTTCTTCAGGGAGCTAAGGCTGTAGGCAGCTTTCCTCAGGGTGTTCCACATCAGTGCTACCTGGCTGCCTGGGGATCCCTTCCCGGAGCGCTTAGACCTGGTTCACTGCAGGGCAGAGAGGGGCTCTCACAGGGCCTAGATGTTGGGCTTTGCCTATTCTCTCAAAGCTGCTCGCTGCCCAAGTTAGTAGCCATGGCTTCTGAGAACCGAGGCCATGGCGAGAGACTTCAGGGCAGCCGGAAGGAAGAGGCAAATGGTAGGTGACTCACATGCAACCCAGCTGTGAGCACCTGCCGCGGGTGGTAGAAGGCCCACGAAGGCCCTCTTAAGAGACCTCGCAGGGGGATATTCCAAGTGTCACCATTGCCTTACTTGCTGATAAACCGCGGATTGGACAGTTTGCTTCCCTCATCGCTTTCCCAGGTCTGGGTCAGGGTGGGAAACAAGTGTACCCTCAGCCCCTGTGATGTCTGCCTCTCTGTTCAGGAGCAGAGGCTGTGGACATGGCAACTCCACACTGCATCCAGCAGGCACTTGAGTGTGCTGTTGGGCAGTAGCCACTGGGAGGCGGCCAGCTTCTAGCATTGGTGGCTCACAGTGAGGTGTTAGGGACAAACTGCTGCTGGCCAGATGCCCCATGACAAATGCTCTGTGTGACTACTGTCAGGGTGCAAGGACTCTCAGGGCACTGTGGCCAACTCCTCCCAAGGAGGAGTTCTGGGGAAGTAGGCGGGAAGTTTCTGGAGGTGGTGACCCATGAGCTGAGTGCCTTCTGAGAAGTCAGTAGCTTTGTCCCTTAAGCACAGCCCAAGGTGAGCCTTCTGTCTTAGTTGGGGAGGAGTAGGGTTGTATCTATAGTGTTCTTCTGACTTGTTAGCTGGGTCTTCCACAGCCTGTTTCCTTCTTCATCCTTCCTACTCCCTTTCCCCTCATTCCTTTTTCCACAGAGGTAAGGCAAAGCATCAAGGTAGTATATGTTTCAATCCAAAGGTGCCATGTGGTTTTGAGGGACCCATTTGGGGGGTTTTCGTTGTCACAGAATCTGTCCAGCCAGCCGCTAAACATCTGGTGCAGCTGGACCATCTGGCCCAGGCCTGACAGGTGTGTTGTCATTTGTGTCCATGGGTTGTGGCCATGAGGACTCCTGAGAGCCAGGATGAGGTCATTGTCTGGGGAGCCTCCTCCACAGTGGAAATGAAGGCCTGTCGTGTGTGCAGACACCTTGGGAGTCTGATGTTTGGCACACGGGCACTGGCTGCCCACGTGATGCTACTTTCTGTGAGACTGACCTCCCGACCCCCCAGAAGTGTATTCCGAGGCCAGTACTATGTCTTTGCCAAGCCCCAGAGAGAGTCCCCTGTGAGCAGAGAATCCCCTGGTAATGAGCAGCCTCATTGGCCTGGCCCCAAAGTGGCAGCTAGAAACCATCTCAGACCCGAGTGTCACCCACGTGGGTCTGGGACGCAGAAGGGCAGAGGTTGAGGAAGCCACGGGGGCTAGAGGGCATCTGTACTCCCTTACCCTTATACCTGGTGGGAAGAAGATCCTTTCTTCAGAGGTGAAATCTTCATAGCCCAAGGGCTACAGCTAAGCGAGGCATGGGATGGAGGAAGGGGTCTAACAAAAGCCCTACTCACTCACTACTGGTTTCTGAAAGCCCAAATTGCAGGGTAAACCTGTATTGGATGGTTTGGTGGACTGTCCACTGCCAGCCCCCTCAGAATGGCCCTCCAAGTCCTCACGGTTCTTTCCAGGCAAGGAGAAGACAGCGTCGGGTCTGCAACTGCCCCTGAAAAGAGAAATCTAGAGAAATGGCTCAGATGTTGTACAGGGTGACCAGGGCAGAGAGCCTAGACTCCTCGCCTGACCACTGGCAGAGCAGATCCCTCCCAGAGGGGCCCCCGGTTTGGGGAAGTGCTGCGGAAGCCAGGATTGAGCACCAGACCGTCCAGGACCTTCCACCCACTGGCCACAGCCAGGCTGCACCTTCAGGGTGGAGGGGTGAGAAATACCAGGTGGTCACCCAGCCCCATGGCCTGCTCTGTGGGGCCACAGGTGACCCCTCAGCTGTCCTGTGGGGGACCGCACCCTTGTCCCCAACAAGGCCAGGACACAAGGCCCCAAGCCCCCAGTGCTTCCTTCCCTTGCTGAGTGGTGAAGACTTCTACCACTGATGGCCTTGCCATCGCAACCTTGGTTATGGACAGCAGCACGTGGGAAGGACAGGCAACGAGGGGCTGCCATCTTGTTGTGGCGGATGGTGGAGGGGCTCCTCAAGCGTTGAAACCTCAAGTTGGGTTGTTTTAAGTGCTGCTTTGCAGTGGGGCAGGCCTAAGAGGACTAGTCTGAGGTTTGCCTTCCCCACCCCTCCCTCCCCCCTCTCTCCCCCCCCCTTTCCCTTCCCTTCCTGGAAACTCACCTGGGCTGTGTCCCTCACTGAGCCTGACTTTCTGACTTCCAGAGCAGCAGTAGCCCTTGACCTGCCCGACTCCTTTTCGTCCCTCTAGGTCTCAGCTCCGATGCCACCAGCAGTCGATGTCACATCACCCTGTTTAGTTTTCAGGGCACTCATCGCCATCAGCAGTTTTCTTGTTTACGGCATGTCTCATTGGAATGTGAGTGGCGCGAGGACAGGTCACCTGATGTGTTCGCTGGTATCTACTGTGGGGCCCAGAAAGTTCTTGGCACACAGCTGATGAATGTCAGATGAATGTCACCTCTCCTCGGAGTATCGTTTTAGGGACTTCAGGAAATCCAATGATAAATCCAACAGAATAAGAGCTTATGACGAGGCTTTATGGAATCCTGGTGAGGAAGGGCTTAGAGTGAGGGGAAGTGGCTTTAAAAAATGCTCTGAAGTCATGTTCTCAGTTCTGGATGCTTTCCTTATTTCCATCAAGGGAGATCCAACGAGTTCATGAGTGCCAGGTATTCCCTCCCAAGTCCTCACAGGAAAATATGTACTTCTCTCCACCCCCCCCCCCCATATCTTTCCACTACCCCCCACCCTACTCTGCCAACAAAATATTAGGTTTTAGAGTCCTATCAGGCTGCTTTTTTTTTTTTTTTTTATCTTTTTTATCAGGCTGCTTAGACTTGTCTTCCTCAGATCCCATGGTTTGGAGTTGGGGAGTTGGGGGGTGAGGGGGAGCCCAGGAAGCTGATCCTACTCTAGGTGAGTAGGCGCTGCATACCCTGGGCACCCCCTAAGTGCCATGAGGTACCTAATGGACCGGAAGGCAGGCAAGCCCCCCCCCCCCCCAAGGCCTGGCACTTGGGTATCTGGGGACCCTGCCGAGCAGGAAACAAAATTGCAGCAACTTGGTACCTCTTTAGGGGAGTAGGCCCTCCTGGTTTCCGTCACGGCCCACGTCACATCTCACATCCGCGGCTGGAAGGGCTTCTGCCCGGAGGCCGTTTACAAAATTTCTCATTTTCTGGGTTGACTCCCCCTGCAGTGAAGCCGTTGCCCCCCACAGAGAGCTGTTCCTAGGGGGAGCTTGACTCCAACACCTGCGGCCACACAGAACCTCAGTCTGTCCTGACGGCCTCACCCTCCCTTTCCTCAGCACCCCCTCCACCCCCACCCCCCCTGCTCTGGGCTCCTGCGCATTGAGGAGGGCTTCATCTCTGCAGCTGGAGGGCAGGGCCGCCCTGAGGGTGGTAAGGGTCTCTGTTGATGCTATAGATTCTAGAAGGAGCTGTTGTGTCAGACTTTAGGATGAGATGGTCTTTCTGGTTTGTCAGTAGCAGGTGGGCTTCTATGATCCTAAGCATTTTCACTGCAAAGAGAATTTTTAAGCCCAATTGGGAAAAAGAAGGAAAAGTATCGGGAGAGGGTCAGCTCTCAGGAGATACTAGGTGGTATAATAAGGATCTGGGGAGGGCACCTGGGGGGCTCGGGGGTTGGGCATCTGCCTTCGGCTCAGGGCATGATCCTGGGGTCCTGGGATCGAGTCCTGCTTCCCCGCAGGGAGCCTGCTTCTCCTTTGTCTGTGTCTCTGCCTCTCTGTGTCCCTTATTAATAAATAAATAAAATTAAAAAAAAAAAAAGAAGGATCTAGGAAATGTTGGGTGGAAACTCCATTCCTTTCAGGAATTTCTTTTTTCTTTTCTTTTCTTTTCTTTTCTTTTCTTTTCTTTCTTTTCTTTTCTTTTCTTTTCTTTCTTTTCTTTCTTCTTTCTTTCTTTCTTTCTTTCTTTCTTTCTTTCTTTCTTTCTTTCTTTCTTTCTTTCTTTCTTTCTTTCTTCTTTCTTTCTTTCTTTTCCTTTCAGGAATTTAATAATGGAGTCGGACACATTAGGTTATATACCGTGGTAACAAATACCCCTAACATCTCATCTCAGTGGCTTGGAATAAAGGAAGACGTTTTTTTCACTCAGGCTATCGGGCGTCACATGGGGCAGGCGGGCTCTGCTCACCACAGGCCCCAGGGAGCCAGCCCAAAGCTCCTGTGTGCCTCACCAGAGAGGAAGAGTTCTGGAGGGTCTGTGTTTGCATAGCAGTTAAATGCTGTGGTCCAGGAGTGACGCTCAAGCATTCCCAAACACAGGAGGGTTGGGAAGAAGGATCCTGTAGAGTCTGAAGGTGGGAAGAGCCAGAAACACAGAGCAGCCTCAGGGTTGGCAACAGGAGTTGATGGAGTTAAGACTTTCAGTTTGAACTGAAAACAGTTCAAACCTTGAAGCTTTGAGACTTTGACTTGTGATTATTTTGATCACTTATTGGGTTTGAAGGCCACAAAACCGTGGTTTCAAGATCATGTTCTGCTCTGGCCTAGAGGGTTATCACTGTGTTTCCTTCCTCAAAAGCCTCTTTTTGGTCAGTTAGCATCAAGAGGCAAATTTAGAAGTTGGAGGGTAATTGGGATTAGGAGGTGAGATGGGGTATCACAGGCAGGGCTATTTCAGAACTGTTTGGAGAGCAGACACTTGGGCCATATTAATAGAAGTAGATGATGTAGATCAAGGGAGGTGATAATCCTCCTTTATTTGCTGTACTTCTACCCTGGCTGACACAGCTCTATTCTTTTTTTTTTTTTTTTTTTTTTTTTTTACAGCTCTGTCCCGAAAAACATACTTTGAAGGCAACTTTGACAAGCTTTGTCAAGCTGGAACCCAGGCAGAGTTATCAGGAGAGAGGGGAGTCTTGAAGATTATTGAAAAGGATAACTTGGCAGCTGCTGGATTTGAAATGCTGTCAGAAGTTTTCCTTTTTACTATTGAGAAAGCTACCTCCTTATTCTGAGATGGATTAGACTGTGTCGTGAGCAGCATGCTCACTGCTCTAAGTGCCCAAAGACACAGAGAACAGAGTTTGACTCTCCAAACAAGGGAGGAAGGGTCATGGAAGCAGGCAGGTTCTCGGGTCCCTTCCAACTCTGTCATGATTATTTCTGACTCTTTTTTTTTTTTCTCTCAGAAATAAAAAATAAGTCTTTGGTCATGGAAGAAAGAGTGAAGGCCAGTTGAGACTCCACTATATAAAATGCTGCTGTCCCTAATCCTCTGCAGCTGGTACCCCAAGCACCTCGACACCGGTGATAGGAGAAGGAAGTCAAACCCACATACAGTCTCACAAGGGGTTTTGCTCTACATGCAGAGTCTGGAGCCAGACAGCTTGGTTTTAAATTCTGGCTCTGCGGCCTTCTAGCCGTGTGACCTGGGGTAAGTCACTCAACCTCTGTTTCATACTCTGTAAAATGGAAATGATAGTACCTCAGGGTTGTGAGGATTAACTGACTTTTTAAAAAAGATTTTGCTTATTTATTTGAGAGAGAGAGAATACATGTGCACAAGCAGAGGAGAAGGGCAGAGGGAGAGGGAGAAGGAGGAAGCAGTTCCCCCACTGAGCACGGAGCCCGATGTGCTGCTGATCTCACGACCCTGAGATCACGACCTGAGTTGAAACCAAGAGTTCGACGCTCAACCAACTGAGCCACCCAGGGATCCTGAGGATCAAGTGGTTGAATTATACAGAACGTATTGAACATCAGCACCCTGGCACAGAATGTGAGCTGAATATGTTTCATCTACTCCTTAAACCACTATCAATGTCTGCATTAAGTGCGAAACACTATAGGAATTTGACTCCTATAAACAGGAGAGCAAAACCGAATTTCTCTCTCACTTTCTCCTGTGACTCGTGAAGATATAACAATACCTTACTTACTCTCTGGAAATGGCTCTTTTCTAGCATTTCAGCATAACCCAAGAGGTGAGATTTCATAATTGGAGAGTGCTAGATGTATTCTAAACCCACTAATCATGGTTACAGACCCGAATCCTCTACAGCCGTCGTATAAGCCAATAGCAGAAGGGGGCTGTGTAGTTGGGCATATTCACAAAGTATGGTTTGCACTAGGCACGTCAGGAAATGGACCAGAAATTAGCCTTTCTGATCGAGAATTTCAAGCTATGTGCCTCCCCAACCTTACAAGTACTCAAACTCAGTATCTTTTTAGGGTATGGTGTCTATGGTTTTGTATTTCCTAGGCCTGACCTGAAGAGCAGTATGGCCCTGGGGCCCTTGTCAGAGAATCTCTTCCCAAGTCTGATGTAAACACAGACGTACGTGCAAGCCACAAGAGCATGCTTCAGGTCAGAGGGGGTTGGTGGCAGGGGTGGGGGCGGGGGGTGGTAAAAGCCCAAAGATGCATGTGAGACAAAAGCCTTGTTGGTGTGCTTCGTTGACAGGGGTCTCTTCTCGCCTGTCTCTGGCAGTTCAGTGATGGTTGAGTCAGACCACCTCAAAGAGTCTTTGAGTGGGGGGCTCTCTCAAAGGGTTCACATCTGTGGTGAGAGAAGCTAAGCAGGTGGGAAGCTGAGGATTGGGCTACGTACCCGTGTGTCCACAGACCCTTCCTGTTCTAGTGATGAGGTCAGCAGTCCTTGCTGGGGATCCCCACTGCTGCACACCTGCATTTTTTCTTTCTCTCCACCACCCTCCCTCTCCCTTCTCCTTCTCCTCCCTCTCCTGGCTATTGGCCCTCACCCAGGTGGGAAACTGTCCTCCTTCCCCCGGACTTGCTGGTCTACCTTCTGGCTGCAGTCAGGGAACACAAGTGAGGGGCAATGGGCATGAGCGAGGGATGTCAGACAGACTGGGGTTTAGGTGGTTAGGCTCTAGTCCCTGCTGAGTCCCTCATAGAGTTTTGGACAAAGTCCCCATTCCAAATCTGTTTTCTTATCTTAGCTTTATGAAGTCCACACGTGAGTTTAATGAAGGTTCTAGTTCTAGACGTTTCTAACTTACTGAGACCTAATTGGCGGGGATACCACTACCAGTTGCACGATTGCCGGATCTCTGAATTGGCTGCTGAGCTGTTCAGGGGAAGGACTTAAATGGTACAGAGGAGCACCCATCCCTCACCCCTATGTCCTCAGAGTTCAGATGGATACAATCTTAGGCTGTTAGGAAGCATCGCTAAGTGCCCTAACTCTGCTTCCCCTGTGTTCACCCTGGGTTGACAATATAATTCTTCCTCAAACTAGCTTTCTTCCTGTAAAATAAGATCAGGGATAGTGTCTATGCCTCAGTTTCCTCTTCTAGAAAACGGGAATAATAGTACTTACTTCCAAGATTGTTCATGCGAAGAGCTTAGAACAGTGGATGGCATGTAATATAGTCTAGCAAGTGTGAGTGGGTAGGAGACATTGCTTACAGGGCTATAGATTATCTTGCACCTTCTGGAAAACAGGTTAACAGATATATCAAGAGCTTGAAACAAATGGTTCTCAGGCTCACATATCCCCCTTCTAGAAATCGGAAAGATAGAACTTGGACAACTCACATAGCACTGTGTTTATCACAGGATTATTATGACAAAAGTCAGAAATACGAGGGATGAAGAAGATCAAATAAATTCCAGTACCCTCCACGTGGCTCCTTTCTAGCCACTCAAAGACTATAGCAATACAAATTTCTGAAAATACACAAGCCTGTGTGCCTACAGCACGAATGGGAGCGCACACACTGATGTGTGTGGGCCATGTAGCATTGTGGGTTTTCGTTTGTCTTTCGAAAGGGAAGAGATCTGTAGCAGGTGCCACTCATGAGAACATAAGTTTCTTTCCTTTTCTCAGGAAGACTTGACTTTAACAAGGATTGTCACTTAGCGGTTCTTTTCTAGAATTACGTTGCCTTTAGCTTCTGTATTCAGAAAAATGTATTCAGAAAAAGACTTAGAGATAAGCCACGGCTATCTACCTAGGGCTGCGGTGCACCAGACCTTTTTGGTGGCAGGGGTGGGGATGGGGGCAATACTCCCTTGCGTTTGGGGGCTGAAGGCAGCCTCCATAATCAGTTGGTAGGGATGTGTTGAGTGCTGACCAGCTGTCATAAAGAGCAAAGGGTGGTCTCATACGATCTCTGCTTTTGCTTACCGAGCTTAGGAGGAAAGGACTACTGTTCATCCCAAAATGCTGAGAGCAGGCTGGCTCTAGAATGGAAAAGCACATGTGCTGGAGGTTTAGCTGTTTATTCAAGATGTGTTAATATGTGGTTATTCCATTTCAGGGGGCGGGGGAAAGCCTAAATCATTTATATATAGTCCAAGTACCTGAAATAAAAAGGGGAAATCCTATCAAGTGTTAAAATTAGAGTGTCAGAGGACACCTGGCTGGGTGTAGAGATTACTTAAAAATAAAATCCTAAAAAAAAAACCAAAACAACTAGAGCGTTAGACAAGATCTTGACACGACTTTCCCTTGCCTTGTTGTAAATGGGAGAACAATTTGGTAAAATACAACGAGCAAAATTGAACTTAAATAAAAACAAATGAAAAAAATAAAATAAACTGGAGCAGCTAACATCCTAGGGAGAGCGTGATTTAAAAAACCACTTCCTCAGGCTAAATTTTCTTGAGAGAGAGAAACTCTTCTACAGACAAGAACTAAGGCTTGTGACTTCATGGAAAAGACCAGAATTTGGATAAGGAACTAAATTGATGAATTCGACCATCTACGATACAGTTTTATGACTATATTGTCTAAATTGAACATTCTTCAGAAAGGAATATTCCTCTACCAAGGGTATCTGGATTGTGTTTTCTTCTCTCCCAAAACATTCTCAGGAAAGATGCTGTGGACATCACACACATTTTCTGGTTACACTTAAGATCTCAAGCAACGAGTGTGCCTGGTTCTCTATCTTACCAGCTAAGGACCCTCATCAAGGATGCTCTAGGAACCCATGAGATGGAGAAAAGAGGCCCTTTTCTTGGGGGGAGGGAGGGGTTTCTTGGCAGCTGGTGGTAGTCGGTATTTACTATGCTTGGAAAATTACAGCATGATTCAGACAGGGCTGAGTCAATAGGAAAAGTCCCCTGGTGCTAGGCCATGTCCTTTCCTGTGGAGAGCAGGCCCCTTCTCAGTCTTCATCATGGAAAAGTTATGCTTGCCTCCCAGTCCACGGGAGGGTTGGCTAGTAGTTCATCTATTTATGTCATATTTTATTACACTCCCACTATGCATCGGCATTGTCCCGGGTACTCACGGTTCAATAGTGGACCTAAAAGACTAATTCCTTCCCTATGGACTTTACGGTCTAGCCAAGAGACAAGCAAGACGACTAGAGTACATTAGTTGATAAGCTGATAGGTTCTACTGAGAAATGTGGTCATCACGGTAGTTTAAAGGCCGGAAGGGAAAGGCTTGTTGGGAAGACCCCTGCGAGAGGGCCATGCAGCTAGCCAGCCGGGGGAGGAGGCCGGCCTCCAGATGGTGTTGAGGCCATGAGGCAGGGTTGGGCCTGATGTGTTCAAGGAACAGCACCAGACCAGCAAGAGTAGGAAAAGGCAGATGATCAGTCTTTGGAATAGTTTGGAGGATAGTACAGCAGAAGGGACCAGAGAGTGAGACTAACCAGAGTAGTCTATTCTTCTATTTTTAGATGCGAACGAGTGTGAAATTGGCCTGGAGTTCTGTGATAATGGAGCAGAATGTGTGAACAGATTTGGCTCTTACTAATGTCGCTGCCAAAAGGAGTATGAAGACCATACCCCACGCAGCCTGGCACGCTGTGTGTGCACACTCCTCACAAAGGCACTGGTTGCCCAGATGCCCTCTTGTTTGTACGCTTACGAGCTGCTGGGATCTCCTGTGAGATCTGTACCATCCTCAGATCAGGGTTGAGCTCTCATTCTGATGCTTCTGGCCACAAAACACCAAAAAGCAAACATTCTCGGGAGGATACAAAGTACAGAATCAGTTCTAGAACTTGGAACACGGCATAAAACCATTTACTATAAGAATCTTCGCTGTGCTGACTTCTCCTTTGCAAACTTTGGTGTTGAAGCACTTCCCTAAGGATGCCAGTCCTGACCCTGATCAGAAGTGGGTGTATGTAGCATTGAACTTGAACATCTCGTTGTCTCCCCCAAGGCTCTGTCATGCCCTTGCTTTTAGACTTTTCTTATCAAAGATAAAATTGGCCGGGGACTTGCACGGGATTAAGTGAGCTTCTTCTGAGCCGGTTTGCCATAGAGCAGTTGGTAATGAACTAGCTGATGCCCTTAGCTTTTTAAAGGAGCTATTGCTGGTGATGGTGATCCACTTGGTACGGTCACCTCTGAATTAATATAAACTGCCTGGTGCCATCACAGGCAGATCGATGGACAGGATTTCTCTTTCTCCTCTTGCCAACTTGCTGTGTGACCTTGGTCCTCGGGTCTTGAACAAAAGCTTCAACCAGACATCAAAGGTTTTGTCTGGCTCCTTGCATGCTAGATGTTGAAACTCCAGCAAAGATGCTATTGGGCTCTAAGGGCAGGCGGGTGATCTTGCAATGCTGTTTGCATAGTTCTTTAGGTTTTTTTTTTTGTGTGTGTGTGTTTCTTAGTTTTTATGTCTCAAAGGGAGATTCAGTTTGGCACAAAATACGGGCTTAGTATGTATTAGCTGAATATCTTATGACTCGGAATCTACTTGTGACCAACAATTTGAAATTTTTCCATGTTTTTTCTCTTCCTGTGCCCTCCAAGTGACTAGATAAGGCAATGTCTCAGTCCATTTGGTCCGCTGTTACAGAATACCATAGACCGGGTGCTTATAAACAACAGAAATTGTTCTGGAGGCTGGGAAGTCCAAGATGAAGCCTCCAGCACCTTCAGTGTCTGGTGAGAACCTGCTTCCTAGTTCTTAGCCAGCCGTCTTCTTGCTGTGTCTTCACTTGGTGGAAGGGGGGCAAGGCTGTCTCTTGGGCCTCTTTCAAAAGGATACTAATCCCATCCACTGAGGGCTCAACCCTCTTCACCTAATCCCCTCCTCCCAAAGTTTTCACCTCCTAATTCCATCACCTTGGGTATGATTTCAATCTACAGATTTGGAGAGGACATAAACATTCAGTCCATTGCCTGCAGTGACAAGAGTCAAGGTGAAATAAGTTCTGTGAGGCAGCCACCTTGAAGTTTCAGAAATCTGGCATCTGTGGATTTTGCCCTAAAGATAGTTTCTAGATGGTATGCAAACCAGTTATAGTTCTTTGGATCTATAGTAAGTTACATGATGATGATACATTTTGGAGTACAACTGGCCCTTGTGCTTCTCTTGGTGAATGGTCTCAACTTTAACGGTTTCTGTCTTTTAAAAAATAGATAAAATTAATTTCTGGTATGCCTAAGATGGAAGACCTTTAGTTATTAGCTCATAGGAAATTTAGATTCCACATTGCAAAAGGATGTGGGACATTTTTCAAAGCTAACTTTGTGTACATGAGTAGGATTCTTGAGGGAGGTATACAGCCAAAGTTGGTGACAAGTCATTACATTACCAGATTCATTTTGTTACAAGTCTGGCTTTGGCTTTGCTAAAATATTAGCAGTCAGTTCCTTTGTTTATTCTCTCAAAAAATAAGTACCTACTAACGTGCCAGGCAATATGCTAGGGACAGGGGATAAGAGTATAAATCCCTGAAGGTGCTTTTGAGAGTCTGTTAGATAATGGACTGTCATTTGGTTATCTTTTTTTTTTTTTTTTTTAATGTTTCTTTGTATTTCAGGAGTTGAGTTATCCTTTAATTACCTGGACTTGCTGGTTGGAGTTGTTGTGTTCACTGAAGCCTTGCTCATGTTGGCTGTTGACCTCAATGTGGCTCTTGACTAGAACCTACATTAAGAAGGAAAATTCTGTGGGTCAGAATGTGGCACCGCAGGAGCGCCGGCCTATAGCACCTGCTTTTGACCTGATGGACCTCTGCAGACACCTTCCCTTCAACCTCTACCAGCCTAAGCCCCATGCAAAGGTTCCAGATGGTGCTCAAGGCAAGAATGTTTCTCAAAACAGGGGACTGCAGGTGTGGGTAGAGCAATCAGAGAGGCTTTGGGCATAGCTACTGCCTCTAGAAAGGAGGGCAGGAGTGGAGTCATCCTTTGGAGGTAAAAACCTCACTGTCAGGTCACACACTCATGAATTTAGGAAGAACTACCTTGATTCTGATCTTGCCTGTCACTTCTGTTTTTTATGATTCCAACTGTGTTGTGGTTCCCAACTCTCCCTGGGGAGGAGGCCTGTGTGCTTTTGGGGGGCGGGGGGAGAGGAGGTTTGCATCAAGACTCAGTTTATAATCCCAGCAGAGGGCCGAGGTAGACTTCTGGTGACCCAGACACTTGAGGTGATGAGTGTGGTCCACAGGAGGTGTCCACGGGAGCACCATGCACATCGTACCAACTTACGAAGTTGAATGAGTTTATCAATGGACAGGCTAGGGAACTGCTAAACTCCCCTAAAAGAAGAGGGTGAGAACTCTTGATTCTTTTTTCCTTCATACTTGGTTGTGTTTTTATTAGATTATGAATTTTTTTTATGGAGAGAGTCTTCTGTTCTTATTCCATTTGCATTACCACATGTGCCAGGTTTTACTACAGCCCTAGAGCTTGACCCTAAATAAAAAAGAAACCCTTTTGTATATTAAAAGAAATACAGCTCTCTGGATCATCTTTTTATTTTTATTTTTTATTATTTTTTATTTTTTAAGATTTTATTTATTTATTCATGAGAAACACAGGGAGAGAGAGAGAGAGAAAGAGAGAGAGAGAGAAAGGCAGAGACACAGGCAGAGGGAGAAGCAGGCTCCACGCAGGGAGCCCAACGTGGAACTCGATCCCGGGTCTCCAGGATCACGCCCTGGGCTGAAGGTGGTGCTAAACTGCTGAGCCACCCGGGCTGCCGTGGATCATCTTTTTAAAATCTACCACTAATGTTTGGCTCTTTATCTTTCAAAAACGTGGTGGTTACCATTTGTTTTAAAGGTTCTCAGGCCTAATTCCAAAGCCAGAGTTCCCCCATACACAACACGAAGCAATTCTCAGGCACCCAAGTGTATCTGAGAATCCAGTGAATTCTGATACTACCTACCTGGAGATGCCACCCGACTCCCCAGGTTAAAGGCTCAGTCCTACAAACTGCCCCCCACCCCCTACTTCAGACACAAGTCGAAAGCCCCAGTTGTGACCTGTGCTCCTGACCAACTGGCTACAGATTGGAGGCTCCAGTGACCTCCTTCTTAGGTTTGATTAGTTTGCTAGAGCTGCTCACAGAGCTCAGGAAATGTCTTATTTACATTTGGCAGTTTATTAAAGCATGTGATGAATACAAATCAACAACAGCCAGATGAAGAGTTACATAGGGCCAGGCCTTGAACAAAGGACCTTCTCTCCTCATGGAGCTTGGGGCCTGGCTTGGTGGCACATGGGAGCATTCCGGTTTCCCAAGTGTGGAATCTCTCTAAAAAAGACCGAAAGGTGTCCCCATGGGTTTTTATAGAGGCTTCATTACATAGTCATGATTGACTAACTCATTGGGCTTTGGCTGATTCAATCTCTAGCCCCCTTTCCCTCCCGAGGAGGGGGCGATGGCAGGGGGGCATTGGGAGGTGGGATAATTCAAACTCCCTAATCACATGGTTGGTCCTCCTGGCAACCAACCCCTGCCCTTGGGTGGGGTCTGAAAGTTACCTTATTAATAACAAGACACCGCTTTTACCTTCACATTCCTGAAGCATTTTCAGGAACTATTGATGAAGACCAAATACACCTGAGAGATGTATTTTGGTCATCTGAATGACCAAA
Source organism: Vulpes vulpes (assembly GCF_048418805.1). NCBI lineage: Eukaryota > Metazoa > Chordata > Mammalia > Carnivora > Canidae > Vulpes > Vulpes vulpes. Next base: position 90,832,502 of record NC_132795.1, read on the forward strand.
TATATATTACTTATAAGTCATTGTATTGTATATTGCTCAGCTCTTTGTCCACACTTGGCATTTTGTGGAGGAGACATTGGAGAGGATGCCAGAAGTCTTAAATTATGGTTCCTGCCCTCACCATGCTCCCTTTTGCTTGTCAGCTGTATGGAGCATGAGAAGTGCTGGGTGGGATGAAGTACGGAGCCCTTCCCAGAGGAGGAAGCTCTAAGTGCTGCAGCTGGACTTAACTGGCTGTGGGGGTGGGATGGAGCAGCTTTTATGCCTGCCTTCTAGAAAGTGGAGGCATGAGGGCTGGAGTGCCGTGGCATGAATGTGGCTCCGTAAGGCAGGTACCAGCTTCTGCCTGGGGCCCTAGCCAAGGGGTGGGGAGAGGAAAGTGTGCAGCTTTGTTCTCATTGTGCCCCAGAATATAAAGGAGGCCACCAGTAGTGCTGGATCACCTGCTGGTGTGGCAGGACGCCGCCTACCAGCATGACCTGAACAAGGCTGGCCAGTTGTCACTTGGCCTGCCACCATACTCTAGGTTTTGAAATCTTTTAATGAGCTTGCTTTATTTGTTTGTTTGTTTGTTTATTTATTTATTTATTATTTTATTTTATTTTTATTCTTGAGAGACACACAGAGGCAGAGACATAGGCAGAAGGAGAAGCAGGCTCCCTGCAGGGAGTCCGATGAGGGACTTGATCCCAGGACCCTGGGATCATGACCTGAGCCAAAGGCAGATGTTCAACCACTGAGCCACCCAGGTGCCCCATGAGCCTCTTTTAAAATGGAAACACTCCTGGGCAGCCTGGGTGGCTCAGTGGTTTAGCACGACCTTTGGCCCAGGGTGTGATCCTGGAGACCCAGGATCCAGTCCCACATCAGGCTCCCTGCAGGGAGCCTGCTTCTCTCTCTGCCTGTGTCTGCCTCTTTCTCTGTGTCTTTCTTAAAGAAAGAAAATGGAAACACTCCTAAGAGGTTTGAGCCTTCATCAACCTATGTACTTGGGCTGCACCTTCTTTTTTAAATAAATTTTACTAAGGTATAATTTACATACCCTAAAATTCACCTATTTTAAGTGAGCTGTGCAACCATCATCACAATCCAGTTTTACAACACTGTCCTCATCCCAAAAAGATCCCTTCTACGTATATTGTAGTCATTCTGTTTCCACCTTCAGTCCCAGCAACCAATAACCTTCCCATTTCTATGGGTTTATCTCTTGAGATGTCATATAAATGGAATCACAGAATATGTGGTCTTTTGGATCTGCCTTCACTTAGTATAGTGTTTTGGAGGTTCATCTCTATTGTAGCATGTCTGTAATCTGCCTTTTTATTGGCAATATTTCATTGTATTTATCACATTTTCATTCACTGTTGATGAACGTGCGTGTTATTTCCAGGTTTTGGCTATTATGAATAATGCAGCTGTGAACATTTGCATGCATGCCTTTGGACATAAATGTTCACTCACCTTTTTTGTTTGTTTTTTGTTAGGGAGGGCACACACAGGGTGTGAGCAGGGTGAGAGTGGGAGAGAGAGAGTCTTAGCCAGGCTCCATGTCCAGAATAGAGCCTGATGCTGGTCTCGATCTCACAACCCCGAGAATGTGACCTGAGCTGAAATCGAGAGTTGGACACTGAGTGGAACAGACTGAGCCACCTAGGCGCCCCATAAATGTTCACTTGTCTTGGATAGATTCCTGGGAGTGAGATTGCTGGGTCATACGGTAATTTTTGCTTAACTTTTAAAGAAACTGCCAAATTATTTTCCAAAGTGGTCGCACCATTTTACCAACCGACCAGCGGTGTCTGAGGATCGCAGACCCCCACCCCATCCTTGCCGAAGCTTGTTAGTGACTTCCATTATAGCCATCCTGGGTGTGTGGTATCTCCTTGTGGTTTTAATGATCTCCTGCCCTCCCTAATGCTACTGATGGAACATCTTTCATGTGCGGATAAGTCATTCATTTATCTTCTGTGGCGAAATGTCTCTTTGGTTGTTGCTTCTTAGACTCCCAAGAGAAGGAGATTATAAACCTCCCTGGGGGGTCTCTTTTTTTAACTGCCTAATCTCAACTGCCCAGGACGAGAGTTGAGGGTAGAAGGCCGTGCACCAGTTTCTGAAGCTGCTTATTACAAACCGGATGGTTCAGAACAACACACGTTTATTGTCTCATGGTTCTGGAAATCCGAAGTCTGAAATCGATTTCACTGGGTCAAAATCAAGGTATCAACAGAGCCTCCAGGGAAGCATCCACTTCCTGCCTTTCCAGTTTTTAGAGCTGCGTTCTTTGGCCTCTGGCCCCTTACCCATCCTTAAAGGAGGCAGTAGCCTCTTACATCCCTCCCCGCCCCGTTCCTTTGTAATACGTTTTTCTCTTTTTTTCCCCCCGCTTTTCTTTCTCTTCTGCAGCAAAATCTCCCTCCCTCTTGTAAGGATGCCTGTGATTGCATTTAAGACTCACCTGAATAATCCAGGATTATCTCCCCATCTCAAGCCCCTTAATTTAATCACACTTGCAAAATCCCTTTTGCCATTTCAAGGAACATTCACAGGTTCCAAGGATTAGGGGCTGGCCGGGGCCCAGGCCTCCGCCTCGAGGGGAGTGAGTGGCGGCCGCCGCCTCCCGGGGGCGCAGGCCTTGGAGGTGGCGGCTCGGAGAGGACCTGCCCGGAGGCGCCTGGGAGCGCAGGTAGGCCCGGGAGGGGGAGCCGCTGCGTACCGGCAGCCTCCTCTCCCTCCTCCTCCTCCCTCCTCCTCCCTCCTCCTCCTCCCCCTCCTGCTCACCTTCTGGAACTTTGGAAGCGTTGACGGCGTTTGTAGAGCCGGGAAGGGCTGAGGCAGCCGCACTGCCGGGAGGTGGTCTCGGGCCGAATTAGAACTCGGGGCTGGTGACGCCCAGGGGTGTCCGGGTGCCTACCCCCGCCCCCCCCCCCCCCCCCCCCGCCCCTGCCCTCCAGGTCGCGGTCCGGGCAGGGCGGCCGCCGGCTGCGTCCCCGCGTGCGGCCAGCAGGGGGCGCCATCCCCCGCGCTAACGCTCGTCCGGCCGCCGCGGCTTCCCGGCGCCTCCGGTTTCGCTCGCGTCGCCGCGTCACGGTCGGAGCCACCGGCCCTCGGCGTCGGGGCCCCGGCGGGAGCCCTGGAGAAGGCGCAGCCAGGGCGGGGCCCGCAGGGTGGCTGCGAGGGGCGGGCCGTCCTCCCCACCGGGCCGGGGGCAGGCAGGGGGGAGGCGGGGGGGTGCCTGGGGGAGGGCAGGGGGAGGGCGGGGGGGACCTGGAGGAGGGCGGGGGGAGGGCAAGGGGTGGCGGGGGGAGGCCGGGGGCGAGGGGGGAAGTGGGGGGCAAGGGGGGCAGGGAGGCCTGGGGGAGGTAGGGAGAGGCTGGGAGGAGGCAGGGGGGAGGCCGGGGGAGGCGGGGAGGTGCAGGGGAAGCAGAGGGAGGCTGGGGAGGAGGCCAGAGGGAGGCAGGGAGGCGGGGGGGGGGGGGTTGGAGAGGTAGGGGAGAGGCTGAGAGGAGGCAGGGAGGGTGGGGAGGCTGGGGGCAGGCAGGGAGGCAGGGGGGGGGGTGGAGAGGTAGGGGAGAGGCTGGGAGGAGGCAGGGGGGAGGCCGGGGGAGGCGGGGGAGGCCGAGCGCCCGGCTGTGCAGGGGCCGCAGCCCACAAAGGCGGCGCAGGGGCCCGAGGCATCCGCGTCTTTGTGCTCCCAAAGCACCCAGGAGGGCGTCCCGAGGGCGACGGGCAGGAGGGGGGGGGCAGAGAGGGAGGGGGGAGGCAGGGAGGAAGCACGGGGAGGGGGGGTGGCGGGGGGGGAGGCAGGGGGAAGTGGGGAGGAGGTGGGGAGGTGCAGGGGAAGCAGAGGGAGGCTGGGGAGGAGGCCAGAGGGAGGCAGGGAGGCGGGGGGGGGGGGTGGAGAGGTAGGGGAGAGGCTGAGAGGAGGCCGGGAGGCAGGGAGGGTGGGGGGAGGCTGGGAGGCTGGGAGGCCGGGAGGAGGTAGGGGAGAGGCAGGGAGGAGGCAGGGAGCGTGGGGAGGCTGGGGGGAGGCAGGGAGGCGGGGGGGGGGGGGGGGAGGCTGGGGGGAGGCAGGGAGGCCGAGCGCCGGTGTGCAGGGACCACAGCCTGCAGAGGCGGCGCAGGGGCCGGAGGCGCCCACGTCTTTGTGCCCCGACAGCGCCCGGGGGTGGCCCGACAGCGCCGGGCAGGAGTATTCGGGTCCGCCGAGCACATCCGGCCCGCTTGGCCCTGCACCCCCCCCCCCCCGCCCCCTGCAGCCGGCCTCCTGGGCGCCGCGGTGGGGGCCTCCGGGGCGGGCGGGTGCCGGGCTGGGCTGCGGGGTCTGCTCCGGCCCGTCCTCCCTGCCACGTCGCTGTGGCCTCCCCCAAGGGCCTGCCGAGGGACGGAGCCAAGGCCTTGGCCCCCCTCACCCCTCCCGGGCTTGCTCTGTAACAGGGCTCGGTCTGACCTGGCCGCTTCCCGGGCTGTTCAGTGGGGATGCTGCCCCCCCCCCTCCCCGCCCCTGCGCCCAGGCCTGCGGGAGGGGCCCCGGTGCCTGTGAGGTGCCGAGGTCAGCACCCCGGGCTCGGAGCCCGTCTTGGCCTGGGCAGCCGGAGGGCGTCGTTGGTGTGTGCGGGCCTGGAGCCCCCCCCCCTGGGAGCGGGGCAGCCGTCGCGGGTCAGGCCTGCCTTGCGCGTCCACCTCCCGGGTTCCTTCTGCCCATCCGGGAGCAGCCTCGGTTATCGCAGGGACCGGCGCACCTGGGTTCAGTCCCCGCCCCGATGGCCCGGCTGTGCAGCCTTGGGCCGGTGGCTTCGCCTTGCGGGGACCGGTTTCCTCATCTGCAGAATGGGTATCCCATAGCCCCCGTCTGGTCACATCACACAGATCAAGAGGTAACGTGTGCGATGCTGCAGGGCCAGCCCCGGGCCCTCAGAAACCTGGCGCTGATGATCTGGAAGGATGAACCCCCGGATTGTGCTGCTCGGGCCAGAGGAGGTTTAGAGTTGAAAATCCATGATAAGTTGGGCCTTTTTGGAGAAGGTTCTCCTACTGCTAAGTCAACATGCCCAGGTCTGGGTCTTCAGACACTGCCAGCGTGGAATCCCGCAGTTTGGTTTGAAGAGAAACTAACTTCTGGTTCTAAAGTAAACTTAACCTTAGTTTTTGTTTCTTTTTTTTTTTTAACCTTAGTTTTTTTTTGTTTTGTTTTGTTTTTTTTTTTGTTTTGAAGATTTTTATTTATTTATTTATTCATGAGAGACACAAAGAGAGAGAGGCAGAGACACAGGCAGAGGGAGAAGCAGGCTCCATGCAGGGAGCCGGACGCGGGACTCGATCCTGGGTCTCTGGGATCATACCCTGGGCCAAAGGCAGATGCCCAACCGCTGAGCCCCCCAGGCATCCCTTAACCTTAGTCTTTAAAGAAAATGCACAACCTGGCGCGAACTAAAGCTGCTAGGAACATTCACGTACAACGTGGTAGCCGTCTCATCCACATCTAGGGGTGTGACTCTGAGGCCACGTGGTTTCCCCACTTGTAGGATTTCTGACGGAACATCCTAAGCTAGTGGAAGCTTTGCCTCCCGAGAGCTCTCAGTGGGCTGTGGCAGCAGGGAGAGTGCCCAGGGCTGGGGGGTTGGGGTGGGTGCTGGGAATAATCACGCGTGGGGCGGGGCGCCCCAGCTCTGCAGGAGGCCTGCAGCTGTGGGGAGGCAGCCCCCGGCGTGGAGCGCTGAAGCCTCTGTCGGTGTGGGCTCCAGGGCCTTGGGACCCCTCACTGTCCGCACGTGGAAGGTTCAGTGACTCAGACTCTGGGAGCGCCCTGCTGCAGACTGGCCCTGGGGCAGACCCGCGGGGCTCAGCCACGCCCGGGGCTCTGCTTCCTGACTCTTCCCTTGACCAGGTCACCTGGGGAACAGAAACGCTCTCATTTGGTTCCTTTTCCAGCCGGTCACAACGAGGGACCTCTGTAAGCGGCCAGCCAGGGCCAGCGCTTCGTTTCCACCAACGATGCCAAAACCGCTTTACACACCAGCAGACTTACAAGGCAGACAGCACATCTTCATGTGGTCTGCACAAACTCTCGAGCAGAGGGGGAAAGACACGTTCACAGTCAGTCCCGATGTCACTGTAACACTCTTAAAAGAGTTTTATTTATTCCTGAGACACACAGAGAGAGGCAGGCCCCCTGCGGGAACCCGATGCGGGACTCGATCCCAGGACCCCGGGATCATGACCTGAGCCCAAGGCAGACGCTCAACCACTGAGCGTCTCAGGCCCGTAACATTATCTTTAAAATGTTGTCTTCCCATAAACATTCTTGATAGTAGACTTTTTTCATTTATTTATTTTTGATAAGCCTTTTCCATGTGGGCTGCAGCTGCCCCTGCCTGGTCTCCCTGACCCGAGGCACTACCATCAGCTTGCAGAACTCTGTGTCTCAAACCCTCGCTCGCCGCTGGGGGCCACCTCACACCCAGATGTGGACAGGTTTTGCCTTGCGCCAGCATTGCCACATCGAGGTTCTGAATGGTCTCTGTCTTCTGTGGGAGAAATGAGTCCTTAGGAATCGAGGGGAAATCCATTATTCTTGGGTCATTCTTCCAACATAATTACGAGCTGTGTGTGCAATCGTGTGACTTTGTGCAGCTTAAATTTTTTTTTTTTAATTTAATGTATTGACTTTAGAGTGAGAGAGCTTGAGCAAGTGGGGAAAAGGGCAGAGGGCGAGACTCTCCCTGCTGAGTGTGGGGTCTGATCCCACCACCCATAAGATCATGACCTGAGCCGAAACCAAGAGTCAGACGCTTAGCCGGCTGAGCCACCCAGGAACCCCTGCCTCATTCAATTCTATTGTCGATTTGCTGAACACCTCCTAAGGCTCTCTGGGAGGGGTGGAGGGGGGGAATGGGACTGTCCAGCTGGTGTTGGAGATGGGTCCTGAAATGACTGGCCAAGTTGTAGAAGAGAAAGTAGGTAATTATGGCCAGAGGTGTAGGGACAGCTTTATAGGAGAAGAAACCCTTGAAAGATGGAGCTTTTGAGGGCAGACTGAGATTCAGAGCTATTAGTTGGTAAGTAGGTGATGTCCCACAAAGGAACTGGGCCCTGGGGTCTCTGGCGAGGCCCTTGGACTCCTGGTAGGTCTCCTCAGCTTGTTGATCTCCTGGAGTTTGACGCAACACCAAGTACGGTGAGGACTCAGGCCCTGAACTCTGCTCCCTGGTTATACAAATATGTTCAAATGAGCTTTGGTCTGGTTGGGATGTAAAGTGGCCAGGGAAGGGGACATGGAGGTGAGCGTGACCTCTGCTGTGAACGGACAGTGGAGTGTGTCCTCATCCGGAGGTGCTGCCGCTGGAGCTTCCCGGAACCTGACTGCTGGTGCCGCTCCCTGTAGGCAGGTGTCCAGCTCGGCCACCCCTGCCTGGTCAGTGGCGGAAGCCCAGCCTCTTCTGCTGGCCTACCCTACGTAACAGGTAGGGGACACCTGGAAAATGTGGCCGCCTTCCTGCTTGGCCCAGGGAACCTGGCTTTTTCCGGGAAATGCTGGGAGGGAACCCAGAGGTGACCATGGGCACTGTTAGTTGAAGTGTGGCCCAGGCCTGAGAATGGCCCAGCTACTTGCAGGTACTTGGCACAGGCGTGTCCCTGAGCCTACTCCCCGGCCCCCTGTGCCCCATCTGTGGGATGGGCCTGCCATCTACTGGGCCTCAGTTTCCCTGGGTGATTCAGACTGAAAACCTCTGTGCCCGCCCTCCTTTTGCATCCAGCGAGTGGGCTGGCGCCTGACCGGTGAAGGGATTGGGACAGACCCTCCGGCTGAGCTAGGAAGAGACCCCCCAGGACCCCTCCTGGTCCAGCGCTTGTCACCACGTGCAGTACCGTTGGTTTTCACCTCCGCTTTCCTCTCACTGTGAAGACCGGGTGGGAGCCCAGGTCCTGGACATTCAGCCTGGGGGCCGGCGCTGCTGTAAGAGCAGAGCTGGAAGCCGGAGCCTGAAACTGGCTGTTCCTCAGCGTTGCCAGCCGGTGGTTCCTTATGAACAGGCCCCCCTGCCCTTCAGCCCCCGTCCTCCCACGTGTCCCGCTCCGGCCCGGTCCTGGCCCCGGCCCCGTGCGCCCGCACATCTCCCGAGACGCCCTCAGGTGCTGCGGGCTCCCTGACCGGCTGCCGCCTCCTGCCCCCTGCGGCGAAGAGTGAACGGGGCTGGGGCTGCCAAGTGTCTGACTCGCGATTTCGGCTCCGGTCGCGATCTCGGGGTGGTGAGATCGAGTCCTGTGTCAGCAGCGTGCTCAGCAAGGAGTCCCCATAGCCCCTCCCCCTCAAATAAAATAAAATAAAATAAAATAAAACCTTTGAAAAAGTGAACAAAGATGAATGGGGTTCATGTTGGCACAGGGAAAGCCTGGAAACTGGCATAAGACCCGAGTTCTAGCTCTGCGTGAACGTAGGCAAGCCCCTGACCTTCTCTGGCCTGTTCAAGACATCATTTAGCGTGTTTGTCCCTGCGTCTTCCTCTTCTAGCTTGGTTGCTCCACCCACAGCCCAGGAAAGACCAGTCAGACAAAACCCACCGCTCCCACTGCCCTGGTTTTGCTCCCAGTTGTATTCCCAGTAGCTAGCACCGTGGTGCTCCCTAGAGGGCGATCAGTAAATATTTGTTGCTTTGTGGACACATGTGAACTCAGAGGCACAGAGACACTAGTAATTACGGAAAACACTTGAACTTCCAGGCTGCACTTCCTACCGGAGGTTCAGTAAACTTCCTGAGTAGTTTTGCTCTTGATGGTCTGATTGTAACCAGTGAAACCCTAGAACATGGAATTGGCTGTTTGGACCTGATAAGATGGGCCCTTCTCCTTTCTCTGCCTTCTCTCTAACTTTCTCCCGCTCCCTCCTCCCGGTAGGCCTCAGGCTTCTGCCCGCGCCCCTCCGGAAGACCCTGCCCGCCCTTCTCTCCTTGTTCATAGACCTGGGAGTGTGTGCAGCCATAGTACCTTCCAGGCTGGGGAAAGGAAAGAAGCCAGACGTTTTTGGTTCTATCTCCTCCTCTTGATACGCATGACCTCGTCAATCTTCCAGGACTTCTTGGTCCCCAAGTACTAGCTGGACCCCAGACCCTGCCCTAAGCAGCCTGGGGAAATCAGATGGGAGACACAGTTCCTGCCAGAAACCAGCATTGTGTCTAGGGGAGGAGCCCACTCATGGAAGATCGAGTGGCCTCAAGGGGCGTCACGGGACGGCACATGGCTCACCCCTCAATGAAGAGAATAAAGAGCTTAGCATCAGAAGCAGAGCTTTGGCATGAGTTCTGACCCTGTGGTAAGGAGCATTAGGACTTTGGGCAAGTTACTTTGTAGATCTGAGCCACCGTGTTGTCCTCTATGAAGGGGGGTAAAACAGGGATCCTTGTGAAATACAAAATCCTCTTTAGATTCACATCACAGTGATAACTGCTGCAGGCAAGATCCATGGATGGGTATAAACTCAGTGGTCAGGAATCAGAGGAGAAAACGGATATTCACGTGGTCTCAAAGTATCTCCCCCAAGGTACTTAGGAATCAGGAAGAGAGAAAGAGGAACCTTCTGTGGAGAAACCTGGCAGTTTCATCAAGCGCTCAAGGTTAATGTGACCTGTAAGCAGATAAATCAACATCGTAAACCCCCCAGTATGGTGCACTTAGAAGGACGCAACATCGCTCCTGGGGTAGTCTTGCCACAAACACGTGACCTCAACTATGCATGAGAAGAACATCAGACCAACTCCGAGTGAGAGACTTTCTCCAAAGTAACTAATCAGCACCCATCCAAAAAGGCAAGGTCACAGAAGATGATGAAAGATGAAGGAACTGTTTATAGATTGGCGAATCAGGAGACACAACCACTACATTAAATGTGAGATCCTTGACCAAAAAGGGGGCTTTAGGGAGAAAAAATATAATTGCACTATGGTTGCATAAGATGTTGACATTAGGGCAAGCTAGGTGAGGGGTACACAGAGCTCTCGGTACTATTTTTGGCAGCTTTTCTGTAAGTCAAAAGTTTGTTTGCTTTTTGTTGTTGTTTTTGAAGTGACTGAGGATTTATGAGGAATAAATGAGATGATGCGTATATGGTGCTTAGCACTGTTGGCACAGTGCTCAGGAAGTTGTAACCTCTATTATTGTTGTTATTTGGTTTGACAAATACTAAGGATGGCAGGTAGAGAGAAGGGCAGTCCACTTTGCAAAGCAGGAGGATTAGGCTGAGCAGAAACCTAAAGGTAAAGGAACACTTGGGAGACAGAAGCAGACCAGAAAGACCCAAGCAGAAGGCTTAAAAAAAGTTTTTTTTCCCCCAGTAGAGAAGTGGTGGGAAATGAGAGAGGAAAGGCCTCAAATGCCAAACTGGAGAACCAACCTCAGCTACAGAAAAGACAGGAAGAGGTACCTAAATAAAAAAGTAGCAATATAACCTAAGAAGTTCCTGTGTTTTAGAAAGGAGCCCCCGGCTGCCTTGCAGAGCTGATCGTCATTAACAAAGGACAAAGGGCCCAACAGCGGGGGAACCTATTGAGGAGTTTGCTAAGTTTGGCATGTAAAGGTCTGTACCAGGGCAGAGAGGAGGGGAAAACTCAGCCTGTAGGATCCGATCAATCGCAGAGGGTGGGAGGCCCAGGGGTCTCCAGCTGGTGCTCTGGAGTGAGGGGGGCAGCAAAAGCAGGGGGAACCACTCAGGGGCCCCAGGAAGCCGGGCATCCTGAGGGGAAATCCAAACCGAGCTTGTTTGCTGCTGCTTGGTCCCAGATGCTGAAAAGCAACAGGGAAAGAAAGGATGCTGGGACGCGGTCCAGGAACATTCAGCGTCTGCTGGGAAGTCGACCCAACTGCAATAGGAATGCGACTTGCTGTGTTCAGAGAGGTGGGAGGCTTGGCTGCTTGGCCACAGGAGCAGACTGAAAATGGGGCTCCGGCTCCAGCTCACTGTGCCGGTGAGAGGGCTCAGTCCTGTCCAGAACTTCTTGATGCACCTGGAGGGGCAGCCCCCCATCCCCCTTGAGCTGGCACAGGTGGCCCTGGAGGCCTCAGGAAGCAGCCAGTTTGAGGGTTCAGCATTCAGGGCAGCATGGACCTGGGTACGATTGGGGGCCTTTGTCTGAGGCCCTCCCATGTTGTCCCCTCTGAGAGCCGGGGCTCCAGCAGGGAGCAGGTAAAGCCGATGGGATCTGAATGTGACTTGCTGTGTCTGGTTGAAGGTGTGGGTGGCTCAGGGACTCAGCTGTACGCGGGAGCCACGGCGAGGGTCCAGCTCGTGCTCTCAATCCTGGCTACACACTGGACTGTCCGGGGGGCTTGTTTTTAAAACCCCAATGCTGGGGCCTCAGCTTCTAGACATTCCAACTTAATGGATTCCAGGTGAGAATCAGGAATAGGTAGTTTTGGGGCACCAGTAGTTTCTTTTTCTTTCTTTCTTTCTTTCTTTCTTTCTTTCTTTCTTTCTTTCTTTCTTTCTTTCTTTCTTTCTTTCTTTTTCTTTTTATTCAGAAAAACAGTTGAGTGAACAGAATAATACCGCTCTTCCATTTGCCCCTCATCCCACTTAAACAAGTCTCGGCTAGTCTGGGGACAGCACTCCCTCCACCGACTCCCCCGACACCTGGCCCTGGATTACTTGGAAGCACACTCGGAAAGCACAAGCTCATGATCCTGGCGTTCCCCAGGGAGTTCCATGCGCGGAGTTGAGATCCCTGGGCCCAGTCCAAGGCCTTCATGGTACAGATAAGCAAACTGGCCCACGGAGGAGAAAGGACTTCCAAAAATCCCACAAAAGGTCTCTTCCTATTTTAACATTCTGAAGACACATGAACCTGGAAGCACCATAGAGACTTCTGGAGTATTCTTGTCAAAATACTTCTGGGAAGCCTCACCCTGGTGCCAAGCCAAGGACTCCCAAAGGCAGAACGGGCCTCTGCCCCAGGGGCCAACTGCAGATCAGAGTTCCCGGCAGTCATGTCTCACTTTGCTCTGCTTAGTCTCATCCCAAGACTGAGGCTCCTTAAGGGCCCGCCTGGAGCCTCTCAAACTCTCAGTCCCCCGGGGCTGAAGTGCTCTTTTCTGCAGGGCCAGGTGGGGCTGTGATGCCTCGGGGCTGGGGAAAGAGGCCGTTGCCCCCCCCTCCCCAGAAGCACAGAGGCCACGCGTTCCCAGAGGCTCCCAGACCCCCAAGGGCCAGGTGGCAGGGCCTCTGGCAGCAAGGGATGGTCCTAGGGGCCCGGGGCAGTGACAGGGGTGTCTGCCTGCTGCTGGGCTCTCGTCTGTTGTCTTTTTGTCTTTTCTTTCTTTTTTTTTTTTTTTATAGATTTTTTTTTTTTAATTTTTTATTTATTTATGATAGTCACACACACACACAGAGAGAGAGAGAGGCAGAGACAGGCAGAGAGAGAAGCAGGCTCCATGCACCGGGAGCCCGACGTGGGATTCGATCCGGGGTCTCGAGGATCGCGCCCTGGGCCAAAGGCAGGCGCCAAACCGCTGCGCCACCCAGGGATCCCCTCGTCTGTTGTCTTTTCTAACCAGAGAACAGGTGCTCACTGTGAGGACGCGTGTCTGAGGCTTGGGACCTGGGGGCCCTCCGCGTGGTGGTCCCCTGGGTCTGGCCCTGAGGCTCTACAGTCCCTCGTGGTTAGCAGCAGCCTCAGAGCTGGGGTGACCTGGGCTTAAAGCGGCTATGGTCAGCGTGTAAGGGCCAGCGTGGGCTGTCGCGCTTGCTGCCTTTATGATGTCCCTTTCCTCCCCATGCCTGGCCGGGGGGGACCCCAGTTCTGGTGCCCTGCCCCGTGAGGCCAGCCAGCCCCCGCCTCCCTGCTCCTAGAGGCTGCCCCTGGGGCTGAGCCTGCGTGGGGTGGAGGTGACGGCTGTGCCACCAGCACATTGTCACACAGGCTCTTGTCCTGGACGGTCCCAGGGAGAGACAAAAGACCTCCCCCCCAAACTACAATGAAAGAATCCTTTGACACTTGATTGACAGTCCAGAGGACAGTCATTCGTCACTTTAAAAAACCAGTGGCTTCCAGTAGAAGGACACACGGGGCCCTGATGTAGGCTCCCCCGTGTTGGTCAGCCCCAGTTCGCGTCTAGATTGCGGGGTAGAGCTGCTGTGGGTGTGGGGGCCGCAGTCGTAGGGGGTGCTGGTCGCCAGAGGGGACACACGCCTGTGAGCACGAGTGGCCTAGAGTGTGAAACTCCCCGCAAGAACCTTCGGGTGTCCATGGGGCGAGCCCCCGGGTGCGGAGTTCCGCGCCAGCCGACCTGCGTGGAGGCCCGGGGCCGCAGAGCGGGGCTGCTGGAGGCGGGGTGCGGGGGAGCCGGGGGTCCCGTAGAGCCAGGTGTCATCCTTGGGGCAGGACGGGGGGCAGCCTAGGAGCCCCACAGCCCACCCCTGGCCGTGGGGTCAGCCACAGCAGGCAGCCTGCAGGGCCAAGCCAAGGAGCACCTCTGTTGTTCCAGAAAATGTGCAAATGTTCCTTCTTATGTCAGGTGCACCTAATTTCCAATTTGCATATGCAACACAGGCAACTTTTATGTATGTATGTATGTGTTTATTTTTAAAGATTTTATTTATTCAGGAGAGAAACACACACAGAGAGAGGCAGAGACACAGGCAGAGGGAGAAGCAGGCTTCGTGCAGGGAGCCTGACGTGGGACTCGATCCTGGGTCTCCAGGATCATGCCCTGGGTCAAAGGCAGGCGCCAAACCACTGAGCCACCCAGGGATCCCTATGTATTTATTTTTTTTAAGGTTTTGTTTATTTATTCATGAGAGACAGAGAAAGCAGAGACAGGCAGAGGGAGAAGCAGGCTCCCTGCAGGGAGCCCGATATGGGACTCTATCCCAGAATCCTAGGATCACACCCTGGGCCAAAGGTGGATGCTCAACCACTGAGCCACCCAGGCGTCCCTATATTTATTTTTTAAAAAGCTTTTATTTATCTATTAGAGAGCACGGTGGGGGCGGGCAGAGGGAGAAGCAGTCTCCCCACCAGGCAGGGACCCCCCACCCCAGGATCATGACCTGAGCCAAAGGTGGAAGCTTAACCCCTTAACCCACTGAGCCACCCAGGCGGCCCCAGGCCACTGTTAGTACACAGGAGTGAACGTCTCTAAATTAGCTAGAGGCTTCTTCCGGCCTCAGGCTACGCCCAGTAGACTGGGTTGGGCTTGTAGAGCCTGCTAAGCTCTTCCCTCAAGATGGGACCAGAGTTGGTGAAGCGGTGAGCGAGGCCAGGAGGCCACCAGTCCTGTCGCACGTGTGATACGGGCAAGGAAGAGCTTTGCCAGGGCTTTTCCCTTCGTCATCTCACTGCACAGGCTACCTTGGCTGCCTACTAAGGTGCTTTTCGGTTCATTCCTTCCGCCCTCCTTGCTCCCTCTGTCCTACCTACCTTCCTTCCTTCCCTCCTTGCCTTGCCTTTCTTTCTTTCTCTAAAAATCCAGAGACTGAACTGCTCTGAAATACAGAAACAGTCCGTGGTGTTGCCAAATTAGGATTTCTCCTCATTTTGAGAGCTCTTTCTAAGGAATTTTATTTCAAGAAAACAAAAATTCAAGGTGATGGTTATTCAGTCTGCCTGTTGCCAGGTGATGGGAGGCAAGTTGCTTTTGGAGAATATCCAGCTGTTCTGCTGAGTGTAGCTGAGGTCAGGGAGACAGAAGGAAGGGGCACATTCCTGGCTCCTGAGAATAGGACGAGGCACGAGGAGGCCCAGGTGGATTTTCTGTTGGCTGACACTTCATGGTCTCTGGGAAGAGGCGGTGTCTGGTGCCCTAGAAGCAGGCTGTCTCCTGGCCGTCAGCCACCCAGCCAGCCTGGGTCCTGCTGACTGGCTGCAAGTCTGTCGCACGGTGTCCTATCTCTTTCCCGTCCCCTGCCCTTGAGAAAACCCATCTGGAGCCCCGCTCTAGGACCTTCACCTTTGCATCCAAATGTCCTCAGTGCCTTGGATATACTCTTCCAGAGTGTGTCCTCTCATTTCCCCGGTCCTTAAAACAAGGTCATCTTGAGGGTGGCAATTTCTCCCTGGTCCCTGAGCTCCAGGAAGATGCCCCTAGAGTGGGTTTGTTTCCCTTTGGCCCAGTTGGGTCTTATTAGTCAGATTCTCCTACTGCACCTACCACCTCTGGGTGAGGGGCACCTTTTCTCTCTGCTCTGAGCTCCTCCCTCCCTGTTCCTCTACTCCCAGAATTTATTTATTTTATTTTATTTTTTAAAAAAGATTTTATTTATTCATTCATGAGAGACAGAGAGAGAGAGAGAGAGGGAGAGGCAGAGACACAGGCAGAGGGAGAAGCAGGCTCTGTGCAGAAAGCTGGATGTGGGACTTGATCCTGGGACTCCAGGATCATGCCCTGGCCCAAAGGCAGGCGCCAAACGGCTGAGCCACCCAGGGATCCCCTATCCCCAGGATTTAATTCCAAGGCCCTGAGACCTCTCTCCAGCTCACCAGATTCTAGAGGCGGCTCTGGAGAGATGGACGTTTAAATTTCCACAAAGACAACAAAGAAATCTTCAATGAGGCTCTGACCTGTATCCTGAAACCTGAGTGTCCTCATGCAGAGTCCTTCCTGGCCGCTTTCTAAACTCCCCAGCTGCCTCTGGCTGCCCCTAGAGGGAAAAACACCCATGGGCAGACTTCAGCCCGCAGCCTGTGGATCACAAGTGAGGCTGTGTCTGTAGAGGAACATTTTCATGGGCACAGCAGCCTTTGGCTGGATGACAACCAGGCTTACCCATCTTGGCCAGAGGCCTAGCCCACAGGGTCCTCGGTGACTTCATGTGGCTGGCCCACTATTGCGGGGTAGGTCCCCTTGAGCTTCCTGTAGTTCCACTCATCTCTCCTTCACATTGTGCTCTCCTGCCAAGACCATAGCCTCTCATAAGGAGCTGCCCCAGAAGTTTCACAGGAGGAAAATTCCCTTTTCTTGATTATCTCCTGTTCCCCATAAATGGCTCATGGCAGAGTGGTGGGGGGCTGGGGAGGTCAGGGTAGTGTGATTTTCTCTGACAAAGAAGATTGCAACCAAGATCCCTATTTATGTAAACCTCTCATCTTGAGGGCTTCTCACCTTGGCCTGTCTTGAGAACAGGACCTTTGGAGCATGCAAAAACTGTTTGTAAACGGCAAGATGTAGGTACATTTCTGGAAGCTGAAAAGGAAGCTGCACCACGGGAACGTGAGTGAGAGGCCAGAGCAGTTGAGAACAAACTCAGCTTTCTCAAGATGCAGAGTCTGGGCTGAGGGGTCTCACGCACAGCAGCCTGGTGACCTTGGGCTGGCCCAAGAGCACTCACCGAGTCATCAGCCTTTATTGGGCTCCCAATGCATGCAAAGGAGTTGACTGAAAGGCTGTGGGTTGAGAAGCTAACGTGTCTTGTCCATCTTCTTGGCAGCTTGGAGGCCAACTGAGGAAACAGGACCAACAAAGAGAAAGGTAGAGTACTGGAGAACTACCAACTGAGTCCATGACCTTGGACAACGCTCTTAGGGACTCATTTAATCCATCTGTAAGTTGGGGATAATATTAGTGAAAGCCAAGGCTAGGCCAGATGATGATCAAATTAGTTCAAGAAAGGGCAGGTGCTTGTGGGCTGGCGTCCTTAGAGAAGGCTTCCTAGATTGGGAGCTCCCCTCAGGTAGGTCCTATGAGTTTCATCTTCATATCCCCATCCCTAACCTACTCCCTGGAGTTCTACAGGTGTTCCATGAAGGCACCCTGAATGAGTGCACAGAGGAGAGGGAGGAGCTAGGGCTGAGGGTCAAAAGCTAGTAGGATTGTCATATGTCTAGGAGAAGGGAAGGCCTTTCAGGCAAGGGCCAGGCTGCACCTGGACGCCCAGGCAGGAATATGATGTGCACGGTGGACGGGGCTGGTCTGCCTTGCTGTTGCTGAGTTTCCACACAGCAAAGCGCTTAATGTCTGGACTCTCCTCCAAGGGTTGCTGACCACAGTAAGTCTACAGTGGGTCATCCCATCTGGCAGAAGGACTCGGGGCCCCATTAACATGACTTTATCTATATCAGAGCAGAGCAAGTACTCAGACGCAGGGAGGAAAGACCCTGGCTGGAATGGGGGACCAGCCTGCAGCCCCAGGAGCCGTAGCCCTAAAGCAAAACTTGGCAGCGTTTCTGCCTCCGCAGCAGGTTTGAGAGTGTGGGTGGGAATACAGATATTTTGTTCAGACAAGTGTGTGTGTGTGTGTGTGTGTGTGTGTGTGTGTGTGTCGGGAGGATTTAGAGTTCTTTCTGGAAAATAGGTTAGCTCACTTATATTACTCAGGCACATATTAGTACTCAGGCAGTCTTTTCAAGGGTAACACAGACTTAATACTAATATAAGAGCATTTTCCAACAAAGGCTCTGCAATGCCAGAGGGACCTGAGAGATGCCACAAACCGCTCCTTTTCCAGTAAAAGAAGGGTGACCATGGAGGACAACAGCTGAGCCTTGGGGCTTTCCCCGCAGCGGAGAATTATAGCCCCTTCATGGCCCGTGTCTATTTTATTACTGCAGACTCTAAGCTCAGCATTATTACGGTGCGCTGCTGAGGAAATAACACTGAGGGAGAGAGGATGTCTATTTATTGATTTTTGGCTGTTATCTCCCCTGTAAAGGTATCTGGGCTGATTCTAAACCTCGGGGAGTAGACAGAGGAGAGGCCTGGAAGTTCTCCTAATTGTCACTCCACAATTCCAATTTACCAACATCCAAGGCAGGTGTTAACTCGCCTGTTCCAGATGAAGATGTCCAAGATGAACAAGGCAGGGTAGGGGACTCCCTTTAGTGTTATTTCTGGTCTCGTGGACATTAGGCAACATGGGTAGAAAATTGCTTTTGGGTTTTCCCAGATTCTAAGGCGTCATTCAACCCATGCCTAGAACTATGTTAGGCTTAGTTGGGAGATAAAGAAGTTGCACCAGAAGGAATTGCTTTGCCTCAACAAGCCCACAGAGGTTTGAGAGATCAAAACGAACACATACAATAAAATTAGAAATAGACTATCTCAGGGTGGCAATTAAAGGAAACCTTTTTAGAATGTGGCCTCGGCTGGCCTCTTTGGGAGGCATAGTACAGCACAAAAGAAGCCCAGGAGTGGCTGGGGTTAGAAGTTTCTAGAGAGATTGGAACTGCCTCTAACAATATGAACCAACCCAAAGATGGGAAAAACTTTGGGGCACAGGACTCAGGTTAATCAGGCGGCCTCTTTCCCTTCCAGTAAAATAATAATCAATAGCCAGCATTTTGAATGTCTCAAGTACTGTTCTAATTGCTTTATTAGAAGTGAGTCACTCTATTTTTATCCCCATTTTATGGATGAGAAAACTAAGCTACTGGGAGGATCTGGCCACACAGCCAGAACTCAGGGTAACCGACTCCAGGGTGAGGCTCCTGATTGTGTGCTCAGCTGCTGACTGTGGCGCTGAGCTGAGGATCTGGCCAGGACTGAGGAACCCAGGACCTAGGGGAGACTGCAGCAGGCATAGGAGACAGCCTGTAGTCCTAGAAGTTCTGGAGGGATGCCCACAACACGGAATCAGGGAAGGCAACCATGTGAGAGAGTTCACACCCAAGGCCTCATGACAGCAGAGCCAACGTTATGTGCCCTGCACCCCCACCCCCCACATTCCCAACTTCTTTCCTATTGAGTATGTACCATGGTGAGCAGGTGGGCGGGCCACAGCCATCCAGGTTTTCACAGAGTACCAGGAATACCAAGACTGGGGTATACTAGAGAGCATATACCAGCAAGGGAGTTGTTGGCAGAATGAATTACCTGGTTGCTTCCAGAAGGGAACACAGGGATGCTGGACAGGGTGATATGGACTCTGCCTGCTTTAGAAATGTCCAGAAGAGAGAGCAGGAGATAGGATTTCTTAGAGTTGCCTAGATATGAGCCAACCATTGCGGAAGGAGTAGAAGTAAGAGGGGCTTAGGTAGGAGCTTCCGGAACAGGAGATGAACAGGACCCTGGCAGATCTCCAGTGGCCACGCTTAAGGACTAGAGGGAGTCAGTGTGGTGGGATGGGGGAGATCTTCTCTATAGCTTCTGGAAGGCCTGCCTGTCAGGCTTTGAGAGTCCTCAGAACGCCCGAGTAGAAAGCTGCAGCGTTTTCCACGAAGCTACCAATCCTCGTTTTACCCTCTTCATGTAAAACTGAAGGGTGTGTGTGTGAATATATCTTGGGGTTCCTTCTATAAGGCACAAAAAGCTCCAAAATAGTTAATTTTTGTAATCCAGCCCCTTTGATAGGAATTGTGTGCACAGGGATATTAAAATGAGTCCCATGTCTATGCTGAGAATAGCTCCATCTCTCTGCAGTGTTTGCAGCCACAGCATTCTGTGTCCACCGGCTTGCAAATACTCTCCCAAAGCCAGCCTACAACCTGCTCTCCCACCCACTCGGAAGCTGCTTCTCTCTCTAGAACAAATAACACTACGTCTTTCTTCAGGCCATGAAAGGGTGGTAATGTTCCCATGTAAAAGCTGGGGACCTTTGTGGTATTAAACAGGAGGCAACAAATTCAGGAACTGGACAATGAGCATCTACTGTATGGCAGATCCTAGGAACTACAAACAGGAAAAATACTCCATGCCTGCCTTCAAGAGGCCAGGGGCCCAGGGAACCCGTGATGAAAGTCAGTCCATGGTGCCCTGGGGTCCAGTTGGGTGACTGACCTTCCCAGTGTTAGCACCCAAGGATCCAAGGATCCACATCCAGGGAACACTTCCTCAAACCCGTGCTCCCCAGTCGCAGTCAAATCAGGATGGTTGGTCGCCCTGGCACAGGGCTGTGCCTGTTGGAATGGCTTGCTCCTCATCTCATTCCTTGCCTCCATCCCCACCGCTATAAACAGCTTTCTGAAATGAACTAGCATTTAATTTACGATAATAACACAACAATAATCTATCCTTTGCAGTAGTTATTGAAGGAGATGAGGATATGCACCCTCCCCGCCCCCCAAATATGCCATTTTGGAGTAAGGATTATTTTGAGCTAAAAGCAATTGAGAAGCAATAGATGCAGAAAGAATTCTCTGCCCTCTGCTTATCCACCTAAAAGTGGGGGCATCCATTTCCCTTTTGGGGACGTCCTCCTCTCCCATACCAGGCAGGACAAACGGCTCTCATCCCTGGAGTCAGCGCCAAGATGCGTCTGCATTAACGAGCCTTGCTAGGATTGCCCTTGTCTCCCATTAGTTTTCTCCCACATATTTCCTAGTTGCTTCCCCAGCATCTATTGTCCCTTGGGGCCCAAGCCCACTTTCCTTTGTTAAGAAGGGCAGATGAGCTCTAGGGCTTATGAGCTCCGAGTCTAACCACTTCTTTTGAGTTTGACTTCTTGTATGTGAGTTACCGGGCATGTAAAATATGAATAAACGTGTATTCCTTTTCTTCTGTTAATTTTTTGGCAGTAAAATTTTGCAGTATCTCAGTTACTGAACCTCAGAGGGTAGAGGAAAAGTTTTTCCTTCCCAACGTTCTCGGCCCTGGCTTGCTCATTTGGAGTCACCTGAGGAGCTTGTAAAACAGATCAGGGCCCAGGTCCGTCCCCAAAACAGTTAGATCAGACTCTCCCCCCAAGTGCTTTCAGTGGAGAAACACCAGGTTCATGCCAGGGGGAGGCAGCAGGAAGGCGGCCGTTGAACCCTGGTGTATTTCCTGGGGTGGCTTGCACTTCAGGGCCAGCTCAGAGTCACTCGTGACCGTGAGCGACGGGCACGAGACCCTGCAGGCCCTCGTCCAGGTGCTTACTCTGCAGGGACCCGTTGGGAAGCGGAGCAGCAGGTGAGGCAGGCCCATATGGGGGTGGGGGTCACTCTACCTCTTTGGAGGGATGTCCTCTTCTTCCAGGGACTGGAACCCAAGATGCTCCCCCCTTCCCCCAAGCACTCGCAGCCGCTGTCTTGCTTCAAGAAGTCCCTCTGAGGCAGCTTTCCAAGCTGCTACTCCTTGGCGTTTCTGGTTTTCCCATTTGTCACCTCCGTGAGAGAAATTAACAGTTTTGCCAGACCCCATATAAACAGGAAGGCAAGCTGTTAACAAGAGCCTCCTGCCCCGCTGCCAAGCCCAGAGCTCAGGGTTTCCTTCCTCAGAGCCCGTGGATTGTGAGGAGGAGAAAGGAGAAGAATGAGCCCCCTGTGGGCTCCCTGAGCAGCGGGCTCGCTGACAGCTGGCTGGGCGGCTGGCTGGTTTGGTCTGGTCTTTGAGGGACAGCCAGGGACGGCCAGGGATGGCCAGGGACGGCCAGGAACAGCCAGGGACGGCCAGGGACGGCCAGGGATGGCCAGGGACAGCCAGGGACGGCCAGGGATGGCCAGGGATGGCCAGGGATGGCCAGGGACAGCCAGGGACGGCCAGGGACAGCCAGGGACGGCCAGAGACGGCCAGGGACAGCCAGGAACAGCCAGGGACGGCCAGGGACGGCCAGGGATGGCCAGGGACAGCCAGGGACGGCCAGGGATGGCCAGGGACAGCCAGGGACGGCCAGGGATGGCCAGGGATGGCCAGGGATGGCCAGGGACAGCCAGGGACAGCCAGGGACAGCCAGGGACAGCCAGGGATGGCCAGGGACAGCCAGGGACAGCCAGGGACAGCCAGGGACGGCCAGGGACGGCCAGGGACAGCCAGGGACGGCCAGGGATGGCCAGGGACAGCCAGGGACTGAACTGGGAACGAAGCAGACCCACTGGGCACACCATGCGGCCCAACAGCAGAGAACAGCTAATTGGCGTGTTGTGGAATGTGCGGATGGGGGCAGGGAGGCGGCTGGAAAATGTCAGAACGTACAGGAAAACGTCAAGCAAGTGCTCGTGTTCGTTAGAAGCTAAAAGGGGGAGAGAGCGAGCGAGCCAGAGCAGGCGTGCGCCAGCTCCCCACGTGTTCTCAGGACCTGCCACGGCGTAGAGGCCCTGGTGGCTGCCTAGGCCCCGCTCCCAGCTCGGGGGTCTGACCCCTGTGCCAAGCAAGATGGGGCGCCTGCTGTCCTTTGGGAGGGCAATTTTATCCATTTGCCTGAGGATATGGTATAAAATGCCCATTTCTGTGTGTTATGACAGGAAAAAGGTGCTCTCCCCGCAGGGCTGCTGTGGGCTCCCGTCTGGGCCCTGTGGAGGCCACTGCTCATACGGACGTGCATGCCCTGGACGCTCGCAGGCCAGGTGTTATCCCAGAACCAAAGGCGGAGAGGGCCGGACTCCTACCCTCTTTCTAGCACCACCAGCAAGGAAGATTGCTTCTTGCTCTCCTGGGAAGCCGAGTCCGAGCAGCTCCTGTAGAGGTGGAGACGGGGTCTGTGCGTGGTGCCGCCGTAAGCCAGGGAAGCTAAAGGCGTTCATGTACTAAAAGAGATCGAAAAGAGTAAGAGTGATAATGGCAAGTAGAGGGGTCTGGAGCAGCTCTGAGATGGGTGGGAGCCCAGACAAGGAGAATTTAGGAAGTGTTAAGTCCTCTTTGATGCATCTCTGTAAATGCTAAATACTGAAATTCCCTTTCGTGATGCCGATATTGTTTGCTGGACTGTGCGTTGGACATCCTGCCAAGACTGAGCCTCGTGGGGCCCTGGGATTTACTGGGATTACACAGAAAAGTTATTTTTGCTATCCTGGGACCCCTCTGGCAAGCCCAGCCAGAGATTAAGAGATTGTGCGCAGGTAGTTTATTGGGGAGCTGACCCTAGGGGGTAGAAGTGAGGGAGTGGGGAAAAGGAAGGAAGGAAGAGGAGCCGGTGTGGGTGTGTTATGAAGGTCATCACTCTACAAGTGGAGTTTAATCCCACCCAGGACGTTCTGAGGAGCGTGCAAACATAATCACACAGGATTGTCCACCTGACGGTCAGCCAGAGGAGGCTTCACCCACTGTTTGAAAGTCCCAGTGGAGGCATTCACACCCCTGTGCACGTGGGAGAAATAAGTGGGCTCCCACTAGTGTCTGCAGCACCCTAGAAATCCCCAAATAGAGAAAGCAAAGGACATGGGGCAGCTCTTGGGACAAGGGGCTATGAAGGTGAGGCCAGCACAGGCTGCAGTTAGAATCAGAGATGAGGTCAAGAATGGGGGGCAGGAAGCCTGAGGCATCTGACCTATCGCAGAGAGCATGGGACAGGCCCCCAGCGTGACCCTTGAAATGACTGAGATACAGGAAGACGGGAAGGGTATGTGGAGGCAAGATAGGTAGGCCTAGGCCGAGCTGTGGCAGAGGGAAGCTCAGGGCCTTTCTATGTTCCTTTACGTGCCCTCTCCTACCCGAGGGGCCCCCTGACCTATAGCCCTGCACACCACTGAGCAATCCAAAGCACTCACGCTATGGTGGCTCCTAGAACTACCATTCATTGTCCCCTCTCTTCAGAGCTCCCCTTTCTACCACCTGGGTCCTATTATCTACCACCCCTCCCCTCCACCCTAAAACCTCACCAGGGGCTGGGAGCGTCTCTCCTTACTGTTTCAGGGCACAAAGATGATCAAAGTATCTTATGTGACTGTGACTTGAGTCCACAATAAAGTACTCTAGTGGTAAACGTCAGGTAGGGACATCCAAGGAAGAGAGCTTTGTGGACAGCATTGGGAGAGAGGGTCAAGAAGCCACTGAGCTTCCCTACTCTGAGAGGTGCCTTGGTGTAGTCCCAAAGCGATCTCACTTTTTCCTAAAGTCCCCTCTGTCCATGTGACGGGATGGGAATGCTTCCTTTCTTAGCCAGCATGGCCTGTCATGAGTTCCTCCAGAGCAGAGGAGGGAGCAGCATGTACTGCTTTGTTGTTTCCTGTGGAAAGGGAGGGAGTGAGGAAGTCCAGAGAACACTGTCCTGGGCAGCCGCCACTGGGGACCCGGCCAAGCCTCCAAATGCAGGAAGAAATTCTTGCACATGGCAAGAAATTTTCGGGGTGCATATATGTTGGTATGATGGACACCCTCGCTCACTGGCCTTAGCTTATATGTAAGTAGACAGAAAAGGATTATTGCTTGATTTCAGTGACTGGACTCCTCTCCTCGGCCCAAGTGTCTAATTGTCTCTTGCATGGGTTTTGCGCTTGATCTTGGGCAAGTACAAGCCAATAATCAGGATCAATAATAAAGGTTGCTGGTCCCATTTATTTCATCTACTGTGCCTCTGGGGTGGAAGTTAGAATGTGTTTGGCCCTATGGTGTTGTCTCCCCCACCCCCAACTTTCTTTGTTTTTTGTTTTGTTTTTTTAATTATTATTTTGAAGTTTAACTGTCAGCTCTAGTTTCGTAATAATTTGTGTTTCTCATAAAAACCATTTCCAAAGAGTCTTATTTCCTTTAAGCCCTAAAGGGAGATTGGGGTGGGGGAGGTTGTTCAGAAAAACAAAGTCCTGGTGTCATCAGTCAGGGTCCAGTGAAAGAGACAGAAGCACTTAGAGGGGGGAGTGGATGTGTCAGGGATGGGACCTTATGCAATTGTGGCAGCTGGTTAAGGAATCTCTGTAAGGCTGCTGTCCTTGTGTCTAATGCTCAGGTTTGAAGTCCCCAGGGACGATAGGTGGGAAGGGAAGGTGAGTATAAGGTAGAAGAGAGCAAACACAAGCTGGAACCCCCAAGCATGAGGAAGGACCCAAGGAGGACTGAAACCCAAGCTAGTTCTCGCTGCCTTTGGTGTAAGGATGTGTTACAGGGGAAGATGGCACCTGCACTGCAGAAGTGAACACACACCTGGTCCAGGAGTCAGAGAGGCTGAAGATGTTTCCAGGGGAAAGTGGAACTACTCCAGGCTAGACTCCACCCCACACCCACAAGGTGATCTAGCGGATTCGTGGCATGTGTGAACTGCAAAGTGGCTGTTGCTTCACTTCCACCCTCCCCATCTCATGAAAGAACCCCTCTCCCCGACTAAACAGAAACACAGAGGAAAAGGAATTCAGCCCAGCCAAGGTGACAGTTACAAAGCTACAAGGTCCTACACAAAATAATAGTAAATTGTTGTTTGGCAAAACTATAAGCTGCCATCTTTTGAGCAATATCCCAGATGCTTTACAGGAGGTACTTTGTTTAATCTCTTAACAGTCCTATGAGAAAAGCATTTTATTCCCCTTTGCAGGTGGGGAAACTAAGACTGAGGAGTTGCAGTGAGCACGTTCTTATGGACCGTAAGGTCCTCGAGCTGCCTCTCTCCTGTGAGGAACTCGTTGCTTGCAGTTGTGTGCTGGTTACCTAGTCAATTTTTAGGCCATGGAATGACCAGGTGACCTGACCAGTCAGAGCATTCCATCCTTTTGGTCCCAGTGACTAGTCTATATAAATGGGCATTGGCCCAGCGTGGGCCAATCAGAAACTGTCCTGGGACTTTTCTATCAGAAAGATATGATCTTTGTCCCTTGAGAAAAACTTCAAGTTAAGTCTAGGGCTTGGCTTCTGATATTCGTCTTACTGTATAGAACATGCTTATCTGAGGATGGAAAGATATCGTTTGGAGCCCTAGATTCAATCACGTCTGACGTTTGCTGTACTCTCGATCACCCAGGTTACACGAACCTATAAATTCCCTATTTATGTTACCTAGTTTGGGTTGGAGTTTTGCCAGTTGCCACCAAAAGAGATTAATAAACAAAACCAGTAACAAAGAGGACTATGGTGAGTGAGAGATCCTGAAATGGTGGGCAGACCCTTGAGTTTCTCGGGTATGTAACCCAATACGTTTTCAATTTTTATTTTTATTTTATTGTTTTTACAGATTCTATTTATTTATTCATGAGAGACACACAGAGAGAGGCAGAGACACAGGCAGAGGGAGAAGCAGGCTCCATGCAGGGAGCCTGACTTGGGACTCGATCCCAGGACCCCAGAATCACACCCTGGGCCAAAGGGAGATGCTCAACTGCTGAGCCACCCAGGTGTCCCTGTGTTCAATTTCTTAAAAGAAAATGTTACCTGCAACCAAGAGAGAATGTCTCATATGAAGGATAAATGGCCCGAGGTTGCCCAGTCAGTAAGAGGCAGTGTTGGAACTCCAATCTGGGCCTGTCAGGTTCCAGAGCTTAGGCTCTTACCCGCTGGGTCATATCATAGTCATGCCAATCTAGTCGGTGCGTCTGAGGTCACCGCGGGCTCTGCCTCTGTAGCTTCTCAAAAAAGGTGGAGTGGGCTGCTCAAAGGAAAGGCTGGCATGAACTTTTCTAATTCCCTTTGGAAACAATTTCTACAGGGGGAGGAAAAAGCAGCCAGACTTTGAGGTCAAGATCTCAGGCTGCGATTGGGGATGACAGCCCCCATAGGCATGAGACAGTGAACCAAATCCTCTGGGGACTCAGGCAGCAGTGCTTCTCTGTGACTGTCATCTGATTACGTGCTGGACTCGAACTGATCAAAGCAAATTGATGATGATGATAGAGTTCACTGTAGTCAATCCCCTGACACCAAATCTGGGATGCCAGGTCACTACCCTATTTTTAAATCTTTCCCAGGATACAAATTTGACAGTGTCCCTTGCTATTCTCTTCCAGCATACAGTCACCTCACAATTAGAGGTTCTTTATGATTAACTTACAATCTCCCTGCTTTAGCTCTTCAAACAAGTGGAAAATAGCTGGTCTTCACTCACCAGTTATACTTTTAAGGCCTAAAGACACTCTTTACCTTTTTCCTTTCAAAGCTTAAAAAACTTAGTCTCTATTGACTCTCTTAAAGGTTCCGTTGACCTTGGTGGTAGTTGTCCAGGTTACTTCCAGGGCTCCTCTCTTTCTAGAGTAGCAGCATCCGATAGACCTTTCTGCAGTGGTGGAAATATGCTCTATCTGTGCTGATGGGTCCAGTAGACACTGGCCACATGCAGCCATGGAGCGCTTGAAATGTGGCTAGTGTGACTCAGGAACTGAACTCTACATTTCCTTTACGTTTAATTAATTTAAATTTAAATAGTCACATCTAGCTAACTTCCCCAATTGTATAGAGCACATCCATGCTCTGATCTTGTTTCTGGCCTTCCAGGCATTAGCCTGTCTTTTAAATACCTACCTGCCCACTTTTGCTCATTATGTGGTCCACTAAGACACTTTACTCTGGGTGACCTCTGTATAGTGCTCAGCTTCTTTTTGAGTGCTTTGATATTTTCTCATATGTCCAAGTCTGCATTTATCGCTATTGAAATTCTTTTTTTTCTACCCCCTTTCTCATATTGTGTAGAATAGTCTGACTTTGACCAAAAAGGATGGTCATACTGCAAAGTCAGCTGGTGGAGAATTACATAAGAATTCCTCAGACGAGCAGAAAGAGGTAGAAAAGCAGTCATGACTTTCCTAACTGACTCATCATTTCTATTACAGGGGCTGCGGATTGCTGCAGAAGTTGGGAAAAGATAGTATTTTGACTTCCTGGTTTTCCTGAAAACCAGCTTGACCCATCGTTCTGCTATTTATATGTGTTGTTTTCCTCCAATGTTTGGAAACTTGTCACACTGACCTTTGTGATTCTCAGAGGCGGGTGATTACAGAACTTCAGCACAAATGCTCCCGAACCAGAAGTGGCTAGAAGGGCCTAACAGCGAATACGTTTGCCACCACCGCATTCTACTCTCTTCGAGGCCCTCTTATTGTTTCATTGACCTGTGCCTTTGACCTTGCCTTATGTAAGAGTGGCACAGGCTTTTACATAAGATGTGCGTTCTAACATCCCAGAGACTCAGGGAGTGTATCTTTCATTTGATTAATCCAGGGTATCCTTTTTAACAATTCTAATGCCCACAGTTGGTAAAATGTTAAACCCTGCTGAGAGCTGACTTTAGGAGATGCCAACAAAAGATGACTGGCTATTTGCTCTCATTTTCTGGCACTGCGCAATCATATTTGTCTCCACGTTTAGCATCTGCCCCAATCAGATGATTCTCTCGAGTGGCCCCAGGAATCCCAGGCCCTCCACCCCTCGTCCAGAGCCAGTGCTCCTCTGTGCCACCCCACACAGGCTTGCCCAGAATCAACCTTACACAGTTAATGTTTAATTTTAAAAGCTGGACTTTTTTTTTTTTTTTTTTTTTTGTATTTCCATTTTGGTGAGCAGACCAGATGCCTTGCCAAATTTACCCTCAGCTAATTGCGTAGTTCAGTGTCCTGAATATGCCCTTGTTTGCTTAAGACCTGCTGATTTGCAAAAGAAATTGTCCCAGGAATGTGGGTCAGAGGGGACGCTCACGTGGAAGCTGAATTGACCGGGAAGAGCTTCTGAGGCCTGGCCAGGGTGCTAGGTGTGTGTAAATCTGCAGAAATAGAGGATTCTCCAGGGCAGGATTTTCATTTTAATGATCCGGCTGCTGTAGGTGGGAGAGAGCTGGGGCCTGGAGACATGGACAAAAATCAGTTTGGCTCTGATCCACCTTTGGAACCCCCTCAAGCTTTTCATCTTGAGCAGGCTTTGGGGCAAGATTGAAATAAAATATTAATGCACAGCTGGAGGGAAATAATTTTAAAATCTGGCATTTGCTCTGCCTCTGTCCCTGGAGGCCCTCTGATAAGATGTCTGTGAAGCAGGAATGATCTTCCAGCAAGAATAGAATAAGGATAAAGTTGCTCGGTGACCTGCCCCATCCCTGAATCTGGAAACTGACCACCAGAGGTGTTCCTAGGGATCTGGCTCCAGAGCAGATCACAGAGCTCCAAACCCTGCCTCCGGGGGCGGGGCGGGGGGGTGGGGGGTGATGTGAGCTGAGAGTGGCCGGAAGGGGGATTGGAAAGGTAGCAGGGAACCAAAAGAGACAAAATGGGTGCAGCCTGGGGTTTTGGGGGTGGGGACGAGGGGAGGATCATCTGTCTACCTGGGTGCCAAGGGTGTCTCACCTAACAGGTGGGATGGTTTGCAGCCTCTTGTCGTTTTTAGCACGGGTCTCCGCTCAGGCTATCCTGGGGCAGCTCTAGATTGCCCCTGCCCCCTCCCTGGCTGGCTGTGTGCCCCTGTGAGCCCTGTGGTCTTGCTGTCTCTCTTATTGGATTTGTTTCGGTGACCTACAAGGCAGACACAGTGCCAGCAACTCAGTGTATTTCATTCAGCTCTCATAATCCATCTAGAACTTGTTTTGGTCCATAGAAGTTCAGTCATTAAGGGACGCCTGGGTGGCTCAGCGGTTGGGTGTCTGCCTTCAGCTCAGGGCGTGACCCCGGGGTCCTGGGATCGAGTCCCACATCGGGCTCCCTGCATGGAGCCTGCTTCTCCCTCTGCCTGTGTCTCTGCTTCTCTCTGTGTGTCTCTCATGAATAAATAAATAAAATCTTTAAAAAAAAAGTTCATTTTGATAACTGCATTAGTTTCTACGGATACATAACAATACCACAAATTTAGTGGCTTAACACAAATCTCGCTGGGCTGAGATGGAGGTACGAGGTACGATCGATTGTGTTCCTTTCTGGAGGCTCTGGGAGAGAATTCATTTTCTTTTTGCATCATCTAGAGGCTGCCCACATTCCTTGGTTTCTACCCCATTCTGTCCTCAAAGCCAGCAGGGGCCAATTGAGTCTTGCTCACATGAGACCCCTCTGACCTCCTCTGCTCCCCTCTTCCACGTTTAAGATCTTTGTAATTACTTTGGACCCACCTGGATAATCCAGGATAATCTCTCTCTTTTAAAATCAGCCTTAATTCCATTTGCAAACTGAATTCCCTTTGCCCTGGAACCTAACCTATTCACAGGCTCCAGGGATTAGGACATGGACATCTTTAGGGGACTATCATTTGGCCCACTTTAATAATAAGCCCTCACCTTTCTCCAAGCTATTTACAGATCTCCTTAGATCCTGAAAATGCCTATAATATAGGTGAGTGGGTGGAATTGTCTTTTAACGAGTAAGGAAGCTGAAGAGTCAAAACAGCAAAGTAAAGAAACCAAACTTGCACAGATCTCACCCTTGAGTTTACTTTGAAACCCAGGATGGAACATAAAATGCAGGTATTCAGTTTATTTGCAGGCTGTCACTCTAGATGACAGTACAGAGTAAAGAGAAGGAGTGTGGGGGGGAAGTGTGGCCTTGTAGGAGCAGCAGTCAGACCTGGATTCAAATTTTGTGCACACCAAACTTGACCTGGCTATGTCACTTCCTCTTTCCAGCACTGCGGTGCCCTGTTAAGTGACCAAGATGATCATTTTAACACAGATAGCTGCCGTAGAAAGATGTGACCCAAATGCAAAGCTATTCATATGTATTAAAACAGATGTCAGGGATCCCTGGGTGGCGCAGCGGTTTGGTGCCTGCCTTTGGCCTAGGGCGTGATCCTGGAGACCCGGGATCGAATCCCACATCGGGCTCCCGGTGCATGGAGCCTGCTTCTCCCTCTGCCTATGTCTCTGCCTCTCTCTCTCTCTCTCTGTGACTATCATAAATAAATAAATAAAAAAAAAATAAAAAAAAAATAAAAAAATAAAACAGATGTCAGAGAAAGATGCTGAATGGAGAATAAAAACCATGGCCCTGGTACTGACCTTGTTTTTCCATGAAGGAGGAATAGGCTATTCAAGCAATCATTAAATGGACATTTTTTTTTTAATTTTTAAAATTTATTTATTTATTTTTTAAATAACGAATAAGCCTTATGAAGAAGCCTTAGAAAACCTATGATATTTAGGGCAATCCTAAAAGCTACTGGCAAGGAAGAGTTCTGACTGCCATTCTCTGATGGCCGTTCAAATACACAGGGCCCGATTCTGCAGTTCTCCTTTTGTGGTTTGACCAGGAATTGAATCCTGAGTCTAGGGAAATCAAAAGAAACCAAGTCCCTAACCTATAACAGGCTAGATTTAAAAGGTTTACACTGAGTTCCTGCTTGTTCACACTCCCTCTGTTTTATCCTGTTCTTTTTTTTTTTTTTTTTTTGGAGTAAAATTAAAGACTTTCCCCAACCCTAGCACAATTTCTCTGCTTAGGTTCCAAACTTAACAACAACAACAACACACACACACATGACACCTTATTGGGGTATGTGGCTGTTAGTCAATAGGACAGAGGCTTACACGGTTAAGGCAGGAATTAAACTGGAAAAGCGTGTGCTTTCCCAGACAGACACCTTTACCAGGTGATTCGAGGTTGGCAGCACCCATCACACGTACTCCCGGGGGCTTGGAAATGGTAAACGTAGCCTGGAGTAGCCCAGCATCTCCGAAAGCAATTACAGTAAACACTCCTGGGGCGGGTAGGGGGTGACTGCTCGCACCCTCTCGCTCCAAAGCGTGGCTGTGTCAAAGAGTTAAAAGCAAAAGGGAAGGAATGTTTTTGTTGGAGAGCCTCAACGAAATTTCCAGCGTATTTTCCATTTGCTTGACTTCGCTCTTGGCCCTGAATGGGGTAGAAGGTGGGGCTTTCTCTACAAAAACCATGAAAATCTCTTCTCTGGCGTGTGTGCGTTCAGATCTGCTCTTGACATTGCTCGTGTTATTAACTGCAGCTGCGTTTGCTGTGAGCAGATTGTTTTTGTCTTTGGTGAGGATCACGTTGACTTGTGATTGCCTGTGCCCGGCAGTCGGAGTGGGCATTTTTGCGAGGGGCTTGATTATTCTTGTATTTTCGTTGTGTCTTTTTCACTCCTCCATTCGTGTGCTGATTTGGGCTTGTTTGCAAAAGGAAGAAATATCTGGCTCGGTCCCATTTCATGTAGTAAAGGCAGCAGCTTAGTGGGGACTGTTTTTGTAACTCAGAAGGCTGACGTTTTCAAAAGAAATTTGGCAAGCTGGAGGTGTTATGAAGATTTTGTTTGATATGGAGCCACACAATAACACCCCAAGTGCACGTGCGCCTTACCTTAACTCTATTTTTTTTAAGTTTAAAAGTCAAAGCAAAACAAAACAAAAACTCTCCATCAAGGTGTTATTAGGTAAGCTTGTACACTTGAGCTCCATGGTGTTTACGTCTCTGAAATCCAAGACCAGTGAGTTCCTATTTGTTTCTGTAGGACCAAAAATTGATTTCAGAAAATATTTAATTCTGATATTTTAAAAAAACAAATTCATAAGTGCTGAGGCATAAATACAGAGTAATATCCGACAAGGCCTCATATTTTAAAGATTATGATTTAGAAACTGAGTAATAAATACGTAGGATTCAAGTTAATTTTAATAATCAACCCATTACTCAAAAACAAAAGTATGTGGGCACCTTGAGTGTCACAGGACCACTAATGATTCAAATTGCCTCTCTCAGAATCCATTTCCTATGACCCCATGTGACCATTTTTCTCCTTTGTCAGCATCTGTGTGAGCTCTCAGTTTGTACGTCATTCATTTGTGGTTGAAGGAATTTGGCTTTATAAAACATAGCTTTGGGGTTTATTCTAAGGCAAGAGGGAAAAGGAAGCAAATGTGCATGACAAGCTGCTTTATTTTATTTTTAAATATATTTTACTTAAACTGAATTTGCCAACATATAGTATAACATCTAGTGCTCATCCCATCACGTGCCCTCCTTAGTGCCCATCCCCCGGTTACCCCATCCCCCTGCCCACCTCCACTTCTGCAACCCTTTGTTTGTTTACCAGAGTTAGGAGTCTCTGATGGTGTGTCTTCCTCTCTAATTTTTTCCCCACTCAGTTTCCCTCCTTTCCCTTAGGGTCCCTTGCACTATTTCTTATATTCCATGTATGAGTAAAACCATATATGATTATTGTCTTTCTCCGATTGACTTATTTCACTCAGCATAACACCTTCCAGTTCCATCCAGGTCGAAGTAAATGGTGGGTATTCATCTTTTCTGATGGCTGAGTAACATTCCGTCGTGTATATAGACCACATCTGCTTTATCCATTCATCTGTCAGAGGACATTGTGGCTCTGTCCACAGTTTGGCTGTTGTGGACATTGCCACTATGAACATTGGGGTGCAGGTGTCCCAGCGTTTCACTACATCTGTATCTTTGGGGCAAATACCAGTAGTGCAATTGTGGGTCACAGGGCAGGCTACTGGCTGCTTTATAAGCCCTGCTGCTTCCTGGCTCCAACAGTGGGTTCACACTCTGGACCCCATGGCTATTTGAAATGGGACAGAAGCCCCTCGAGTGGGGCCCAGTTTCCCCCACCAAGCACCTCATTATTACTCTCTCTTACACTTCCCCTTTGTGAAAGCTAGTATTAGACTGTAAGTCTCCTGAACAGTATCTGAGTCATCCTAGAGACCTCTCTGCCTGCCAAACGACAGGACCTCAACTCATCTGTAGAACTGTGTAATAAAGCTTTGGAATCAGACACTCTGCATTTTGAATCCCAGTTCTGCTATTTACAGACTATATGATCTTGGTTCACTTATTAGATGCCCAGTTTTTCTTATTTGGAAAATGTTATAATTATTAATATATAATATTATAACAATACAATTGTCACCATTCCTTGGAGGGGTAAATAAGATAGCACATGAAAAGTAAACTTTTAAAAAGGCTTTCACAAGGATCTACTTCAGGAAATGACAATCCTTTTAATTCATCTACCAGAAGTTTTCCTCACTTAAAAAAATGAATCAGGGACCCCTGGGTGGCTCAGCGGTTGAGCAACTACTTTCAGCTCAGGGCGTGATCTGGGGTCCTGGGATTGAGTCCCGCATTGGGCTCGTAGGGAGACTGTTTCTCTCTCTGTGTCTCTCATGAATAAATAAATATAAAATCTTTAAAAAATTAATCAAATACACATTTCTTTAACTGCCAGTCAACTTTGTCCTGAAATGAGCAATGAGTGCAATTCCAAGCAACATTTTAAAACCCAGATGTGTAGTGTGCTCAGCCTCTCAGTAGGGAAACATGTTATTCGATTTAAAAAAAACAATGACAGTAACTTGTGGACCTTTTATTTACTACTTTTCCTGATCCCTAGAGGTCTATGGGTGCAAGGTTGAGAAATCGTGTCATTGTTCCTGCTCTGGCTTCTAGATTGGACAACTCTAAGTCAACTGAAATACATCTTCAGAGCATGTGTTTGGAGGGAGGGGGCATTGCTTAGCGAAAAAGCATGGTCTTCAGAGCCCAACAGGCTAGGTTTAAATTCTGTCTTCTGTTTGCTTGTTGGTTGAGTCTGGACAAGTTCCTTAACCTCTCCCAAGTCCTGGTTTCAGCTTCTATAAAATGGGAATAATTCCTGCCTTACAGAGTTGTCATGAGAATCAAATGAGATTATGATAAAGCCCAAGCACACAGCATCTGATACATAGCAAGCCTTCAATTAAATGATGCCTGTTACTTGTATTAGTTTTGGGAGTCCAGCCAAATCTGCAAGTTTATTCTTAGTGTGAGAGTGGTTGTTGGTTTTAAAATTAGAATTATTTTTCATGCCCCCAAAATAGGTATGAGTAAATGTGGCATTTCTAACTTCTAGGGAGTTTACTGATTAAAGAAATGAGTGTATATTAAGACCAGGAGGCAGGAGCTGTGAGTTCTACCGTGGCTGGTTTATTGATTTATCTGTGTGTTCAGTCAGCAGTCTTCAAAGCCTACAGATGTGCTAAGCATGGTCTTGGGCTCTGGGGATAGAGTGAATAAGACCCGATTCTTGTCCTCAAGATGCCCATTGAGATGGGTACTCAAACTTGCCTTTCACCTCATCAAGACCTTGGCCTCACCCTTGTTTGTTGAGTATCCCTCATGATTTCACTTCTCCTTCTACCTAGTAGAGATGCCATGGTTCTTTCCTTTCTGCCACTGTCAGCACACCTGGGGATCTCTGTGTTGTTGTTTTCCCACTGCATTTACTTTATATACGTCTAACTCTGGATCAGAGTAACCAGCTGTCCAGGACTACCCAGACAGCTATAGAAAATGATGCAATTATGTGGGTCGGAATAGCTGCACATGGCCCAGTTCAGCTCTCAGTCCCGCTTAATAAATCCTTGTGGTCCCCGCCACTCCTTTTTACTGGTCTTTACATACCATGATCTAGTCCTGTTTACTTCTTCAGCCTCCTCTCTCTTGTTTATCTCTTCCTCTCCCTGTACATTGAGCATTATAGACACTGCTTGCCATTCCCTGCGTACATCATGACCTTTCTGGCCTCCCTAACTGCTCATGGCATCCCCCAGGGCTGGGGATGGGGCTGGGGAGCCCTGATCAGCAGGGATTCAAATAGCCAGTTTGGAGGCAGATGCATCTCTAGAGTAGAGGTGAGTACCTCAAATCAGCATAGCTGGATGATATGAACATCCTTTTCCTCCATTTCATGATTAATAAGCAACTTCGATTATAATTTGGCTTTTGGCTTTTTATTTTTTTTATTTTTTATTTTTTTAAAGATTTTATTTATTTATTCATGAGAGACAGAGACAGAGAGAGAGAGAGAGAGGCAGAGACACAGGCAAAGGGAGAAGCAGGCTCCATGCAGGGAGCCCGACATGGGACTCGATCCTGGGACTCCAGGATCATGCCCTGGGCCAAAGGCAGCGCTAAACCACTGAGCCACCCGGGCTGCCCATGCTTTTGGCTTTTTAGATAGATTTCTTGTAGGAAGAAAATATACTGGCCATTGTAGTTTGCATTATAAATTGAAAAGCCCTGGTTTGTATGTCAGTCTTCTATGAGTTTAGTTACCATGGTCAATCCTTTTGAGTCTCTTAGTTAAAACTCAATTTCTGGACAGAAAAGCCCAGGATAAAACTTGCTAAGCCCACATAGACAACACCAAAGTAATTAGCTGGACTCCTGAGACAGTATATTTATCTCACCTCCCTGTATCAACAATGACTTCTAAAAACCTTTACAATTCTGAGATCACCAACTCGGGAGAAAGGGAGGAAAAAAAAAAGCCTTTTTTTGTGGAATATCCCTAATAGATACATATTTGCTTGTTAAAAAAAAAAACCTTCTAACAATATCTAATTTCCTTTCTTTTGAAGCTTTGCTTTCTAAGCAACCTCTGCAATTATAACTTGATGTAAATGGACCTGGCCTCACAGGAAGGGCAAGCTTTATGCCTGTGCCCGGTGTTTAGGGTGTTCAGACCAGATATAGCTCCTATTACACAATATCAGTAAGACTTACCAGTTTAGGGGAAGGTAATCAAAGCTTAATCAAGTCTGAGGGTAAAGCTTCTGGTCCTACAAAGCAACAAAGTGTGTTGAAAGACTTAGTAGAAATTAAATTGCCCACGAAATTTAGAATCTTAAATTATAATAAGAATATTTGTCAGTTAGGAATGCTCATTGTGATGTGTATCTCATTTAATTCTTAAAAAAGCCCCATGAGCACCCATTTTAAAGATGAATAAATTAAAGATTCGGTAAGTTAACTAAGCTGACCAAGCTGATAAATGGAAAAAGGATTTGAGCGTAGGTCTATCTGCTTCTGAAGCTACTTTTAATCTTTTAAGCCACCTTTTAACCACTGTGCAACACTGACTCCATCAACTAAGTCCATTCATTCACTTATTCACCAAATATTTATTGAACTCTTACACTATGTTAAACATTAGAAATATAAGGATGAATATAACACTTGTTATGAAGACCTTACAATTAAGTAGCAAGAGTATAATATAAAAATACATGCAGGGGCACTTAGGTGGTTCAGTGTTGAGTGTCTGCCTTTGGCTCAGGTCATGATCCTGGAGTCCTGGGATCAAGTCCCACATTGGACTCCCCGCAGGAAGTCTGCTTCTCCCTCTGCCTGTGTCTCTGCCTCTCTTTCTCTGCGTCTCTCATGAATAAATAAATAAATAATCTTTAAAAAATACACATAATAAGTTGCTTTAGATGCAGTCATATGAACAATGTGTACAAGTGTTACATGGAAGTAGGTAGGGGACAGCAGGAAATTTCCACAGAGGCTATGACAGCTGAGCCAGGCATTAAAAGGTTATTTACCATGTGGGTTAGATTACTTTAGGCAAAAAGAGCTGCCTGAGGGGAAAAGGTTCATAGGCAAAATCCAGAATGGTGCTCTGGAGGAGCTGCAGATGTTGGAGTAGAGGTGTGGCAAGAGAAGGCCAGACAGGTGGGCCGCACCAAGGAGTTTGGGTGTTGGTTATGCTGCAGGGGATGGAGTCTGATGGAATTTTGAAGAGAGTAGTGACGTGATTGGATTTGATTTTAGGTTTCTCAATGAGCAAAAGTGTCGGAAAGGTACTATGACGTGGAGACAGTGACTACTGCGACATTCTAGAGTACGGTGAGATCGCTACTCTGTGTGACCTGGTCCCTCTATTTCTGGAGTACATGCTTGTGCTCTCCCAAGACCCCCTCATATTGTACCTCCCACATCATAAACCCCTTTCCCCTGAAAAGCAGCACACAACAAGCTCCTTCATTGTGCACCAGTGAACTGATTTTTTGAGAGAGGTATATGTTGGAGGGCGTGTGTGTGTGTGCATGTGTGTGTGTGTAAAATGTATCTGTGCCTAGCGTTTCAGCCTGTTAAGAGATTCTTTTGAAATGAAATTGTATCATCAATCAAATGAGCTCTCCCTTTCAGTTTTCTATCATTTTCTCATTTTCAAACAATGCCTTCTAATTCTGTTTCAATACAGATGCACTACTCAGTCTCTCTAGTATAAAGTCCACTCTATCATGTATAAAACACTGATAACATCTTGATGCTGATCTTTTCAGCTCATCTCAAGCCCTTTTCTACACACCTTATGTTTTATTCACATCAAACTACTTTTGGTTCTGTTCAGTCCTTCTGTTTTCGAAGGTCTGTGCCTTTGCACATGTTGTTCCATCGACGCTAAAGACCATCCTGCCCTCTAGAAGGATTCCTCACTTATCTTCATGTTGCTCTAATACAATATTATCCTAAGCTATTACTAACACCTAAAATTTGTCTCCTTTGGACTTCGGTTGCAAGGGCAGGACTCAATTCTATTTCTGTTTTTGTCCTGAAATATCGGACATAGTGGATAGTGTATTGTTGGAGCTAACTCAATGACATGGACTTTGCAGAACGAAATCGTAGCATACTAAAAATAAATAGCATGAACATCCCTTGGTAAAATTACCAAACAATCAACAGCTAACTGCTGTGCTGCCTTCCTTAGCAAGGGTTTATTGACCACAGGGAGTTCAGGATTTTAGAACAGCAAAAAACCTTGACTCTTAACTAGTTCTTTTTAGGAAAGTTATTGAAACAAAGTTCTAAACCTCTACTCTCCCTACTGATCATTTTAATACTTCTAGGCACTAATGAATCAAATATTTATAAAACAATGAGTAAATGTACATATTAAACATTTTTTTGAGTTTGAATTTGACTATCAAACATTTTTCTCTTTTAAGTGATAATATTGAGCAGCGTCTCCAACATTTTTTTTTTTTCCAACATGTTTTTGATTAGAATATACCAACTCAAGATCAGGAACTAAAAGCCTTCAAAAATTAATCGATGATACTACTTCCCTATCAGCTGAATATAGTGCTATTACAGTTCTGAAAACTTAGAAGGCCATTCTTGGTGTTTTTAAAAATCTGCATTTTTGATGTAACCTAGTTCTAAACACTTGGGTCTGTGGAACAATGAAGGACAAATAGCTATGATTTATACACTGTGATTTTATATACTTCACTAGGTTAAAAAGCTGCTTCTAGCCACACTGTGTTGCTAGAACTTGTTTAGATTGAGTATGTTGATAAGATAAATTTCCGAGTGTCTTTAGTTTTTCATAGAATATATGTTCTATCTATCCTCAGGTTTTTTTTTTTTTTTTATAGATATTTTTTTTTTTCTTTTTAATCCACGAGAGACAGAGAGAGAGAGGGAGGGAGAGAGAGGGAGGCAGAGACACAGGCAGAGGGAGAAGCAGGCTCCATGCAGGGAGCCCGATGTGAGACTTGATCCTGGGTCTCCAGGATCACAACCTGGACTGAAGGCGGCGCTAAACCGCAGAGCCCCCAGGGCTGCCCTATCCTCAGGTTTTAATCTTGTTTTGAAGAGTTCTATACTTTCTTGACTGGTCTCATTTTTAGAAAGATGTAAATCTATGAAAGCACAAGGATAAATTTAAACATTGTGGTTAAACCTGTATTTAAACACATCTTTCTAAGGCCTGAATGTTTTTAAATGCTTCACCACGGTGGTGGTGGTGGTGGTGGGGGGGCGGATTTTTAGAATGATTCCTATAATTAACTGCTTAGTTTTGTTTTTATTAACTTAAAACTTCCAAATTAACAATTGTATAAAAATTAGAATAAAGATATATATTCATAATAAATTAGTGCCGGTTGCACTTTTAAAAGACAGCATTTAAGTTTCTGATGAGAATTTCCTAGGACCAAAATCTAATGTTTTACACTATAATAAATTTACAAATAGGGTAGACTATTCCCCTTGTCTCATTGTTTTCCGCCTCCATGCCTATTTTGCTATGCAAAAGCTTTATGTCAATTTACTTTTTGAGCCGTTTAAGACCAAACCAAATTATTCCTTCAGCACATTTTAAACAATCCCTTAAAGACCTCTTTTTCTTGGCTATGTTTCCAATCTTGGCTTATCACTATAATATTTCATGCTCCATGCTTCTGAAAAAATTCAATATTCAAGAACAAAGTAATCCAGAGCTTTACTTCATTTCAGTCTTTTTATGTCCTAGGGCTGTCCCAACTCAATGACCCAGTTTTTATTGTGTCACATCTCACTGTCTGTTGCTGACTGCGACTAGCTTGCCTAATCCTTTTCCTGTCCCTTATCAGTTTTCCCTTAATTCAAAAAAAAATTTTTTTTAATTCTTTGCATTTCTTCTTCCATAGCTTTTAGTTTGTTTGTTTGTTTGTTTGTTTGTTTTTTCCTCCTTAGGAGATTCAGTGTACCTGTGGTATCCACTCAGAAATACACAGATGATTGGGTAACTAAGGTCCATAAATCTGTCCTTATCAAAATATTCATTGTACTATCTTTAGAAGTGTGAGTGGTGAATGGCAGAAAGTGGATATTGTAATTTGGCATCATGCATCAAGAGTCCTTAAAAACGTTCAGACCCTGTGATCCAGCAATTTCACTTCTGAGAATCCAGCTTATTAATTAAAAAGAATCATCTAAGATATGGAAAAAGCAATATACATGAGGTGCTCATCACAATGTTAGGAATAAAAGCAAAAGAAGAAAACAATGCAAATACTCAATAGGAGAGAAGTTAAAAAAAATTAGCATCTATCTCCTTGATGGAATATTGTGCAATCATTCAAGGTGATGGCTATATTGCCAGGTAGAAAGATGGGTATTTATGTTTTCAGAAAAGCAGAAAGTGCCAGGGATCACAACTGTTTTTTAAAAAGCATTTACAAAGGGAAAACAGCAAAGAAGCATGGCATTTGCTGAAGTTCTTATTTTAGGGTGGTGGAATTAGAATGATTTTTCTTTACTCTCAAAATCTTGATTAAATTTCTTTTAAAAGTTGAGTTTTTAAAAGCTATAATTTCAACTGATGCAAATTAACAACCTATTTAGGTTATGTCAAATAAAATGTATAAAAGACTACTTTAGATAGAGATCTATTTAAGTCTAGTAATAAACTAACAACTGGCAGAGGGGCAATAACACAGCGAGTGCCTCGTGTTTAGCATTGTGTGTAATCTGCAAAAAATTGCATTAGGAAAAAACTTTCAATACCTATTTTAAAATATAAAATGATTTTTTGAAACTTTGTTCTCCCACAGTTATTTCATCAAATCAACATCTGGTCAAACCTTTCAATCCATTTCCACAGGTCTCTTCAGAGAGATCTTTCTGACACCTAAATCTGTTCGTGATATTCTACTGTTTAAATCACTCAGGGAGGGGCGCCAAGGTGGCTCAGTGTTTGAGTATCTGCCTTTGGCTTAGGTTGGGATGCTGCAGTCCTGGGATCGAGTCCTACATTGAGCTCCCTGCAGGGAGCCTGCTTCTCCCTCTGCCTATGTCTCTGCCTCTCTCTCTGTGTCTCTCATGAATAAATAAAATCTTAAAAAAAAAATCACTCAGGGATTCAGAATATTAAAATCTTTAGCTTAGTGTACGAGCTGCTCCCAAGCTTCTCTACCTTATTCTGTGTCCTTTCTTCCCTTGTACCCTTCAAACCAGCTTCACTGAACTCCATGCAATACCCGAAACAGTGCTCAGAGTCACTATTACTTCTCTCTTCATACCAAAATGAACAGTTAATACCCACACATTCTTCAAATCTCAAGTGTTACTTTGTTTGGAAAGGCTTCCCAGATTCTTCATCTTTTCTGTGTCCCTTCTCTGTAATCCTGCAATGCCCATTATATTGTGCTATCACTGACTTGCTCATCTGCCTTTCCTACCAGACAGTACATTTGTTCTTGTTTACAGGCAAGTGCAAGCGTGTATGTGTCTAACCACAAGCCCAGCACCTCTCACCATGTTCCCTTCCTGTGCTCAGACAATGAGAGGAATAGCGAATGCTATGGAATGTTGATGAAGGGCCAACATGCTAATAATCCGGACACTGGATTCTACGAACAAAGAGGGGAGATGTGCTGGAATTGAAGGACTATTACTGTCAGGTACTTAGGAATTGTTCAGGGCACCTTCTTGATGAACTTAGGCTTTCTGATTTTGTCTTAAGGGTGTCTTGCAAATATTGTACCTCCCACATCATACACCTGAGAACTGGGAGCAGTCTGAGCTGTCTATGAACCTTCCACTATTCCCTTTCACAGACTTGACATGCAAACATACAATGATTAAAATCCAATTTTAAAAATCATTCTGCTTTACAGAGATTTGCATCCACCTTGTCTGTGATGAGAAAAAGCCTCTGGGATAAAAAAATGTGTGAAAGAAAAAATATATGTGAAGGTCAGCATCCTAACTAGGAATCTTCAGAACAGTGTTGTGGACCCCTGGAGAGATAGATGTAATAGGAATTAAGAATAGACAGACTTATCCAAATAAAAACAAGGACTGCATGGACTCTAAATGTGCTGACATGTAAATATCTTCTTTACCTCAATTTTCATATGCTTACATAGGGAACCGGCTATACTCCAACAGGAAATACTGGTTCAGCCTGACACAAAATTGTTTAGAGGAAAAATAAATGACTTGATCATGTTCTCAATGGACTTTCTTTTTCCTACCCTTAGTTTATTTGCATTTTAAGCAAGTATTTACTACAGTAAAAAAAAATTGTTTTATAGAAAATTTTAATAAATCAAATTTATTTTACCAAAATTTTTATAGCCTTTAGCAGTTTTTGGTTATGGCCCTAATAATTTAGCTAATAATCCTTTAAAACTGAATTAAAGTTTAAATGTATCCAAGGCTCTGATAATTAGGATAAAACTCTGGAAATAACTGTTAAATAGAATAGTCTTTCTTGATCATCCTTTAATTTATCTGTCATATAAGCTTAATGTTCTTATTTTATATTTTCTAATAGAATCACCTATCTATTCCCACCAGGAAACAAATGCAAACAAATTAAGCTTTAGAAAAATATCCAAATGTTACTGTATTTTGAATTTCAAATGACTGGAGTATACATAGGAACTATTTTGGTAGAAGGGAGAAGTTAAAACAGCCTCTGCAGCCAGGGAGAAATATTTGATCTTTATATATAATAGGAAGCAGAAATAATAAAACTAGCATAATTGGTTTGGTAAAGTGTAATTAAGGGTGGGAAGTGAAAATATTTTCAAAAAATAATCAATATAAAAATGAATAAGGCAAAACAGGGAGATACTAAGATAAGCCTGAATTATAGAAAAGGAAAATTGGAGAGAATACTTTTTAATGTAGCTACAACTGTCTCTCAGTAAAATACATTACTTATAAAGGCACATTTCCCTGTAGGAAAGAAGAAAATATTATATCTCTTAACACAATCCAATAATAAAAATAATGTTCAGATATACCCATGCAGCTTTGTTCTTAACAGAACTTCCCTAAATAGATTTCTTCTATTAGCGAGGGAACGTGCTCATTTAAGATCATGACTATTGTCCCTTTGCTCATCTCAGCTCTGTGTACTATTAACAAGCACCCTGCTTTTCAAATCAAGCGGGGTGTGAATTTACTGGCTACGAGTTTTTCAGTGAACAATGATCTAGTAGATGAGGTGAAAAGGGTTAATGTGCCTAGCCCAGTGCCCACTACATAAAAGGCTCTCTAACCCTGTATATATGTTTCTCTTTGCCTCACAATTCTGTAATAAAAATAATAAACCCACAGCCCAAAAGAATTATACAAGACAGGAATAATTTGTTGCAAATACTTTAACATAAATAT
Organism: Vulpes vulpes; assembly: GCF_048418805.1. Classification (NCBI taxonomy): domain Eukaryota; kingdom Metazoa; phylum Chordata; class Mammalia; order Carnivora; family Canidae; genus Vulpes; species Vulpes vulpes. The sequence goes on from NC_132795.1 coordinate 90,875,629, forward strand.
TTCATAATTTATTATAAAGACATTTTGCACATCATGACTATAAATACTGAACATGGTTTTATGAAAATTACAATTTTATGATTTCCTAAATACCATGATAATCCACCGGTTTTTAACCTCAGTATAAAAGCTAGGAGTAGGGTTAGAATTTAACCCTAGCAGACATGAAAAATCGGTATCTAGATTTACAAATATATAATACATCAGAATACTGACAAGAATTGCCATGTGCTTCAGACGTACTGCCAAGGCATGAATAGCCAACAAGTTTAACAGAAATATACACATTTCTAGTTTTAGGTGCTACCTAGAAATATTCCCGTAAAGCTCGTAAACTGTGACTACTAACACAGACTTCTACACACCTGAAAAGTCAACAACAAGAATGTTAAGAAATCTGGTGCCAAATGGACACTATTTAGGCTTTAGGGTTGACTCACTGCTTTCATGTACTATACAGTCTTATCATTACCCCCAACTTTGCAATTTCAAAGCTAAAGAATATATAGTTCAAAACACTAGCTTTGTTCTTCTCATGCTAGAACTCTGATATTTTCCTCTTGTAGAAAAGCTGACCTTTCAGCTTTTCACTCAACAGCACTGGGTCAAATCTCTTCTATACAAGATCTCATTCTTCTCACGCCTCCTCTATATGCAGAGAGCCGGTCAAAGTCTTGGAGGTGGAAACGAGTCGCCAACTGATTTACCATTTTCCTCAGGGTAAGAAAGGCTGAAACAACTTGGAAAGTAAGGAACAAAGTAAAGATGATGTGTATCGCTTTTTCCAAGGGCAGATTTGTTAGGCCCTCATTAAAGAGCAAGAAGAGAATTAAAGGCAGCTGCAATAGGAGGCTCAAAAGCCAAAAGCCAGCCAACTCAGGAACCTGCAACGACACACAGTAAGAGTAATCACATCAGTAGAGGACAGTCTTCTGTTTATATGGATCAGCACTCTGAAACCTACATTACCAGCTCTGTAATTCAAAAGGAGTATAACATGGTCCCTGTCCTCAAAGGATTTACAGTCTTGATTAAAGGTGAAAACTAACTGATGTGGCAATGCTAGAACAATATACCTCGGTGAATAATGAAATGCACCACTTAGAGGTATGAACTAAATACTACAAGAAATAAGACAAGAGACTACTTAGGGTGGGTAAAAGAAAGAACCCAAGGATGTAAGCTTTTAGGGTTGGGTAGAAGGAAGAAGAGGCTTAAGAAGGTAAGTAAGCAAAGATGTGGAATGAGCATGACTAGGAATCAACATGTCAGCCTGGAATGGATGCTTGGGTTAGGAAACAGCAAGAAATACAGTGAGGCCTGTGGGTGGAACCTGGAAAACCAGAAAAATCTTTAGGCAGCATCCCTAAACTCTGGTAGCTGTGAATGCTTATGTAGCATGACGATTCAGAAAACATGTGCCTGGCCCAGGATTCCTGAATCTAAACATGTTTAATTGACCAAGTATTTTCAACAATGGTGAGAAGAGGGGAAATTGTCAATTCTTAAGTGTTTACTATGTTCAGGTACTTTATATAAATTATTTCATTTAATCCCAACAAACCTTGGAGTAAATATTTTCCCCATTTTATATACAAAGAAACCAAGGCTCAAGAGATTCAGCAAACCGACTACAGTGACAGAAACAGTAAAGCTTCAGGCAGGCCTTTGCTCCTTTTACCACATCTCTCTGCCTTTTCCTTGCTATGAAAACCATACTGCCTTTATATGTAGCACTGAACAAAAGGAAAGAAGAGCCTACCTTTTCCTGTAGGTTCCCCATGTAGCCCAGATACAACCTGATACCTTCAATTAAGGTTATTAGGATGATAACAGTGACCACAATAAATTTGTAGTAATCAGGCAAGATTGAATACTAAAAAAACAAAGCAAAACACAAAAATTAGCATGTCTGTAAAAATCTCATATATAGTAAAACTGACCTGGGATAGAAAACAGATATTAAGAACTATAATTTATTGACAATGTAACAATGCCAGGGAGGGGCAGGAAAGATCTCAGCAGAAGTATTAAAAGCATAGACTTACCTTCATCTGAAGCATCATAACGCTGCTTATCCACCAAAGTGGGAAAAAGTAAGTGTTAAAATAAAGTGACATCTGCAACGCCAAACTAGATACCATTTCATTATCTACAAAAAAAAAAAACAGAGAAAAAGAACAAACTCTTAATCCTGGTCAATGCCCTAGAGGTCCTTTCGTTTCTTAAAGTTAGTAACTACGGGGTTGGTTCAACAAAGCTCCAAATTTTAAGCCTATTTATAATTGCTGATGGTGAAAAGAAATATTCATCATAATACTATTTAATACTATTTAGTTCTTGAGGATGTGTTACATAGTTTTCAATTACTTTATCATTTTGCCATTACAGCCTGTTGACTTTTTTGTACATTACTGGTATAGATTAAATGTGGAATATTAATATGAATCCTGTTGAACAGATAAAGATCGTTACCTCCTTTATAGAGTTCTATGTAAATAGAGGCTATAAAATGAACACGTAAAATACATAAACACTAATCTCACAAACGAATCTCATACAAAAACTAATCCCTCTAAATTACAGACACACCCCTCTTCAGCATACCCTAATCCCACCCATTCATTAATACCCATTTAATGCCACTTTTCCCATAAATCCTTTCCTGATCCCATTCTCCTATCAGCAGAAATCTTGTCCCTTCTGTCTCTAACCTGTGTGTAATAAAGTGTTAGCAAAGAACCACATCCCCTCACTCTAGAAACAGGCTAGTGTGGTACAGAGATCATGAACTGTGGAGTCCAAGTAAAACCCTAACTCCTCAAACACCTCTGTAACCCTGGATGCCAGACTTGGGATAAATTATTTACACTTTCTGATTAATTTCTCAACTAATCAGTTTCTTCATCTGTAAAATGGTAACATTAAAAGTCCCTCACAGATCGCTTGTGAGGATTAGAGACCATTAATTATCTCACCCTTCCACCATGCCTAGTGCTTAGTTAGGCACTCAACAACATTAGTCCCCCTTCCTTCTCTTTTACTTAATACACAGCCTCACTGTAAGCACAGACTATATTCTACCCAAATTTGAGACCCTCAGAGAACCTAAAATCTTGCTTTACACCTGGTACATACCAAATACGCATAAGCAGAAGGAATGAATTAATGGAAACGTACCATCATAAATATCAATGGAGCCATTCGTGATATATGAGATTCATTTATTTAAGGCTGACTGCAAGATAGCTTTTGCTTCTATGTAAGGAAGAAGGGTCCCAAATTAAGAATTTGATTTTTTAAAATTGAGCCCTACAAATACATCCTAAATTTGACTAAATTCTATCAATTTAAGAACAGATGTAGATTTTGAAATCAACTGCCCTAAATGTAAGAATTTATAAAGGCTCTAGAATAAATTTCTTAAAAACAGATTTTTTTTCCTCCATAGCTGAGTATATCTGTCATTTAATAATTTCAAAATATAAGAAATAATCATGGTCTCTCACAGCAAGCTCTTTAGCTTTTTTCTGTTATTATCTACTTTTGCTTATCCCTATTTAAAATTTTTATTCTGCTTATTCTTATTAGATTATCACTGACAAATGAATTCTTAAAATTTGTTTAACCTGAAGGCAACTCACCAGCCTAGGATTTTTTTTTTTTTTTTTCATAACAACAGTACAACTCTTGGTCAGTGGACATGGTAATGGTATATACTTGTAATTACAGTGCCAAAAGTCAAACCTACTTTGGATTCGCAGGAAGAAAATGTATGTGTGTGTGGGGGGAATGATTAATTAAGCTGACAATTTTAATACATTTGGAGCAGAAGCCAGTCAGATTTTGCAAAGTAGTTTTTGTGTCAGAAATCGTGGACGTGAGCATCTTAAGAGTTATGCTAGGTCTATCTTTCGGCATTTCAAACTTATAATCATGCAGTTGAAAATCAAGTTAATATGTAAATGAAACTTGAAAGCCACAAGACATGAATTTACTAAATTTTGCAAAAGTACAAGTTGAGTTCTGTAAACGGAATTTAAATTAAAACATTATATAAATCAGCGGTAGGCAAACTACCAGCCAGCTGCCTGTTTTTGTACAGCAAGTGAGCTAAAAATGGTTTTTTCACATTTTTAAATGGTTGGGGTGGGGGGTGGGTAAAAAAAAAAATCCAAAGAATAATATTGGGTGACACTGAAAATCCTATGCAATTCAAATTTCAGTGTCCATAAATAAAGTTTTATTGGAACACTGCCACATGCATGCATGTTACCCTTGTCTATGGATGCTACAGAGGCCTATGGGCTGCAAAGTCTAAGGTACCTGCTTGTCTGGCCCTTTACAGAAAATGTCCCCTGCCCCTGCCTGACAAGTTGCATCATCAGATTTCAGTGCCTGTTTAGTCTTTGCTTTAGAATCACATTTAAAACTCATCCTCCACATTACGTCTTTCTCTGTACATCCTGAGTCTTGAAGAGGCCTAAACTCAGGGTGCCAACAATGCAACTATGGGGATTTACTTTTCTCTTCCCTCTTAAAAAAAAAAAAAAAAAATCCCTAAACCAAGCAAGAGGAAAAGATTTCTATTCCCTAAGTGATCAAAAAAAAATTTTTTTTTTGGTTGACAGAATGATCATGCCATCATGATGTAAGAAGGGGAAACGGTGTCAGAGGACCCCGAGTGACCACCTGCCATCAAGCTGAAGGCGGCGGCCTCGGGGTGTCTGCTCATGGGATTCAGTCGCTGCGGGGACCGGGCGAGCTTGGTGCAAAACGGGGCTATTTGGGCAGCTGCCTTGCAGGAGTGGATAGAGGCTTCAAAATGACTCAAAAAAAAAAAAAAAAAAAAAAAGTATTTCCGTCTCTCCCGTCCGAAGACGGGCTCGCGGTGGAACGCACTTGTCCCGCTAACAAACGGGAAAGGGGGAAGACATTTCGACCGGGGCGGGCAGAGAGTGGGCCGGGGCGCGGGCTGCTTCCGCTCCAGCGCGGCCCCGCAGAGCCGGGGCGGAAGTCGCGGGGGAAAAGCCCCGTCGGCCTGCGCGCAGGGTGCGAAACCGGACATGTGCTGCGAGGGCGGTTTTCATGCATTTTTAGTTTTTGAGGCAGGCTGGCGCCACCTCAGCTGCTCGGCTTCCAGTTCGCCAGCCAGGCCGCAGCACCGTCGGCGCAGGGCCCGTCGTGGGGAGCGTGAGGGTGGAAATACGAGGCTGGAGGCGCCCCAGCCGCTGCCGCAGCCCCAGGCTCAGCCCCTCCTGCGAGGGCGCTTCCCGCACTGCGGTGAACCAGCTGAAGGCGAGACCGCCATTTTAGGTCCGGGCAAAATCTGGCCACTCCACACCCCGCGCCAGGTCGTCCGCAGGCCTTCCCCGCAGCGAGGGGCCTCGGCCACTCACCCGGACCGTCGCTGTACTCTGGCCCGGTCCGGTTGGAGTCGCTGAACACGGTCCGGCTGAAGTTTCCCAGCCGCTGGCGGACCGGATCCGGCAGCTCCATGCCCGGGCCTCCGTACAGCTCGCAGCGAGGTCTGCGGACGCAGCCTCCTCCTGCGGTTCCCACGGCAACCGGGCCGCGCGAGACGCTGGGGCCCCCGCGCACGCGCGGCCGCACCGAAGCCCGGGGCCGTGGCCGTGACCGGGGCGCGGGGACCGTCGCCTCTGCCCCGCGCACCGCCGGGTGCCCAGCCGCGGGGTCCTCCGTCCCGTTTTAGGGCCTCACCGCCCTTGAGACAAATAGAAATAATAATAAGTGACCTGAGGTCGGATCGTGATGCCAGGAGCCCTCACAGCTTTGTCAGTGGAATGCACGCTTTCTGGAAGGAAATTGAGAAGGAACGGAGAGCTTAAAGAATGCTCACGACCTGGTAGTTCCTTTCCCAGGAGGGTTTTTTTTTTCCTAATTTTTAAATTTTTATTATATTAGTAACATATACTGTGTAGGTATATAAATAAGATATTTTAAATTATATATAGGATACATTCCTATAACTGCATGTGTGTGTATATGTACACACACACGTTGGATGGAATATATTGCTGCCTCTTTTAAAAAAAAAATGCTTGCAATGAGTATGATTAAATGGGTGAGCTGTAAGGAAAAATTTACCAAAAATAAAGGGAAAATTTATAAAAAAAAAAAAAAAGGAAAAACTAGAAGTGAACCTAATTTTGCAAAATATATGTGTGTGGATACACTGAGGACTACTTGATGGAATGGATTAGTTTTATTTTTTTTATTTTTTATTTTTTATAATAAGTTTATTTTTTATTGGTGTTCAAATTTGCCAACATACAGAATGACACCCAGTGCTCATCCCGTCAAGTGCCCCCCTCAGTGCCCGTCACCCATTCACCCCCACCCCCCGCCCTCCTCCCCTTCCACCACCCCTAGTTCGTTTCCCAGAGTTAGGAGTCTTTATGTTCTGTCTCCCTTTCTGATATTTCCCACACATTTCTTCTCCCTTCCCTTATATTCCCTTTCACTATTATATATATTCCCCAAATGAATGAGAACATACAATGTTTGTTCTTCTCCGATTGACTTACTTCAGGAATGGATTAGTTTTAAGTAAAAATTTACCCCAAAGAAAGGAAAAACTAAGAAGTCAACCTAGTTTTGCAAAATGTATGTGTGTGGATACATGAGGAGGAGAGGTGGAGGAGGTGGTACAAGCACCCTGGCTTCAAAAAAAAAAAAAAAAAAAAAAAGACAAGGAAATAGTCCAAAATGTTAGTATTTATTTCTGGGTGGTGGGTTGTGGGTGATTAAAATTTAAAAGAAATTTCTGTATCTTCCAGCTTTGTCTCAAATAAGATGTATTATTATTATTATTATTTTTAAAGATTTTATTGATTTATTCATGAGAAACACAGAGAGAGAGGCAGAGACACAGGCAAAGGGAGAAGCAGGCCCCCTGCAGGGATCCTGGATCCCAGGATCACACCCTGAGCTGGAGGCAGGTGCTAAACCACTGAGCCACCCAGGGATCCTTAAGATGTATTATTATTTATTTATTTTAAAAAAGATTTTATTTATTTATTCGTGAGAGATACATGGAAGGAGAGGCAGAGACACAGGCAGAGGAGAAGCAGGCTTCATGCAGGGAGCACACAGCGCCCTGGGGTCACGCCCTGGGCCCAAGGCAGGCCCTAAACCGCTGAGCCACCCAGGGATCCCTAAGATATATATATATATATTTTTATTTTTTCAAAAACTATTCAAGTCGGACACCTGGCTGCCTCAGTCGTTAAGCCAGGGTCTGTTGATTTCTGCTCAGGTCATGATCGCAGGGACCTGAGATGTATCCCATGTAGGGCTCTGCGCTCAGCACTGGGTCAGCTTGTCCCTCTTCCTCTGCTCCCCATCCCCAATCGTGCTTTCTCTCTCAGATAAATTTTTAAAATCTTAAAAAAAAAAAAAAACCTCAAACAAGTATATATTTACAGAAAAGGACACGAACTGAATATACATGTGTAACCTGATAAAAAAATACAGCCTTAGCAGCCTCTCTGGAAAGCTTGCCCTTCCTAGTCCCCTTGTAGTTAGTGACTGACTGTAACAGACCTTTCCTGACTTTTAATACCAAAGAATAATCTTGCCTATTTATATGCTTTTTGCAAAAGTAATTCTATATTGAGTGCTTTTTATTTATTTTATTTATTTTATTTTATTTTATTTATTTTATTTTATTGAGTGCTTTATAAAAGAAAAATCTGCCTCTTTGTCCTCCAAATAATTTTTAGGAAATTCACATTGTTGACGGTAGATTCTTTTTCCTTGCTGTTTGTGGCATACCACAGTAAGTGTATCCATTCTACAGTTGGAGAGCATCTGTGTATTTTCTAGTTTGGAGCTGTTATGTATGAATGATGCCACTTTTGGTGAAAATATCCCTCTGGGTGAACATGTGCATGCATTTGTGTTGCTCTTATTCCTAGGTGTAGAATTGCTGGCTTGTGAGGTATGACTCAGCTGTACCAGATACCGCCAACAGTTTTTGGTTGTACCAATTTCTATTGCCTCCAGCAATGTCTGAGCATTCCTGTGGCTTCACATTTGTCACCATCATTTGTTATCTTTGATCCTTTTCTCTTAACCATTTTTATTGGTGTGTGGTGAGCAGTTTTACTTTTACCAACACAAGGAAGACCATACTTACTTGCATAAATGTCAAGGTGTATTTAGGAAGGTATGGGAGGAAATAGTTACATGGCTAGAATTTCAAAATATTCACATGTTTAATGCAGTCCTACTATTTTTGGGGGCACTGTACTAGGCTAATTAGGGATATGGTCCCTCCTCATCCAGAAGCTCAGACCAGTGAGAGAGGTAGAAACAAATAAGTATGTATATATTAGTAAAGGAAAAGAGATGAGGAAGCAAGTAATTCTAGTTGGAGATTTCAGGGAAAAGTGAGCTAAGTTCTGCTTCTCTTTAGCATGGAGCCTAAGCCTTTGCATCTCCAAAAAAAGGCTCCAGGACCTCCCTGAAGCTGGCTTAAGTGGCTTCTTTGTTTCTCAAAGCATCTTTCTCTGTGTTACTTTGGTCACAGTACTAGTCATGCTGTACTAGAATTGTCTATCCGTGTCTGTTTTTCTTGCTAGTTCACAAGTTATTTGAGATCAGGGAAGATCTTTCACCTTTATATCCTGAACACTAGTATAGTGCCTGACCTACAGTGGGAGCTGGGTAACTATGGAATGAATAAAGGGAATAAAAGATCTAAAGACCCATATCTTCTCATTTCTAGTTCAAGGATTTAGCCAGTTCCTACATACGGTTCATTCTATAGAATAGAGAGCTGATATATTAGGACACAGTACGTTATAGTGTCCCCTGAAAATTTAAACTTGGCAACAAAGAATCAATTTCATGTATTAAATTAGCCAAGATTTTTATGAAGGGCATAGTGAACTAGGAAGCCTCATGCTCTGCTGATTGAATTATAATTTGAACAATCTCATTGAGGGAAGCTTTTGGCAATATGGACAAACTGTCTTAAAAATATTTCTGCCTTTCACACAATAATCCAAATTTTAAGGCTCTGTTTTGGGGTTATAATCATAAACACTATAAATAAAGCTTTATATACAAAGATATTACTTCCAATGTTATCAATATTAGTTAAAACAAACAAACAAAAAGCAGTTGAAGGAGCATTTGAAGTGTCCAACCACAGATCTAGTTAAACAGAATAGGATATTAATGGTGAGGTTTGGGCTATAGTGGAAAAAAATACCCATGGAAGCAGAGAGAGCAGGGTTCAAATCACCTAAAATTCTCACTTTACCACCTGAGAGTTGTGGAATTGATTTCAGACTTTTTTTTTTTAATTTTTATTTATTTATGATAGGCACACAGTGAGAGAGAGAGAGAGAGAGAGAGAGAGAGAGAGAGAGAGGCAGAGGGAGAAGCAGGCTCCATGCACCGGGAGCCCGACGTGGGATTCGATCCTGGTCTGCAGGATCGCGCCAAGGGCCAAAGACAGGTGCTAAACCGCTGCGCCACCCAGGGATCCCGATTTCAGACTTTTATTATGGTTGATGTGAAGATTGTATCAATAGAAAAGGCTTTCTGTTAGCGATAGCCATCACTGACAGATCTATTAAAATGATGTTTGTGAAGAGGAAACCCCTACAGTGGAGTGAAATCATGCCAGTATTTGATTTTCTGAATTCGATTGTACCTGCAAGACAATATCTCCATTGCTTTCCTAGTAAAGACAGTGGATATGAATACCCATAAAACAGTACATGCATGTTAACCAAATTTATCAAAAGCCTGAGTAATTCTCCTAAAGATTTTTCCTAGCATTGAAAAAAGGAAATGGAACACTTGTTCAGATGGCAGTTATTTCATCAAAATCCTGGAGGAAAAAATGGATAGCATAATGGGTATTTTTCCTTTAAATTATATTTATTATTTAAATATCCTGCAATAAGCATGCATTTCATAGTTTAAAAGAAACCTTATTAAAATAAGTTGAAAGGAAGAGGCAATAATGGTGTAAAAATATATTAGAAAAGAGTATATTAGAGGCAGAAGTTGTGGTTTATAAAGAATCCTGTCATTATTGATGTCACAAATGGTCCAAAGGGCTGAAAAAACTTTCCAAATATTTTTTTGTTGGTGCTCACAATATTTGTAGGCAATCACATTAGTGAAATAAGAACAAAGAAGGGAATCCATTTTCACGTAATCAAGAGACTAATATAATTTTAGTTTCCTATATCCTAGACCTATTACTCAGAATCTAAAGAGAAGTATGGAGTCTTCCTTCTTAAAATCATGGGAATCATTCCCAGTAAGATTAATAACTGACCCTATTAAGTCACACTGTTTACTTTTTTATATGAATGTTGATGGTCAGAATAATAGCTTCTCCAATAATTGCTTAATGCTTTTTGCTGGGGTTTAATACATTCATGGTTTACTTTCATAAATATTTATTTTCACAAAAATATTGAGCCTAGTGGAGTAGTTTCTTTCTCTTTGACAGGAGGCAAAGTTGTCTGGTAATAATGTATTATCTCATGTGACAAGAAACTAATTTGGGGAGTTATTTAAATCACTCTTTGGCATAATAAAGATATAAATTCTTACCTTTTGATGCTAATAAAAACTTTAGAAACAATATGGAACAGTGAACATGTTATTCAATTTATTGCCTTAAAATGATCTGTGAGACATTTCTAAGAATTTATATAAATCTAAAAAACACGTGCTTGGATATAATATTTTCAGATATGATTCTACATCAGCATCCACATTAAAAAATCTAAATAACCTGAAATATAATCTTATAATCTTGAAGTTGTTAATGAATAATCAAAAGCTTTTTGAATCCCAAGTATAATATATTCTATTCATAATATTTTTCAAGTTTATAAGAAAGAATCAGGCTATGAGTTACACAGAAACTCATAATTTCATGGAAGGAATTTTTCTTACCATATTAAGTGATATTTGAAAGCTGACTCTAATATTTTATCTTCGAAGGCATCCCCATTGAATATTAGAATGCTGTGTATATTATAGTTTTTTGGTTCTGTGACATTTCTTTGTGTTAGACAAGCGCGCCACTCGTCTGCTACAGCAAACAACAGTTCCATGTATCAAACTATGTGGGAGATGGGAAGGACAAACCTAAGAATATCAGCAAAGCAAAACCTGCCTCAGGAAACCTCAGATCTGTCAAGTGAATTGTGATATTGATTAGAAGCAAGTGGCCATTTTATTGAATAAGTAATAAGTTCCATTTTTAGTAATGATAGTATTGCTGAGCTTAATGATATTTTTATATTACATTAATATTATATTACATGATGTAAAATACACATCGTTTTTCTTTCTAGAAGAAAATTAATCTTTACCTTTTGTTGACTATAATAAAATATTGCCCCCCTGCACTCAATATCGATACAGTTATAACCTCTTGCTTGTTATAAATTGTGATTCTGTGCTTTTAACATAGGGTACTTTTGTCTGTAAGAACATACTACACATTGCTTAGTCAGGTTCACTTTTGACCCTTAATCACATCAAGGTTGTACGAGTAGAAATCCTGTAAATGGGCAATTGAGTATTAAAACAAAAAAATATACACATAGGTAAAGAGTTCAAATAAATTTGAATTATTTATTGTATTTATGTAGATGAATAACCTAGCCCTCTAAATTTTCTTGGAGGTAAATTTGCTTTGCAAAATAGAAAATCATTCCAATTATTCTTGTATCCCATTCCCTTTCCTACTGTATTTTTAGTTAACACAGAATTCTTCTTCATCTTCTTTTTTTTTTTCAACACATGCTATGATGATTAACCAGAAGTTCCAAGTAATGGGAGACAAGTGCAATAGGATGTCAACAGAGATGTTGGCTGGGCCCTGGCTAAGTACCAAAGCTGTGCACAGAAGGTGGTAAGTTCACATTTTTTGAACTCAGGGATCTCCTGTGGTTAGGCCAGCCTACTAAAAAAATGTTAGTAGAGTGAAACAGCCCTACCATTCAACATTCCCCAGACCACCGCATCCCTCCTCCCTGAAGTATAAGAGTGAGTGGAGAAGGCTTTTGTGGAGTAGAATGTTTGTAAGGATACCGTATTCCCTCCCTTCACCCCATTGTCACTGTAAGAGAAGAGATGGGAGTTACTTCTTCCTCTCAAAGTCTAGAGAAAGCCCTCAAGAGAATTGCTTATAAAGTTTAGAAACCCTCAACTTTTCCACTTTACTTGGTTGTAGACTGGTGATTGTCTCACTTCTTATCTCTCCTTGACCACGGAGCTTAATGTTCCAGGACAAGGAGAGGCACCAGCAGGGAACGGCCTCTGGGAGGGAAGGGACGTGGCAGTAGTCCACATTGGCCTCTCTAAGGCTGCTAGCTGGGCCTCTTGTGGAAGAGGACAAGTAGGTGTAAGATATGCCCCCAAGGAACTGGACAGCAGGGAGGCACCCCAGGGAACCTTGCCAGGGAGGAGTTCAGAACTTGGATACTCTCCAGGATAGAGTGTCAGAAGTCTGACAAGGTTAACTAGGGAAGCAGCAGCATCCTATAGAGAGGGAACTGCAGTCTTCCCATATAGGAGCCACATAAGAGATCTACTCCCCTGTACCTACTCTTGCCCTCACATCACAAGGGAAGCGTCAGGAAGAAGCAGAGGGAAGGGTTTGAAGATTTGAGCGTTCCTGCTCTCAAAGTCACTCCCCCACCCCCCACATACATACTTTGAGCCACTAACAGCCAACTTGTCTGCCTTTCTCTGGAGGGAAGGGAGGAAAAATAATTTTTAATTCAGTTTGAAGCCTAATTGAAAATGAACGAAACTGAACCTTACTTGCCAGAATGAGATGATCCTAATAACTTGAAGAGGCTGAATAATGGAATCAAGCCAAAGTGTGATATTAAGAGAGTTGACACCCAGCAACAAATGGCAGGGTCGCAGCACAATTAGATGGGGGGATTATTGGAAAAATAAAAGCCATTTCATATTTATACTCCAATGACTTAAGAGTCCTTAAAGAAGTAGTTACAAAATAAAATAGAGTTCTAATTTTTATGAGCGCGATGATCAATTCTGAGTAACACAGACGGTGAGATTGATATCAATTCCATTAAGAAGCTAGAATGGTTTTATTTTTTTCTTTTAGTTGAAATGTAACATATACACAAAAAGGCATACAAGTTGTAGGTGTAGAGCTTGACAAAGTGAACCTACCTGTCAAACCAGCACCAGATCAGGAAACAGAACACTGCGAACACCCCAGAAACACTCACTTAAGTCACCTCTCAGTCATTATCTCCGTCTTGCTCCTAACATCTCTATTATTTGGATTTCTGTATCTGTATGTTAATTTTGCCTGATTTCATTTTTGTGTAAATGAAGTTCTGCATCATGTACCTTTTGTGTTTGCTTCTTTCACTTAACATTACATTTGCGGAGGTGCATCCATGCTGTGTACAGAAGTAAATAAAAACTATTCATTTTCATTGCTGCATAATATTTTGCTATTTTAATATACCATGAATTTTATTTATGCAGATGGTGACGGACATTTGACTTTTTTCCAATTTGGGGCTATTAGAAAGAGTGCTGCTGGACTTAATTGCTAATGCTCTATCTGGGACTTTCACATCTATGTTCATAAGAGAGAGGACTTTTCCTGTCTTGTGATGTTCTTGCCAACTTTTGGCATCACAGTTATACTGACCTCATAAACGAGTTAGAAATATTCTTTTTCTGTTCTCTGGAAGATTTTGTGTAAGATCCATGTTTGTTCTATTGTGTTTGGAAGAATTCACCAAAGAAGCCTTCTATGCCTGGAGTTTCATATGTGGGAAAGTTTAAAATTATGAATTTAATTTTTGTTTATAGGTATAGAACTACTCAGATTTTATTTCCTCTTTTTCTACTCTGGCAAATTGTATATTTCTAGGAATTTGTTCATTTCATTGGCATGCAGTTTTTTAATAATTTCCTCTTATTATATTTTTAAATTAAAAAAAGATTTATTTATTTTTTATTATTATTTAAAGATTTATTTATTTATTCATGAGATACACACACAGAGAAAGAGAGAGAGAGAGGCAGAGACACAGGCAGAGGGAGAAGCAGGCTCTCCACAGGAGCCCAATGTGGGACTCGATCCCAGATCCCAGGATCACGACCTGAGCCAAAGGCAGCCTCCCAACCGCTGAGCCACCCAGGCATCCCTAAAGATTTATTTATTCTAGAAAGAGAGTGCACAAGCAGGAGGAGGGACAAAGAAAGAGGGAGACAAGCAGACTTCCTATCGAGGGACCTTGAGATCATGACCTGAACCAAAATCAATAGGTGGGTGCTTACCTTGACTGACCCACCCAGGTGCCCCTATATTCCTTTTCTAAATTGAGGTATAATTGATATAACATTGTATTAGCTTCAAGTGTACAATGTAATGATTCAATACTTACATATATTACAAATCAGTCACCACAATAAGTCCAGCTAACAAGTTAACATTCATCACCATGCATAGTTAAAAATTTTTCCTTTGTCATGAAAACTTTCAAGATCTACTCTCCTAGCTATTTTCAAATAAGCAATACAGTATTATTAACTATAGTCACCATGCTGTACATCTTTGTGATTTATTCATTTCATAACTGGTATTTTGTACCTATTGACCCCTTTGCCCATATTGCCCACCCCCGGCCCTACCTCAGGCAACCATCAATCTGTTCTTTATATCCAAGAGTTTGGGTTTGTTTATCTGTTTGTTTAGGTTCCATAAACGAGTGAGATAGTAAAGTTTTTCTCTTTTTCTGTCTGACTTATTTAACTTAACACAAGGTCTTCAAAGTCCACTTTATTGTTATAAATGGCAAGATTTCATTCTTTTTTATGGTGAAATAATATTTTATTACCTATTTATCTATCACATTTTCTTTATCCATTCATTTGTCAGTGGACATGTTGATTGCTTTCATGTCTTGGCTATTATAAATAATGCTGCAGTGAACATGAGGGTGCATCTTGTCAACTTAGTGTTCTTGTGTTCTTCAAATAAATACCTAGAAGTGGAATTGCTGGATCGTATGATAGTTCTATTTTTAATATTTTGAGGAACCTCCATATAGTTTTTCAATTTATATTCCCACCAATGGTGCACAAGGGTTCCCTTTTCTTCATATCCTTGCCAACACTTGATATCTCTTGTCTTTTAGATAATGGCTATTCTGATAGGTGTGATGTGTGTATTCTTAATGCTAGTAGGATCTATATCCATGTCTCTCCTGTTCTTCCTGACACTGGTTTTTTGGTACCTTCTTTGTTTTTTTTTTCTTCACCAGTTTTGGCAGAGGTTTAGAATTGCATTTGTCTTTACAAAGAACGGATATTTTGGTTTTCTCTATTGCATGTGTTTTCTGTTCATTATTTCCTATTTGTATTTTCTGTGGGTTTAATTTTCCATTATTTCTTTGGATATGATTTTTTTAGATGGATATATAAGTCATTGGTTTTCAGACTTTCTATTTTTTTTTTTTTAGATTTGTTTATGAGAGAGAGAGAGAGAGAGAAACGGAGCATGTACAAGTTGGGGAGGGGGCAGAAGGAGAGGAAGAGAATCTTAAGCAGACTCCACACTGCCCATGGATCCCTATGCGGGGCTTGATCTCATTTTCCTGAAATCATGACCTGACCTGAAATCAAGAGTCCAACACTTAACCAACTGAACCACCCAGGCGCCCCCAGACTTTCTCCCTTTTTAATATATGCATTAGAATTTATAAGTTATCTTTTAAGTTTTCCTTCTACTTCACTCTACAAATTGTGATATATAGTATTTTTGTTATAATTTTGTTGAAAATATTTTCCAATTTCCATTGAGATCTCTTCTTTGACCTGTGGGTTATTTAGAAGTATATTGTTTTTATCTCCATATATTAGGCAACTTCTAGTTATCTTTTTGCAATTGATTTCCAGCTCAATTCCATTATGGTGAGAAAACATATTCAGGGGGTGCCTGGGTGGCTCAGTTGGTTAAGCGTTTGCCTTTGGCTCAGGTCATGATCCCAGGATCCTGGGATTGAGCCCCATATGGTGGCTCGGCAGGGAGCCTGCTTCTCTCTCTCCTTCCGCTTGCAGCTCCCACTGCCCTATCAAATAAATACATAAAAATATTTTTTTTAAAAAAAGGAAAACATACTCAGTTTACTTATGCCAATCCTTTGATATTTGTTGAGACTTGCTTTATGGCCCAGCATATGGTCAATTTTGAGAGATGTCCGAGTACACTTGAAAAGAATGTGTTTCCTTCAATTGTTGGATGCAGTGTCGTGATGATTTATTAATTTTATGTGTCAGTTTCACTGTCCTAAGGGGTGCCTAGATGGCTGGTAAAACATTACTTTTAGGCATGTCTGTGAGGGTGTTTCTGGAAGAGACTAGTACTTGATTCAGTAGACTAAGTAAAGAGATCTACCTTCATCAATCTGTTAGGACCTGAATGAACCAGAAAGGACAGAAAGGTTTCTCTCTGTTCTTGAGCTGGGACATCTATCTTTTCCTGTCCTTGAAGTCAGGCCTTTGGACTCTGGGATTTATATCAGGTGCCCTTTGGTTCTCAGGCCTTTGATCTTGGACTCAAATTTACATTGGCTCCCCTGAATTATAATAATCAGACTGATTTATACCACTGGCTTTCCTGGTTCCTCATCTTACAAATGGCAGATTGTGGGACTTCTCTGCCTCCATAATTCTGATTGAGCCAATTCCTAAATGAATCTCCATATATATCTTCATGTTTCTTTTTGGTTCTTTTTCTCTAGGGGAAACCCTGACTAATAGAAACATTCTATGTGAGTTCAGTTAGGTCATGGTTATTAAATATGTTACTCAAATCTTCCAAAACTTGATGTTTTGTCTATTTATTCTGTCAGTCGCTGAAAAAGGTATGTTAAAAATCTTCCATTCTGATTGTGAATTTCTCCTTTTAAGTTCTGTCCCTGTTCTTTATGATATTTTGAAACAATGTTTTAGGAACTTGGAAATTTAGAATTGTTATCCCTTCCTGGTGAATTGACCTTTTTTTAAAAATTTTTTAAATTTATTTATGATAGTCACACACACACACACACACACAGAGAGAGAGAGAGAGAGAGAGAGAGAGAGGCAGAGGGAGAAGCAGGCTCCATGCACGGGGAGCCCGACATGGGATTTGATCCCGGGTCTCCAGGATCATGGCCTGGGCCAAAGGCAGGCACTAAACCGCTGCGCCACCCAGGGATTCCCTGAATTGACCTTTTATCAGTATAAAATGTCCTTCTTTAACTCTAGAAATGCTTTTGTTTTACAGTGTGCTCTTTTACATTTCTTGGTAAATGTTTGTATATTTTTCCCATCTTTTTACTTCCAACCTCTTTGTGTTAAGATAGATCTCTTGTGAGCAGTATATAGGTTTTTTCCCAATCCAGTCTGATAATCTTTGTCTTTAAATAGAACACTTTAGTCCATTTACATTTTAAATAGTCACTAAAATATCTGGATTTAAATCAATCATCTTATTTATTTTCTATTTTTTCCACTTTTCTGTGTTCCCTTCCCTCTCTTTTCTTGCTTTCTCTGGATTTATTTAAAATTATGCCTCCTCCTATTACCTTGTTAGGTCTACATTCTTTATTATTCCTTTTGTAGTTATCCTGGAGAAAAAAATCATCCTTGAATCTAATACACATAAATACTGCTTCCCAGACAATACAAGGACTTTAGAGCACTATACTTGCCCCTGCCTTGCCTTTTGTGTTAATATTGTCACATATTTTAATTCTGCATACAGTTGAAATCCCATAGCATGTTATTATTATTGTTTTATGTAGTTAATGTTCATTTAGATTTACCCAGGTTTTTATTCTATTGCTCTTCATTCTTTCATTCTTGCACTTCCATGCTTCTCTCTGGGTTTGTATTCCCTTTTGCTTTCAGTATCAGTTTACTAGTAATAAATCTTCTCAGATTTTGTTGATTTGAAATGTCTTCATTTTGCTTTCATTTTTGAAGAATATTTCACTGGGTATAGAATTCTTGGTTGGTAAAATCTTTGAAGATGATGTTCCATTGCCTCTTATACCATGCCATTATTTCTGATGAAAAGTCAGTTGTCAATCTAATTCTTGCTCCTTTGAAGGTATTGTATCTTTTTCTCTACTTTGAAGATTCTACTTTGTCTTTGGTTTTCAGTGTTTGATGTGTCTAGATGTGAATTTGTAATCTTTTAAAATTCATAATCTCTTGAGGTTCACAGCACATCTTGTGGCTGAAATATATATTGGATTTTTAGAAAATTCTTGGTCATTATTTATTCAGATATTACTTCTTCCCATTTTCTCTTTCTTTCATATCTAGAATTCCAATTACATCTAAAACTAAACTTTTTCACTGCATTCCATATATCTCCTCATGCATTAAAATATATGGTCTATGAGTATATTTAAAAGCAAAATTAGTGATTATCAGGCAAAGTGTTTTTAATATGAACAATCATGTCATTTGAACTTCACTTTCTTCTTTGGTGGAACTAGCAAATCAGTAATATCAGACACATTAGTCACAGTGCCTGTCCTACCCAGTGTTTCTTTCTAGATGAAAATGACTCACCCACAGCCTCCTGCTCAGGCAAACAGAGTTGGGCTTTTCTATGCACAGTGGTGGCTAGTCAGATTATCTCTGTCATTTGGAGTGGGACAATATAGAGGGGATTGGCTAATGAGTTTCAAAAGGAGACCAAAGCAAATTCCATACAGAAGCAAAAGATATATGGAAAGGGCATATTTTCACCAGAACCACCTTGGTTTCTGGGATCTATTTAGGTCTATGTACTGCACATGTAATCTTGTAAGAAACTTGATTTCTTAAGGTGACCTAAATTAGTTGTATTTCTTTTAATCAAGAGACTGTATCAGCGAATGTGGCTGAATGTGTATATGAGCTCAGCAAAATATTTCATTAAGACATGTAATATCTTTGGACAAGTTTGAGAAATTTTCACTAAATGTGAGTGTAAATCAGTGAATTAAAAACTTATTAAGTGAGCATACCCAAAAGATACTAATTAGTGAATTGCTCCAGCCATGAGGGAGGTTGTTTTTTGTCCTTATTTTTATTTTTACTTTTGCTTTTGTTTTTAATATAAAGTTCTCCCTTTGACCTAGTTCTTTTTAACATTTTTATCACCACCTTTGTTGAAAGCATGCTTATCAAATTCACTGAGGAAAACACATTGTTTAGCAGGATGCTACAACCTGGCACAATGTCTAAGTGTAACAAGATCACATTAAGAAAACATTTTTTATTATAAAAATAATACATGCTTATTGCCAAATATTGAGAAAATGATTCTCTTTTCTACAGTCTATTTTTTTTGTGAAAATTATAATTAGGATAATAATACTACTTTTTAAACACTGTCACTTAGAAATCATATATATTTCCAAATCATTAAATATTATTTTAATATACTATCATTCACTTACCCAATCTCCTTTCAGGCTCTCAGGATAATGCTCTAATACTGTTTACT
The DNA here is from genome assembly GCF_048418805.1 of Vulpes vulpes. Classification (NCBI taxonomy): domain Eukaryota; kingdom Metazoa; phylum Chordata; class Mammalia; order Carnivora; family Canidae; genus Vulpes; species Vulpes vulpes. Next base: position 90,895,184 of record NC_132795.1, read on the forward strand.
AACCTTTTTTTTGCTTAAAAATTATAAACATTTTTCCAAATCATTAAATATTATTCTATCAATTGGATGGCTGTATCATTATTATTTAATCAGTATGCTTTACTTAGGCAATTAGAATGCTGACCCTGTCACCCCACTTCTTGTCTTTAAGAGTCCTATAAATATTCTTATGGCATTATTTTTGGCAAAATGTTATAGTTTTTTCTTTCTGATAAACCCTGAGCTGTGTATAAGAATCTTGGTCTATTTCCCTGTTGCTTTACCTATTGAATATTATGATTTTCCAAGTTCCTGTCAATTTTATAAATACAAATTAAGTCTTGCTTTATTTTTAGTTTCTTTCAATACTGGTAAAGCTGAGTATTTTTTCATATCTATATTGCATATTTTTATTGTTTTAGGACCTTTATGTTCATGTCTTTTGTTCATTTTTCAATTACAGTATGTATCCTCATGTTTCTTAAGAGCTTTTATATATTAAATACATTAACCATATTTTGAAATACATATTGCAAATATTTCTTCCAAGTTTGTCATCTGTATTTTGTTTATGAACTTTATTTTTTGACACAAAGATTTTAATTTTTAAGTTAAATCTGTCAATCACTTTATTATTTTTTTGCCTTTTGTGTCCTACTTACAAAAAATAATATTAAAAATATAACTATTTACCTATATCTTCCATCATATAATATTTAATAAGAATAGACTACAAACCAGCTCATGGGTTTTGGATACTAATTACATAATATCTGGTTAGGGGAGCTTTGAGGTTGTTAGCATCAGTGTGCTTTGGCTGCCAAAAAACTATTGAAATCTTAGACTTTGTTACTAAAGCTTAGCTAAGGTCCAGAATCAGGGAAGCTATAGTCCTACAACACCGTCAAGAGAATCAAACCTCAGTGTATGTTTGATTTAGATATGCTTGAGGTCATTTAGTTTATTGGCTCATATTTCAACAATTGTTGAGGAATGTGTAATCAAAAGTACATCCTTATCCTTAAGATAAGGTAGACAATCTTCATAGCCAAACAGAGTAGGAAAAACACAGTTTCAACAGTTTGTTTTTCTTTGAGGTTGTCTGATACAAACATCGCAGGCATTATACCTTTTTCAGAAAACCTCTATGCCTCCTGTAGTCCCACCTCCATTTCTGGTAGGCCTAGCACAAGTTTTGCCAAAATGTGCTTGATGTAGTAGGGCTTGCTCATACAAGCCTTCCTTTCAAAATCAAAAAGATGGGGGTGCCTGGCTGGCTCAGTCAGTAGGATATGTGACTCCTGATCTTGGGATTGTGAGCTCAAGCCCCATGTTGGGTGTATAGCTTACGATAGATAGATAGATAGATAGATGATAGATAGATAGATAGATAGAGACAGACAGGCAGACAGACAGACAAGGATACTTACTACTGCCTGGCCCCTGCTCCCAGTTATTCAGTACTGATCCACACAAAAATATAAAATGAAATAAAAGATATAAGGATGGAGAATGAAGAAATAAAACTGTCACTATTCAGAATCAGAATTTCATATGCTTTTAACTTAGTCCTTACCTGGGCTATTTCATTAGCTGTGTGTATCACCTTGTAAGAATATTGTATGGACATAAACCAAAAGAGATTTATACAGGAATAATCATGGTAGTGATGAGGAGGGAACTTTGAAAGCATGACACATGAGGAAAAGATTTGGGAATATTTCACAGGGGGAAAAGGCTCACAGGAGGAAAAAAGAGCCAAATTACCTTGGGTTGAGCTACTTAAAGGAAAAATTGTTGTGAGGCTGCCTGGGTGGATCATTCAGTTGAGCCTTCAGCTCAGATCATGATCTCAGAGTCCTGGGATCAAGACCCGAATCAGGCTCCCTGCTTCTCCCTTTCTCCCTCTGCCCTCCCTCCCCACTCCTTCTCTCTCTCTCAAATAAATAAATAAAATCTTTTTTTTTTTTAAAGGAAAAATTGTTATGCAGAACAGATTTTTTTTTCCTGAAAGGTCCAAGGAAGCATATCAGGGTCACTAAGAGGCATGTGGAAGAGAGATATAATCTCTGGCAGACTCTTTAAGAGTCTGAGTGTTCAGAATTAGGAGAGATATCCCTTAGGAGATGGAAGATTCTTTGTCACTGGAGGTTTTCACCAAAGGCTGGGTCACCATGTGGAAACATAACTGTAGGATCCCCTCCTGTCATAGGAACTAAATAGTCCACATTTCTTGAGCACCCACTGTGTGCATATACCGAGCCACGTGCTATCGCATTCAATTATGGCAACCCAAGAAGGGACGTTCTATTTTATCCCCGTATAACAAATAAAACAGAAGCTTGGAGAGTCTGAAGGCTTGCCTGGTATTACATAGATGGTAAGTGTGAAGGCCTGGGCAATCTGTTTCCAGAACCCCAACTTTTAACCAATGCACTGAATTGGCTGGAAAGAATGGTTGGCTTCAAGAACCTTCAAGATTTTGTCAAATCCTGAGATTGTATAATTGTATGTGGAAAAAAGTCATGCCTAAAGGGATTTATATTAAAGATCAATTTTTTTGGCAGTGATGTTGGGTGGCTCCTGTTTTAGTATCTAATCTCTGAGTTATAAATAAAATAAAAGTTACTGAAAATCCACCCATCATTTCTAAATTAGAAAGCTGTTGGATATTCACATATCTACCAAGGTACAAATAAGTTGGTAGACAATGGCTGGGATCCCAGACAGACGCTCTTGGGGCTCTGGCAATAAGATTAAGCCTATAAATATCAGATGGAGTATGTCTTACAAAATCAAATATCAGCAGTTTTGAAGCATCATGGTGTGTGTGTATGTGTGTGTGTGTGTGTGTGTGTTTAGTTCTCAGCAGATCCAGTGGTTGATCTTGGGCTACTTTTATAGCATCTCAAATGAAATTGTTTTATTTGGCATTTTTGAGTGTTACATCACTGAGTTATAGGTTATATCATAGCAGTCACAGAATGCTGTTTGAAATTTGCAGTGAGGTGCATTCGTGTGTGTGTGTGTGTGTGTGTGTGTGTATACACATATCTCCTTCAAATATAGAAACTAGATCAAATATACATAGAAGTAATGTGTGTGCAAGAGATAAGTACAGAGATTGGCCATTTGCCATTGTTATTAGGAAGAAAGGCATGTACACTGAGCATTTTAACAAATTACAAATGCCAGGAAGAAAATAATATGGCTGTGTTTGAAAAGATCATGCTATTTACTTGACAGACTCTGCCAGGGCAAAGTTACAGCTGTGGCCCTGCTTTGCAGATCATTTAAACAGGCTTTTCTTTATGTCACTGACACTTTGGTTGCATCCACAGAGCTTTGCCATCAGTAAATAATAATTATTATGTGTGAGAAGATAGCCTACAAGCAGCTCCAGTGTTAACACCACCACAAATAAATCAATAGAAACACGCCTTAGTTAAAATGGTTTTTGTGTAGTTTTTTTTCCCCAAAATATTAACACCATCAGAGCTGTTAGAGGAAAAATAGATTATAAGATAAAACTTATAAACAGTGATGTGCGTGTATAAAAAAATCAGGATTGTCTTTTTAAGGTGTTTTTTCTGATCCTCTCACTTTTTCATCTTTCTATATCCTTGAGAGTTGAGCTTTTCACATATTATCACTCCTTAAGTCTTATTATCTTTGTATTCATCTATCTAAGGAAACTTGGGGTGGGGGAAAGCATCAGATGGTCCGTTTTGAGTGTTGTTACTTCTTAGCTGTGGCAGTTGAATTCTCTGAGATCAATTTCTTCATCTACAATAATACCTCCCCAACAGTTGTTATTGTGTAGATGAAAGGAAATCAAGAATACAAAGGTGCTCTGTAAACTAGGAAGCATCATACCACAGTCAGGTCCAAACGTCTGTTTCTTATAGTTTAGTCTTTGATGGGAACCCCAAAATATGTAAACTTGTCTTTCATGTAGCTAACGATGGAAACAAGCACGGAAATGAATTGTGATGGGACTAAAGGGAAACATATTTCATGTTTTTCTGTTTTTTCTTATCTAAGCTTTCATGGAAAATTGCAAGGACTACTGATCATGTTTATTCTAATGAAAATTCCTGTGGTTGTTATTGTAACTGTTGTTTTAGTGATGTAAGAGACACTAGAAGCAGATCATGAGCCGCAAAGAGAAGGGGACAGTATATGTAGGTGTGATTGGGACCTAATAAACATTAGTGAATTAATGCACATGAGTGTACATCCCCATGTTCTGTTAATTTTTGGAAATTTAAGGGAGAAAGTGACTTGACAATTGCTTTGGGGCTTCTTTCTCAGAGCCAGTTTGGTACTTTGGCACTACAGGGGTAGGTGGGACATTAAAACCCAGATTGAATTTCTGAGGCATTCTACTGCCTGAAGCCTTCCTGAAAGTCACGCGAGGCATTAATGGGGGTTCCTGTGGAAAAATGATCTCTTGACTTTTTTCAGAATGTGACTAGAATTTCAAATTGCTTTGTTTTATAGCAAGTTAGTTCGGTTTTTCTTTCCTTCTTTTGTATTTAAACAAAGGGAACACTGATCCTTTAAAAGCTTTGGGGGAGGGGCAAACTTTTTTATTTAACAGTCTGTCGCTGAGCTAGGGGACTGGTTCAGATTTGAATGGGACAGTGCTATTTGTGCTTTCATGGGTGTCTGTCAGAATTTTTCAAGTCCCCAAACTCCAAGATGAGAGATGTCATTCCAGAATTGCAGACAGTGAGCTCTGCAAAAGGCCAGAGAGCTGGACAGTGGTTGATGTAGAGGGACGGAGGGAGGGAAGGGAGGACTCTGGAGGAAGAGCAGCTCCTTTCTGGGTCGTAGGTATATGGTTCACTTGGTGTTACTCTTCTGTGGTGACCAAAATGGTTTTTTAACGCAGTGAGATGAAGCCATGATTTTTATGGAAAAGGAAAGCTTCAAATTCTAACTACACAGGCCTGTATGAACCACACATTAGTAGCTGCTTGGTTTGTGTGTTTTGTATATATTACACAGGTTCGGATTTCAAGAATTCCTCCCATTCATATAAGGTTTTGTAGTTTTTGAAACACTTGATGCTCTTAATCCTCACAACAGATAGAAGGGTTGCTTCACTTTAGACCTTTGCCTCTATGACCTTTATTATTATAAATATTACTCTACTAGTATTGGCCAAATCTCGCCGTGGGACTACCTATATGACTCTTATCACAGGTAACAAGAAAACTGAAGCTGTTTTTATGTTGATTGGTGCTAGGAGTAGAAAAACTTGATTTTATGGACGCAGGTGTAGGTGAAGCAAATCCATATGCATTGGCAAGAGCCAATGCTCTTGCAAAGGCATCGTTCATTTATATTGAAAAAGAGCAACATCAAGACATCAAAGTTTTAATTGCAACTGAAAGCTCATTGGATCACTGTCAGAGGCTAGTTGGCAAAACATTAACTGTTCAGAGAAGCCACAAGAACCAATAGAGTAGCATTAAATAATTTGCCTACAAAATCCACTAAAGAGGAAGGCTGCTACGTGCTAGGGGCATTTAATGATAAAATCAGGAGCAGAGATAGGAAGAAGATGAGGAGTAGGAAAGAAGGAAGAGAGTGCCACAGTAAGGAAAATGTTAACATTCAAAGAAATTTCTACCCACTGAATCTACAGTGATAGTTTTTACACAGATGGCCCTAATTTTGATCACAGTTTGAAGGTTTTCAGAGCACTGAAGCATTTACTTGCTTCAGGGAGATTTATCAGAGAAATAAAATATCTTTAGCTAGAACTTTTTTTGATTTGTATTTTAAGAAGCCTCAGCCAGTTGAGAAAGAAGAATCCTCCAGGAGGATCCTTTAAAACTTTGACTTTTTTTCTTCACAAACTTAGAAAATCATCGTTGTTATAGTTGTCTTTTCATGATTGATTTTGATATTTTATAGTATGAAATGGATCTTCAGGAACACTATCTTCTTTTATAACCTTATAGGTAATAACGGTTTAACTTAAGGAAGCTTAACTTGTGACCAATATTCAGGAATAATGTGTATCATAAATACTTACTATATTAGTCTCAGTTTATGAATGAGGAACAGACCAAAAAGCAGTGAATGGCTTGCTGACTTCCGCTAGAAAAAGGCAGATGAGGTCACATGGTACCAGATTGCTACACCGAACTTTAATGATGCTCCCCTTTCTCTCTCTCTCACCTGAGAAACATGGGTTTTTCACAGAAGTCAAGCAAATACCCATGTAACATCTGAGGGACTCCAGTCCTAATATCATGGCAGCATCCAGTAATTTAGTTGATGGGCATATATATGCCTATGTATTAACCAGGTATTATCAGTGGCTAAATTCAATGAAAATGTATTAGATTAAGACAATTTAGTACAAAAGGAGTATGGCCATGCTTTGGGATTCCATAATTATATAATCTCTGAAAGAGGCAAGAAACCACATTATCATTTCAGCGGAAGGTAAGTCCTTACTTCAGACTGAATCTAATCTATCTACTTGGAATTCACCCTAGATTTCTTTTTCAGAAACTCATTATCTTTATTGCTCCTCATTCTCTCCGACCTTCAACCTCTTTCTCTGCCTAGTTTCTTATGAGCTGAAACAGTTGGGACAGGCTCAATTTTCTCCCATCTTTACATACACACTCCCCTAAGTCATTCAAAAGCTATCTTCTTGACTTTCTCCCCAGCTGAACTTCCTAAAAGAGTTCCCCATATTCACTCTCTCCATATTTCTCCCTTCCGCACGAACACTCAACTCTGTATAACCTAGCTTAAGCCTCATCATGCTTTAGAGTTGTTTTCTCACCAAGTTATAATGGACCCCTCTTGGCTAAATCTGATGGCTACTTCTCTGTGCTTTTTTGGACTTCTCTACAGCATTTAACATGACGGAGCTCTCTCTTTTTCTTGAATCTTTCTCTTCCCTGGGCTTCCATGTCTACAGGCCTTCTTGGTTCTTTCCTGTTCTCTCTGGTCATCCTTTTGTCAGTCACCTTGTCTCCTCTGCCAGAGCCTGAAACATTACTGTTTCTCAAGGTTCCCTCACAGGCCCCTTTTTCTTCTCACTGAATGATTTCATCTACTGCTACATTTTTCAGCCTTTGTTGGGAAGAAAACATTTATGTTTCTTTTCCATCTCTCTTCTCCTGAAGGGCTAACTTGGATCTTCACTTTGAAGTCCTATCTTGTTTGGCTCTCTCCCTCAAGTTCAGCCTAAGACAAGGGCTTAGATGAATGAAGTTTATTTGGGATGATAGTTCTAGGAAGAAGGAGTGAGGGAGCCGGAATAGTGAGAGGAGGAGGAAACGCTGATACATGGCTGACTGGTAATCATTGTGAGCATAGACTAGTAATCACTGTCCCTGTGACTCAGAATTGTCACTCTGAAGGAAGGGAGGCAGGGGTGTTATCCATCGGCTTCTAGCACTCGTTGGTTGAAGATTGTCCCTGGAAAATGGTCACTTGAGGCACTTATGGGCTGTACCTTTCCACAGTTTGAATGGACTTCCCCAGCTCCGGACAAAGAGGTGAGGCAAAAAAGCAGAGGTGGGCTCCTGTCAGAGTGCAGGGAGCTGTTGCCCTCAGCTGTATGGAAGTCAGAGGTGAGACAACGAGATAGAAAGCAGTGCACAAAAAGCATTGCTCCACAGAGTGCTAAAACACAAAGCCTCCCTGTAGGCTCACCTTCTTTCTGTATCCCTTTCTCAGGGACTGGCTCCACCATTCTCAGCAGCCCAAACCCATCACCTGAGCAGCATCTTTGACTCTGTCTTCTTCATAATGTCCTATACATTTTTCAAATCCATCTGATTTTTGTGTGTCTCCACTAGCACTGCCTTGCTTAGCTATCTGTGAGCTCTTAATTGGCTTCCTGCAACAACCTCCTAATTGATATTCTTCTCCTATTTACATCCATTACCCTTGCTTCAACCAGAATTATCTTTTAAAACATTCATTGGATTATGTCATTCCCATGCTTAAAACTCTTCGGTGGCTCTCCTTTACTCTTAGAATAAAGACCCAACTTCTGAACATGGCCTGCAGGGCCCTGTAGGATTTGACTCCTGCTATACCTCATCCTCATCTTTTGACATTCCCTACCCCATTCTCTACACTCCAGCCTTCCAGACCTTTTCTTCAGTGCTACGAATGTACTGTGTTTTCTTTTATATTGAAGCTTTTATATATACTGTGTCTCAGCCTACCTGGGCCGCTGTAACAAAATACCACATGCTACTTGGCTGGTAAATAACATAATTTTTTATATATATGTAAGACTGGTAATATTAGACAAAAATAGAAAACTTCACCTATACAAACAAAAACAACACACACACACACGTTTCCGCTGAGTACATGTAAAGTGTAACCCCTTACCAAAAATCAAGAATTTAGATTCTGTCCAAACACTGGCATAGGGGCAACCTCGCTGCTGTGAGGGCTGGGAGTCCAAGAACGGCCGGCCTGGGGCAGACTTGACTGGTTCGCACATAGATCTCTTGAAATGGCTTAAATTAAAAAGTAAGATAAAATGGGGCAGAGGAGATGCATATAAAGCAAGAAACATTTAGGGCACGATGCACAGGTGGGTATACCTTGCTTATTTTAATATATCTCATTTGTTTTCAACCTGTGAGGAGAAATACCATCCCAGTGTTTGGACTTACAGCAGCCTGGTGTTATTGGAGTAAATGTCATCCCAGAGATCATTAAAAAAGAGAAAAGAAAAACAGAAGGTAGCCAAAGAGCAATAGGATAACTTAATAATCACTTTATAATGTCAAAAAAATCCACTTAAGGCTCTCTGGGAAGGTTTCTGTATAGACTTAAATACTAGAGCAAGGAGATGTTTCTAAGTTCTGTGGTAATTCTAAGACATTCTTGGCTCCCACATGCCCTGCAGGGCCCTTGCCACCCACCCAGAGTCCTCTAGAAAGCAGGGCTGTGTTCCTGCCAAAGCACCTGTGACCACTCTGGAAAGAAATCTGTTCTGCCCAGGCATGTTGCTTCCATCCCATGAGGTGTCCCTCCATTCCAACAACTGTTTAGATATTTTTGTGTCAGTTTTGTTTAAACAGCAGAAATTTATTGCTCACAGCTCTGGAGGCTGGCAGTCTCAAGTCTGTATGCCAGCATGGCTAGTGACAGTCCTCTTCTGGATCACAGACTTCTTGTATCTTCACATGGTGGAAGAGTCTGGGGACCCTTATGGGATCTCTTATAAAAGCACCAATCCTGTTCACGAGGTCTCTGTCCTGAGCCCTGAATCACTGAATCACTCCCCAAAGGCCTTGCCTACTAATACCAGCATCTGTAGGGGTTAGGATTTCAACATATGAATGGCGGGGGCGGGGGTGGGGGTGGGGACATTTAGACCACAGTGTGGTCCTCATGATGGAATTCTTTCTCTCTCCAACCCCCTTCCCTCATTGATTCTTACTCATGGCTTAGTTTTAGATTAGCTATCACTTCTTGGTGATCCTCCATATCAGCACACGTTTCCCCTCCTGTTTTTTCCTGCATCATCTTATGCTTTTCCTGTGAGAGCACTTACATGATACTCTGTTTACTCATTCATCTGTATCCTCCTATAGACTACGAGTCCTGTGAGAGAAAGATCTATTTATACCTTGTTCACTATTTTATGCCCAATGCTTTCCATAATGTCCTTGACATAAATGGCTCTCAATAAATATTGTGAATCATTGAATCAATGTCTGAAGTGTTAACAGAGCCTTAATCCTAACTGTGTGATAGAGTCCTATAATGCTTCCTAGAAAATTTAAGAATTCAACTGGTTCTTGAAGGTTTGGAAAGAGTTTTAGGTTGGTGATAAGGAAAAATTTTCCAGACTGTCAAGTTATATATAAGAGGTAAACTGAGGAAAGCTCAAATTACCAAAAATTGAGTTTACTCAGGAATCGCAGTGGAATTGCAACTTGAGACACTCAAACTAGCAATCTACAGGCGAGTCCATTGAGAGTTTGGGCAGGCTATATTTATGGGAAAGGAATGCAAAGAAAGGCGAATTTAGTTAGTGTCCAAGTAGCAAGGTCATTGGCTTGAAGGTGGGGAGGAGTTCTTGGTGAATTTTCATTGGTCAAGGAATAAGTTTTGGCCTTCTATACATCAGGCATCTATGGGAAATCCATCTCTCATTCCTTAAGTTTTATTTTCCTGAGGACGCATGAGTGAGGTTCTTCAGATCATATTCTCTGGTTTCATTATAGATTTAAATACTTTCACAAGGCAAAGGGAATAGATTGTGTAAAGGCCCTGAGGCAGGAGCAGCATGGCTTGTTCAGGAAACAGTATAGTTTGAGTGGTAAGAAAACATGGTACTTGGTAGGGCATGGCAACAATGAGGATCTTATCATACATTGTGGCCAGATTGCAAAGGGCCTTGAGTGATTTTGGATTTAAATGAGTAGAAAAAGATGGAACCATTGAGGAGATTTTAACAGGAGAGTACTGTAGTCATTGGGGTTTTATTTTTTATTTCATGTAAAAAAAATTTTTTTCCATTGGTGTTTTAGAATGATAATTCATGGGGCAGCTGGGTGGCTCCGTGGGTTAACCATCTGACTCTTAGTTTCAGCTCAGGTTATGGTCTCGGGGTCACAAGATGGAGCCCCGCAACAGGCTCTGTGCTTAGTGATGAATCTGCTTGATATTCTCTTCCTCTGCCCCTCCTTCTCTGCCCCTCAAATAAATACATCTTTTTTTTTTTTTTTTTTAAAGTGATTCATGACAACAGAGTAATTTTAGGTGGTAGAAAAACAGAAGTAAAGAGTTCAGTTAGGTCACAATTACAAAAGATAACAAGGTCTGGACGTAGCAATTGGGACAAAGGACTAGATTTGAGACACATTTTAGAAGTAGACTGAGTAAGAACTCAGTGACCAACTCGATGTAAAGAGTGAAGGAAAAGCAGTGTGTATCAACTCTGAAGTTGGTTGCTAGGAAGGAATGGTGATGTCACTAACTGAACTGGTGGATATAGTTCAGTTTTAGATAAAATTAGTTTAAAGTGCCTAGGAGACAACCAGTAGGAGATGTTGAGAAGGAAACTGGTGATTTGAGTTTGGAGATTAGGACTGGAACTTGTGGGAGGCTGAATAATGGCCCCCAAAGATACCTAGATTTGAATCTCTGGAACCTGTAAATGTTACCTTATATGTAAATGTTACCTTATATGGTCTTTACAGATGCCATTAAGTTAGAGTTCTTGGTATCCACATGGACCTTAAATATAATCAGAACTCTACGAGAGCAAGACAGTGAGAGATGTGACTACAGAAGAGGGAACAGGAAGTAATGGCAGAAGCAAAATGTTGGAGCGTGCATGGAAGAGGTCATAATTCAGCGAATGCAAGAAGCCTCCATAAGTTAGAAGAAGCAAGGAAGGGGTCACCTGGGTGGCTTACTTGGTTAAGCGTCTACCTTGGGCTCAGGTCATGATCTCAGGGTCTTGGGATTGAGCCCTGCATCTGATTCCCTATTTCTCCTCCCTCTGCAGCTCCTTCTGCTGCTTCCCCTGCTTGTGCACTCTCTCTCAAATAAATAAATAAAGTATTAAATAAATAAATAAATAAATAAAGTATTAAAAAAAAAAAAAAAAAAGAAGCAGCAAGGAATGATTTCTCCCCTATAGCCTCCAGGAGCAATCAGTCCTGTTGACACTGTGAGTTTATCTCAGTGAAACTGACTTTAACTTTTGCTCCAGAACCATACAAAAATGAATGTGTGTTGTTTTAAACCATGAAATTTCTGGTAAAGTGGTTTCAGCAGTTATAGGAAACTAATACAGAGGTATAGTTCAGGGAATCATTGGCAAGAAGCACCAAAGTAGTAGGAATGAATAAAATAGTCTAAAGAGAGAAAGTATGAAGGATAAGGAGATAGGAGGACCCAAGAAGGGACTCTGGAGATCAATTCTTAATTCTCAGACAGAGACAGACATCCCCAAATTCCCATTCTATAATATGACAGACTGGATATCCTGAATTGTCCTCTCACTGAAGGCAACTAAAAATAGTTGACAAAGTATTTTTTTAATCTTTCGAAATGCATTTTATGCTGGCAGCAAAGTGAGGAACACTTAGAGGTCAAGAACTAAATGCAAGTGGGGACCTAGGAAGTAAGCAAAGGCCTAGAGAGGTCTTTGCCTTGAGGACATTTGCCAAAGGAGTGAATGCAGAGGTTAAGGTGTGCACAAAGTGAGAAGTCTAAGTATAAACCCCTCTGCTTAAATCTGGGTCCCGAAAAGACTACTCCTTTTGTGTAAAGATGAACTTACAAAGAAGCCTTCTGCTCCATCCCCAACAAATTGCAAGGAAAATTACCTGCCTTGAGAGTTGACTGTAAATGAAAGGAGAGAAAAAACCGAGAATTTGTAACATAGCCAGCACTCACACAGGCTTGTAGCCCAAATTCACACTATACCTGGGACTCCAAAAACACTGAAGTCAAGAATTAAATTTAAAGTAAAACTTAATGTGTTGTTTTTAGGCACCTAGAAGAAGCAGATGCAAGTCTATTCTAAGGGAAACCATCTTCAAAAAAGGCTTCAAAAAATTCCCATCAGTAAATTCTAAAGAAATATGTGCTCATGGTCAAAATCACAAAATACAAAAGGAAATAATATACCATGAGCAAAGGCCAGCAGAAACAACAAACACAATCAGACTACAAAACTTTTAGCTATTGGAATTACCAGGCATGGAATATAAAATATGTTAAATATATTTGAAGAAAGAAGGGATTGAAAATATACATAAAACATGACCCAGCAGATTTTAAAAAGACTCAAAAGAGCTTCTAGGAGTTTAAAATATAGATATACCTTGGAGACGTAGTGGGTTCAGTTCCAGACCACCTCAATAAAGTGAATATTGCAATAAAGCAAGTCAAGTGAATTTTTTGGTTTCCCACTATATATAAAAGTTATGTTTACACTATACTGCTATCAGGTGTACAATAGCATTATGTCTAAAAAACAATATACAGGGATCCCTGGGTGGCGCAGCGGTTTGGCGCCTGCCTTTGGCCCAGGGCACGATCCTGGAGACCCGGGATCGAATCCCACATCAGGCTCCCGGTGCATGGAGCCTGCTTCTTCCTCCGCCTGTGTCTCTGCCTCTCTCTCTCTCTCTGTGACTATCATAAATAAAAAAAACAAAACAAAACAAAAAAAACAATATACATACCTTAGTTTAAAAATACTTTATTGCTAAAAAATGCTAACCATCATCTGAGCTTTCTGAGTAAGTTGTAATCTTTTTGCTGGTGAAGGGTCTTGCCTTGCTATTGATGGCTGCTGACTGCTCAGGGTGATGGTTGCTGAAGGGTGGGGTGACTGTGGCAAGTTCTTAAAATAAGACACAATAAAGTTTGCTGCATCAATGAACTCTTCCTTTCATGAACAGTTTCTTTATACCATGCAATACTGTTTGGTAGCATTTTACCCATATTAGAACTTGAAAAATTGGAGTTCATCCTCTCCTACCCTGCCACTGCTTTATTGACTGCTTATGTAATGTTCTAAATCCTTCATTTTCATTTCAACAGTCTTCACAGCATCTTCATCAGGAGTAGGTTCTAACTCAAGAAACTATTTCCTTGCCATCCATAAGAAACAACTCCTTATCTGTTCAGATTTTATCATGGGATTGCAACAATCCAGCCCCATCTTCAGGCGCTGCTTCTAGTTCCAGTTCTCTTGCTGTTTTCACCACATCTGCAGTTCCTTCCTCTACACTCTCTTGAATCTCTCAAAGCCATCCATGACGGTTGGAATCAACTTCTTCCAAACTCCTATTCATGTAGATATTTTGACCTCCTTCCATGAATCATGAATGTCCTTAACGGCATCTAGAATGGTGAATGCTTTCCAGAAGGTTTCAAATTGCTTTACCCAGATCTGTCAGAGGAATCAGTATCTGTGGCAGCTATGGCCCTATTAAATGTATTTCTTCAGTAATAAGATTTGAGAGCTGAAAATACCCCTTGCTCTGGGCTACAGAATGGATGTTGCGTTGGCAGGTGTGAAAACAACATGCATATCTCATTGTACATACCAATTAGAGTTCTTTTTAAAAGTGGGCGCCCCACCCTACATGGTGCTTGAACTCATGACCCTGAGATTAAGAATCACATGCTCTACCAACTGAGCCAGCCAGGTGCCTCTCAGTTAGAGTTCTTGGGTGACTGAGTATAGAGTCAATGAGCAGTAATATTTTAAAACGAATCTTTTTCTGAGCAGTGGGTCTCAGCAGTAAACTTAAAATATTCAGTAAACCATGTTGTAAACATATGGTCATACAGGCTGTGTTGTTCCATTTATAGAGCAGAGGTAGAGTAGACTTAGCATAATACTTCAGGGTCCTCGGATTTTCAGGATGGTAAATGAGCATTACTGCAGTTTAAAGTCACCAGCTGCATTAGCCTCTAACAAGAGAGTCAGCCTGTTCTTTGAATCTTTGAAGCCAGGCATTGACTTCTCTTCTTTTCTCTTGCTATGAAGGCCCTAGATGTGACCTTCTTTCAATAGAAGGCTATTTCATCTACATAGAAAATTTGTTGTTTAGTGTAGCCATCTTCATGAATGATCTTAGCTAGATCTTCTGGATAACTTGGTACAGCTTCTACATCAGTACTTGCTGCTTCACCCTGTACTTTATGTTATAGAGATTGCTTCTTAAACCTCATGGACCACCCTCTGCTTGCTTCAAACTTTTCTTCTGCAGCTTCCTTACCTCTCTGATAGAGTTAGGGCCTTGCTCTGGATTAGGTTTTGGCATAAGGGAATGTTGTGGCTAATTTGATCTATTATCCAAACCACAAAGACTCTCTCCATATCAGCAATAAGGCTGTTTTGCTTTCTTATCTTTTGTGTGTTCACTGGAGTAGAACTTTGCATCCACAACTTGGCTGACTGGCTAAAGAGGCCTAGCTTTTGGCTTGTCTCAGTCCTTGCCATGTCTTCCTCACTAAGTTTAGTCATTTCTAGCTTTTGATTACATATGACTCTTTATTTCCCTTGAGTTACAAAGTAACATCAGAGATCACTATCACAGATCACCATAGCAAATACAATAATAATTAAAAAGTGTGAAATATTCTGAAAATTACCAAAATGTGACACAGACACATGAAGTAAGCAAATGCTGTTGGAAAAATGGTGCCAATAGATTTGCCCAAAGCAGGGTTGCCCCAGACCTTCAGTTTGTAAGAAACACAATACCTGCAAAGTCAACAAAGTACAATAAAGCAAACTCTGTCCAATATTTGAAATAAAAAGCACAATGGATGGATTTAACACCAGAATAACCATAGCCGGAGAATGGATCAGGAAAGATAGATCCACAAAAGTTTATATAATGTAATCCAAAGAGATGGAAAACACAAACGAAGTTATAAATCATGGAGAGATATATAAGAAATACAACAATCACTTCAGTGGGATACCAGGCAGGCAGTAGATGATGGAAGGGATAAAAACAATAATTGAAGGGATTATGGCTGAGAATTTCCAAAAAATGACAAACCACAGATTCAAAAAGCCGAACAATCTTAATGAGGATAAATAAAAGGAAATTTATACTTAGACACATTTTAGCCAAATTTCAGAATACCATAAACAAAAAGAAAACATTTAAAAGCAGCCTGAGAAAAAAGACAGATGACTTTCAACAGGACAACAGATTTCTTAACAACTATGAAAGCCAGAAAAAGGTTGAAATCTTCAGTGTGCTGGAAGAAAATAATGCCAACCTAAATTTGTATATTATCTTTCAAGAACAATGGAAAATACAGACATCCTTAAACAAGCAAACAACTGAGAGTTTGCCACCAATAGACCCTCACTAAAGGAAATTCTAAAGGCAGAAAGAAAGCACAGCTGTAAGGTCAGAGGTGACTAAAGGAATGAGGATCAAGGAAATCGCTCAATATGTGGTTAATTGTAAATATCAAGTAAAAATAACAATAAGAATAATCTCTTAAGAAGTTAAAAAATAGCTAGAAATGAAACATACAACCATCCATAGCATATAAGTTTGGGGGAGAATGATCAGAGTTAAAATATTCTACTGTCTTTTTTTATTGTTTGGGAGAATGGTAAGGATATTTAGTGTCCAAGTTAAAATTTGTAGCATAACCACCAGAAGGGTGTATATAACATTTTAACTAAAAAGAAAACAAGTAGGAAAAAATAATCCATACCAAACAAGTAGATAAGAACAGAAAAAATATTGAATGTTCAAGACACATAAGAAGTACAAAATAAGATGGAGAAATAAGTTCAAATATACCCGGAATTAAAATAAGCAAAAAACAGGAGCACCTGGTGGCTCAGTCAGTTAAGTGTCCAAGTCTTGATTTTGGCACAGGGCTCTGTGGTATGGAGCCTGCTTGAGATTCTCTCTCTCTCTCCCTCTGCTTCTTCCCCGACCCTCTCTCTCTCTCTCTCTCTCTCTCTCTCAAGTAAATTAATAAATCTTAAAAAAAATAAAAATAGACTACCTTCCCAACTTATAAGGCCAAAGATTTACAGATATGTGTATGTATCATACATTCTGTTCTAAAGAATTGAGTTATACGCTGCCTATTTAAGTCACATTTAAAACATAAGGATTCAGAAAAATTAGAATGAGTGTGAAAAAAATTATACCATACAGACACGAACCAAAAAAGGTTGGTGTTGCTATATTAATTTCAGACAAAATAGTCCTTAAGACAGAAGGCGTTCAAGAGAATAATTTCATTAAAGATAAAAGGTTCAGTTTTACGGAATATGTAAGAAGTTCTCTAAACTTGTAAGTACTTAGATCAAGCTGACAAAATCCATGAGGAGGTAGGAGAATGAGAACAACACAATTAATACGCATGCTCTAATTGAATAGGTATTTAGAACCTTGCACCTCACAACTACAGAATACACATTCTTTTCAAGCAATATGGAGTATTTTTGAAAATTGACCACATGCTGAGTTACAAAGCAAATATCAACACTTATCAAAAGATTGAAATTATAGAGACCATAGTTCGTTGTTTTTTTACCATAATGCAATTAAATTAGAAATCAATAACAGAAAGATAACTAGAAAAATTTTGTATGTTGAAAATTAAGGTATTTTTGAACTTGGGGGTCAAAGAAGAAATTACAGATATTAGAAAATACTTAGAATGTATGATGACAAAAATACTATAAATTAAGATGTATTAGGAAAGATGAAAGCCTAACAATAAGCTAGAAATTAGAAAAACAATAATGAAGTAAAAAAATAAATAAGAGTGGCAATGATAAAGATAATAGCAGAAATCAATGAAATAGAGAAAAAAATACAAGAAAAGATTAACATGGCCCAAAATTCTTCCTTTGAAAAGCCTTTTACAGATCGGTGTTAAAAGAGAGATCAGGGCAGCCCAGGTGGCTCAGCGGTATAGTGCTGCCTTCAGCCCAGGGCGTGATCCTGGAGTCCTGGGATCAAGTTCCATGTCGGGCTCCTTGCATGGAGCCTGTGCCTGTTTCTCCCTCTGCCTATGTCTCTGCTTCTCTCTCATGAATAAATAAATAAAATCTTAAAAAAAAAAAAAAGAGAGATCATAACTACGGTTGATACAGACAATTAAACGGTTTAAAAGAAGGATTATAAACAACTTCAAGATTACGAATTTGACAATTCAGAGAAATGGATAAGTTCCTAGAAAAATATAACATACCAAAACTTTTTTCAAGAGGAAAATAATAGCCCCCCAAATTTTTTTAAAGAAAATAAATTGGTTCCATAAAATCGACAACCAAAGCAAAAACCAAGACCGGGTCATATTTTTTTGGTTGTGGTTTTTCCTTTAAAAAAATTTTTTTATTGTAATAATTTCCAATCATGCAGAAAATGGAAAGTAAAACTTCAATGGCTATCAGCATTCACTTTTCCTTTTCATTCAACAGCCCCCTCCAGCTTTAAAGAAAGTTTTAATTTATTTTTTTATCTTTTATTTTACTGAAGTATAGCTGACACACAATGTTACATTAGTTTCAGATTAATATAGTGATTCAGTGAGTATATAGGTTGTGCTATGCTTGCCAAGTGTAGACACCATCTGTCACCATGCAACACTATTATTATAACCATTGTCTGGGTTTTCTGAGCTTTACCTTTTACCACTACGACTTACTTAATCCCTAACTGGAAGCCAGTATTTCCCACGCCCCTTATTCCATTTTGCTCATCCCCCATCCACCAGCGGCCCCCTGCCTGGCAACCTCAGTTTTTTTGTATTTATGGATCTGTTCCTACTTTTTGTTTGTTTATTCATGTTTTTTTAGATTCCACATATAAGTGAAATCATATGGTATATACATCTTTCTCAGTCTGACTTATTTTACTTAGCATAATACCATCTAGGTCCATCCATGTTGTCTCATGTGGCACCATCTCATCTTTTTTATAGCTGCGTAATATTCCACTGTATTCTGTATTCCATTGTATATATATATCACGGGGATATATATATATAATCACATCACATCTTCTTTATCAGTGGACACTTGGGTTTCTTCCATATTTGGGGCATTATAAATAATGCTTCAGTAAATATAGGGCTGCAAATATCTTTTTGAATTAGTGCTTCCATTTTGTTTGAGTAAATATTCAGCAGTGGAATTACTGGATCATATAGTATTTCCATTTTTAATTTATTTTTTTGTTTTGAAATGAATTTAGACTTACTGAAAATTTCCAAAATAGTGCCAAGAGTTCTTTTTAAAAAAGATTTTATTTATTTATTCATGAGAGACAGAGAGAGAAGCAGAGACATAAGCAGAGGGAGAAGCAGGCTCCCTGCAGGGAACCTAACGTGGGACTCTATCCCAAGACCCTGGGATTATGACCTGAGCCAAAGACAAATGCTCAACCACTGAGGCACCCCAGTACTAAGAGTTCTTTTTTTTTTTTTTTTTTTTTTTTTAAGAGTTCTTATATACTTTTTACCCAGCTTGCCCTATTGTTAATATTTTACATAATAAAACAATTAACCAAAACTAAGATGGAAACCTTGATAGAATAGTACTAATTTTCAGACTATATTTGAATCTCTCAAGTTTTTCCATTAATGTTCTTTTTCTTACCCAAGATCCAACTGAGAGTCTCCAGCAACCTGCAATAGTTCCTCAAGACCAGATAGTCTTACTGGTGAGTTCTAAAAAATATTCAGATGACAATTCCAATCTTTTGCAAACTATTCCAAAGACAAAGAAGTGGAAACACCCTAGCTCATGTTATGAAGTTAGCATAACTTTGATACTTGAGGCCAATCTCACTTATAAACTTGGTACAAAAACTTTAGACAAAGTATTAGCAAATCAAACTCCCAAGTGTATGGAAAAATTAATAAATCATGACCAGGGGGATTTACTCCAGGAATGCAAAGTTGGATTAACGTTAGGTAACCAATTAAATGAAATAAATTAATATATTAAAAGTAGAAAAATCATATGGCCATCTCAGCAGGTGCAAAGAATTTTAAAATTCAGTATATATTCATGATAACAGTTCTTTTTTAAATTGAGGTATAATCGGCATACAATATTATATTAATTCCAGATATTTACAATACAATGATTCGATATTTGTATATATTGCAAAATGATCACCACAGTAAATCTGGTTAGCATCCACTACCATACATAGTTACAGAATTTATTTTTTCTCCTGATGAGAACTTTTGCTTAACTATCTTAGCAACTTTCAAATATGCAGTAGAGTATTATTGACTACAGTTACCATGTTGCATATTACATACACCATGACTTCTTTATTTTATAACTTGGAGTTTGTACCTTTTGATTCTTTTCACCCAGTTTGCTCACTCCCCACCCACTGCTTCTGGCCACCACCAATCTATTCTGTAGATCTATGAGCTTGGATTTTGTTTTTATTTTCAGATTTCATGTATAAATAAGACCATAAGGAATTTATCTTTCTCTATCTGACTTGTTTCACTTAGCATAATGCCTTCAAGATCCATCCACATTGTTGCCAATGGCAAGATTTCATCATTTTTTATGGCTAAGTAATATCTCATTGCACATATGTACACCACATTTTCTTTATCCATTCATCCATTGGTAGACAGACACTTAGATTGTTTTCATATATTGGGTATTAACAGTTCTTAAACTAAGAATAGAAGGAGATTCTTAATCTAATAGAGAGTATCTACCACAATATACAGCAAACATCATACTTAAATGGGGAAACATTGAAAATGCTCCCTGTAAGATTAGGAAGAGACAATACTACTCTTACTATATCTATTTAACATTACTGGAGAACTTAGCTGGCTCATAAAGGAAGGAATAAAAGAAGTGAAAATATCATTGCTCACGTTCTCCTCCAGAAACTTAAAAATAAATATAAATAAAAGCAATGAAAGTATATGCATAGCTTAAAAGGAACAAAACTCTCATTACTCACAAATAATATATGACCATCCACGTACAAAATCCACAGTATACAATGAATATTAATGAGAAACTTTAGCCAAAGTGTCGATTATAAAATCAATAGACAAAATTCGTTACATGTTTACCCACTAGCAACAACATAATTTGAAAACATAAAATTGAAAATACACCACTTAATATCAACAATACCAAATACCTGGATATAAACCTAGCTTTATGGAAAAAAGTATAAAGTTTTATTAAAGAAACATTAAAGGGGACTTAAATGAAGAAATAAACCATTTCACAGATGGCAGGGCCACCAGAATGGTGCAAACATGCTGGTTTTGGGAGATTCACACTTGTATTGGACTTAAGGACAAGGTTGGGACTTTGGGGTACCAGTGCTCCACTGCTGATTTGGGCTTGAGCTACATGCCTCAGCCCTGCGCTGGTTCTCACCTATGAGTGTTCCCACCCAGTATACAGAACCCAAGGGCAGCAGGGTGGTGGTGGGTGTCCTACACCCTCCTCCCCTCATCATAGTCACCCTCCTTCTACCCCAGACTCTAGGCCACATGTGGTCATTAAAGCCTAGTGAGTGTAGGAGGAGACAAGATCAGAAGATGTTCTATGCTCTCACTAGAACATTTCTATTAATGAAGAAATTATAGAAACAAATCACTGTTCACATTTTCCTGCATGCTCTGGACTCACATTTGTGGTCATCATCGACAAAGCACAGAAACAACTTTTTTCGAGAGTGGCTAAGCAGTCTGTATTCACAAGTGATATGATAGATGATACAGCCTCCTGGGTAATTATAGAACCAGTATTAAACAGTAAATGGAAAAAAAAAAAATAAACAGTAAATGGTACTAGGGAACCACAGAGGTAAGAAATCCATATCGTTTAAATACTAGAAGGTTCCAAAGAGCCATGGCATTGTGAGTAGTAGCTACCTTTGTGAGCAGTGTCGCTACCTTTTTCCTGCTGTGGGACATAAGAAATTAACCAGGAACAACTCATTTGAGGAGAAAGAACATAAGGAGATGGTGCCCAGACCCTATGAGAACTTCATCTACACAGATTAGACAACACACACATACTTTATGTCTTTTCTGTCAGTTATTTTAAATCTTCATGTATAGACCATTATTCCTCAGACTGGCACCTAAATTTTGTAATGCAATTTTAAAATAAAAATTTTTTTTAATACAGAGAGGGGACCTGGTAAAAAAAAAAATTTGATTGTGGCCCCACATACCCTAGGGGTAGCTCTGGGTACTTGATGTCTGTCTATTATAACATCGCCTCTTAGTTTTATGGTTGACTGTTAAATAGTCTGCTTATGGACATAACGAATGGCTGTGATTTTTTTTTCTATGCTGTTTTGCTTCTCAGTAGATGTAAACCCCACTCCCCTCCACCCCCGCTCGTCAACACACACTAGAAAGGCTTAAATGGGATCTTGCCATCCTTTACTCCTTGTTACTAGTTCAGGATTTGTTTTCAAGCTCCGTCAAGGGTTATTTCCGCTACAAAGTCATGGTCTGTAGCAGCCAGACCCTAAGAACCATTTTATTTTGGGGGTTCTGAGTAATCCTCCCCTCTCTTATTATCTTCAGCAGCTATTCTAAACTTCAAGCTCTTTTCCTCATCTTTGGCTACAAGTTACCCGCCCCCCCCCCCCCCTCCATTTACAATAAGTGCATTTTTCTCCTACCTCATACATACACTCCAACTTCCTTTTTTTGTTGTTTTTTAAAAGATTTTATTTATTTATTCATGAGAGACACAGAGAGGGAGAGGCAGAGACACAGGCAGAGGGAGAAGCAGGCTCCGTGCAGGGAGCCTGATGTGGGACTCGATCTTGGGACTCCAGGATCATGCCCTGGGCCGAAGGCAGGCGCCAAACTGCTGAGCCACCCAGGGTTTACACTCTGGGTGTACATACACTCCATACACTCCAATTTCCTGATAAACCCCTAACTTTTATCGCCATCAAATTATCTTTCCTACCCTTTCCTTCCATTTCACTGTTAGTAGTGTTCTTCATCCGTCTGTGATTAAATACTCCAGTGTGCTCTCATTAAACCCCCTCCTGCCTAATCAGAAACTTCATGCTCTCAATCACCCTCCCTCCCTCTCACACTTTTATCCATCTTCCCCCTCTCTGAATACTCTTTCCTTCCAATAAAACAAATTAAAAATTTTTAACTAAACAAATGAACAAACAACTCTTCCCTCAACCCAGTATCCCTCCCCAAACCAGGCTACCGTATCCTATTGTGAATGGTGTGTCCCTGGTACCATTCACAGAATCAACATGGTGAATCAGGTCTCCTAGGATTGATCATTACACAGCCTGAGCAAGTGTGTGTAATGGCCCTCTTCAAACTGTCTCCTTCCCTTTTGGTCACTCTTCTTGGAAAAAAAGAGAAAAGCTATACTTGCTGTTTCTTCTTATCTTCTACTCACCCTTTAACTGTCTGCTGACCATGTCTCTGTAACATTTTGTGCTGAGGCCAGTGATTTATTGCCAAATCAAATGGACTTTTTTCCCCCTATATTTTACCCAATGGTTATTTGAAGTTATAGGCCATTCCTTTCTTCAAACTCCGTCTTTAACTTTCATCCTCTTCTAATTTTCCATCCTCTTACCTTGCTGGCCAATTCTCAAATTCCTTCAAGAACTTTAGTCCCCTGGGCCCTGCTTCGATGGCAGTGATCCCTGGGGTTATATCCTAGAGTCTCTATCCCTTCACCTTTTCCAGTTTGTTTGGGTAACATAGTTGAATGCTAGGTTTTACCTACAGTGGGGTCACATTTTGAAGCGAGTTTGGGGGAGGAGATGGAGAGGAAGATTCTAAAGTCAAGTGAAGGTATAATATAATTAACCCTTTGAAATCTTTTGAGTAGCCCATGAGCACAGTATAACACCATCTCCTATAAGTCCAGGCCCTGTTCTGGGCATGGAGACTACTCTAAAAAAAATTAAAATAAGTGG
The DNA here is from genome assembly GCF_048418805.1 of Vulpes vulpes. Lineage (NCBI taxonomy): Eukaryota > Metazoa > Chordata > Mammalia > Carnivora > Canidae > Vulpes > Vulpes vulpes. Next base: position 90,918,631 of record NC_132795.1, read on the forward strand.
GGAAAAAAAGGTCTACCCAGTAATTATTTCATTGGAGAATGTACCACAATTGTAGTTTTTTAAAATTATTATTGGAATTTATAAATTAAGAGCTCACACTCTGTAGTTACATGTTAACTTTCAGATTTTTGCGTGGTAGAGATACAAACATGTGCATGCTGGTTTCTTTATCTAGAACTCCTCCTCATTCCATCCTCACTGTCCTTTCTCCTTTCCCCTCCCTTCTATCTTACTTATCCTTTAAGACACAGCCCAGGTATCACCTCCTCTAGAAGCTTCCCCTGAGACCCTTCCCAGGTTTGGTTTTCCTCTCCTGTGCTGTCCTTACTGCTATCGCAATGCCCACTATACACTCTACAATGCTTCATTTACTTACCTGTTTCCAAACCTAAAGCTGGATTATAAGCTCTTGAGCTAGGGAGTGAATTGAACATCTCTTAAGTATTTATGCTTTGACGGTGCTATTAAGAAATGATCTAGGGGCGCCTGAGTGGCTCAGGGGTTGAGTGTCTACCTTGGGCTCAGGTCGTGATCCTGGGGTCCTGGGATTGAGTCCTGCATTGGGCTCCCTGCAGGGAGTCTGCTTCTCCCTCTGCCTGTGTCTCTGCCTCTCTGTGTGTGTGTCTCTCATGAATAAACAAATAAAATCTTTGAAAAAAAAAGAAAAGAAAACGATCTATTTGCCTCATCTGCCTCACAAAGAATACATTCTTATCGTATAATTATGTTGAGTTTATTGCCAACAATGTGCTAAACATAACCCAAGTTAGATGCAGGCTCTTTTCAATGACACCGGCTCCTAGACTTAACCACTATTATATAAATTATGTTTCTTGATTCCTTCTTAATGTTATAGTCAGTGAAAGAAAGTACTAAATTTTTTATCATGTTTTTGTCAAATAGAACTTGTTTCATGCTTTGCACTCTTATGCTTCCCAATCATATGCTCATTAAAATATTCAGAATTTTATTCATACTTGGAGTTTAGCCTACAGTCAAAATAAACAGTATTTACACACATGAAAATATTCCCATTTTTTTTCTCTCCAAGATATCTAGAGGAAATTCTCTCTTGCTGGTTTTAAGGCGAAGCCTTCCACTGATATATTAAAGTGTTCATGGCCCTCTGAAAATAGTGTGTGCCACGGCCTTACCCAGGGGATTGTGTGGGCCTTGACTAGACTTTCCTCTCAACCACTTCAAAGGATGGCTCATCTGCCCAAGAGATATTTCATTGTGTGATTCCCTATTGACGAATGTCTTTCTTATGCTTTTCTGAATGCTGTTCTGTCTGGAGCAAGTTTGTTCCCTTTGGCAGAAAACACTATTTGTGAGAAAAAAAATTCTGATGAAAAGAATCTTAGACTTTGGTGCTGAATATCAGCAACATAAGGAAAAGGACAACTGCATGAGGATTAGAGCTTTATACGTGTCATTGACTTCAGGCTCCAACCAAAGCAAAGACAGCATCAGGGTAAATCCTCTTATGCTTTAACTCACTCTGAATCACCCCCCAGATGTCAAGGTTCATGGTAAAATGTGTTCAATCTGTGCCCTGAAGTACTTTGAGCCTCTAAATCTTTGAAAGAGTATTTTACTCTTTCATTGCAGGTTAGAAAAGCATTATCAGGAAAGCTGAAATAGAGTTACTTGAGGGTCTCTTGTTAGGTTTCTTATTTCTTTAGATAAGCACCTCCATCTATTAATGGATACTTCTGAGAAGATTTTAAAAACAAAGTCTCAGGTGATACGAATGTCTCTGCCTATTTGCAGTGGGATTGGCTGGATCTATGGTTCTCAAACTAAATTCTGAGTGTCCTAATGGGTTCCTCGGAAATCATTCAGGATCAGGGAAGCAAAGTAGATGGAGTTTCCCACCCTAGTTTCAATATGAGCAGCTATTGTCCATTTTATATAAATTGGGCCCTAACATATTTTATTTGGAAAGAGTTCCACTGCTTAAATATGGGTTTATAAAGAGAAAACACAACTAGAATAGTTTTTCTGGATTAATTAGCTTACAGTGCATGCAAATAAAGTAGGCTTAAGATACGGATATTGCTGCTAGTGCAAAGTGGTGACACATTGATTTTTTTTATTCATTATACTACAAATATCTGTGGAATTTCTCCTATATGCAAAGCAGTATGCTAGGTGCTGGAATAGAACCAATAAAATAGGCATGTACCTGCCTCATGGACTGTGTCATCTAGTGGAAAGATGGGCAATAAATAATTAGTGTGTGTTGTGATAACTAGGTGTGGGGGAGGCAGTCAAAAAAAGCTTCTCAATGTTAGCAAAGCAAAAATAAGGAAGTAGGAGTGTTCAGGAAATGGGACTTGAATATGTAAAAACCTGTGAGTGAGAGAGGCCATGGCTCTCTTGAAGAATTGAAGAAAAAAGTATTACCTCTGGAGTGTAGAGTGCATGTTAGAGGAACCTTGTAAGCTATTTTAAGGAGCATAGACTTTAACTTAAGAGCCATGGGAAACAGGAGGGTAAAACAATCAGATTTCCGTTTTTAAAAGGCACTCTGGCTGGAGGGTGGAGAATGGAATGAAGAGGAGCAAAGCGGGGAACCAGAGCAGAAGGCTATTCCAGAGTTCTGAGACATGGGGGTTCCCTGGGTTAAGGGAGCAGAAGTGCTGGTAGAGAGATATGGCCAGAGATTATGCACAATTAGTTTCCACTGGGCCTGATGATTGATGGGCCTGGGTGTTGGGCATGGAAGAGGGAGTGTAAGGATGTTATTCAGTTTTCTGGCTCAGGCAACCAAGTGGATAGTGGAACCATTCACAGAGACAGGAGACTCCAGAGATTCTCCATATATGTGCCATCACACAGTATTTGTCTTTCTCTAACTTATTTCAGTTAGTGTAATGACCTTAAGGTTCATCCATGTTGGAAGATTTTCTTCTTCTTCTTTCATAGCTTAATAGTATTCCATTGTGTATATTTACTTCAATTTTTTTAACCATTCATCTGTTAATGGGCGCTTAGATTCTTTCCATATCTTGACTATTGTCAATAATACTGCAGTGAGGGCAGCCTGATCCAGGGTGTGATCCTGGAGCCCCAGGATCGAGTCCCATGTTGGGCTCCCTGCATGGAGCCTGCTTCTCCCTCTGCCTGTATCTCTGCCTCTCTCTCTCTCTCTCTCTCTCTGTCTCTCATGAATAAATAAATAAAATCTTTAAAAAGAAATAATGCTGCAGTGAACCTGGCAGTGAGAGTGGGGGGCAGCGTAGGTATTTCTTTGAGTTACTGATTACATTTTTCTTCAGATACATACTCAGAATTGCTGGGTCATTTGATGGTCCCATTTTTAATTTTTAAGAAAATAATTTATTGTTGAAGTATTGTTGGCATACCACATTATATTAATTTCAGGCAACATAGTGATTCAACAATAAGCTGTGCTCACCGTGATAAGTGTAGTTACCATCTACCACCATACAAGATTATTACAATATTATTGACTGTATTTCCTATGCTGTGCTTTTCATCTCCATAGTATTTGTTTTTTAACCGGAAATTTGTACCTCTTAATCCCCTTCAATTATTTCACTCATTCTCCCCCACCCCAAATTTTAATTTCTTGAGGAACTTGTTTATTGTTTTCCACAGTGGCTGTGCCGACCTATATTCCCCCCAACAGTGCACAAAGGTTCTCTTTTCTCCACATCCTTACCAACACCTGTTACTTCTTGTCTTTTTGGTGATAGCCATTCTTACAAGTGTGAGGTAATATTGCAGTTCTGAGTTGCATTTCCCTAGTAATTAGTGATGACCAGCACTCTTGTGACAAGAGAAAAATTATTTGTGGTAGAGAAAAATTACTTGCAATTTATGACGCCCAACTGATTCCAAAGAAAGCTCTTTGTTTGCTGAACAACGTGATGGATGTGAAGATGCAAGATTAAGAGAGTTCACTAAATTGTTCTGCATTAGAAAATTTTTATCATTTTTTTTTTCCAGGAAGTAGCAGGGGGAGGGCGGGGACAAGGAACAATGCTGTGAGATCCAGAATGAGGCAAAACTTACAGACTATATGAGGACAAGATTAAAGGGACAAGGGGTAATGAAGGGGAACTTCGTAGGGGACAACTGAGATGTTGAATAGGAATTTCTATTTTTTAAAAAAGATTTTATTTATTAATTATTCATGAGAGACACAGAGAAGGAGAGAGAGGCAGAGACACAGGCAGAGGGAGAAACAGGCTCCATGCAGGGAGCCCGATGCGGAACTCGATCCCAGGACTCCAGGATCATGCCCAGGTCCAAAGGCAGGCACCAAACTGCCGAGCCAACCAGGGATCCCAGGAGTTTCTATTAAAGTTTGCCATGTGATACTTGATTATAGCCCTTTCGTGCCTTGTTCCATGAAGTCTACAATAATGTCTTGGGAAATTAAATTTGTTCTTGTAGGGTCTAGAAGTGCTGAGTCCTATTCAAGGTGTCTGTGAGCCCAGGACAGGGCTGCCTATGAGGCCCAGGCATATGTGGGTCACATTACTTAGATACCATCAATTTCTCTGGCTGAAGATATGCATTGTTTTAAAAAAGCAGAATGAACTAACAAGCACTTGGAAACCATCATCACTGGGCCCAGAACAGCACAGCTCGACTTTGAAGGATGAAGGTGGAGTTTCATCTGCCAAGATATATAAAATCCAGAATATTTTGGCTTAATCCATACCTTCCCTATGTATCTCGCAGGGGGTTATGGAACTTTCATTCCAAATCTTCCTGATTTGGACAATGTCACTTGTTCAGAACATTTACCTGATGCTGCAAAATTTGTGTGAAAAGTCAAAGAATAAAGTGGTATTCAGTAAATCCTAAGGCATAGACTTTCAATTGATTAGGAACTTTTTCCATGCCCAGAAAATCAGCAGCAGCTTTTGGAGCTTATTGTGAGGTGATGGGGTAATGGGCTAGATTTTCAGAGCTTCCAGCAGAGCTGGTGGTCACATTTAGCTCCCTGGCTCTAGTTTCCTACAGTTCTCTTTGCTTTTTCACAGTAGAACAGGGCCTATTAGGAAGCAAGAAGTAGCTTTTAAGGAAAAGATCACAGAAAAATACATACCTTGAAAAACTGATAGGAGGGGAAATTGGATGTAGATAAAGACGACAGAGTCTAGGAGAAAGTCCAGGAAGCGTTTGAGATTTGAGAGCTATGTGTAGTGTACTGCTTTGAAATAATGGCCCCTCCTATGAATAAAGCTGCAGGAATATGTTGTGGGAAGTTAATTGCTTCAATTGGTGCCACTTATAGGACAGCTACTATTTTAATTAGATAACGGTTTTCCATAGGATGACTAACAGGTACAAATGAGTGCATGGTGCTCTACAGCAAGGATTACATAAAGATAGCCTGGAATGCACCGGGTTGAGTTGTCACATAAGCCAACTCAAAAAATTGACTATTTTAATGTAGAGGAAAGAACATAAAATTAAGAGTCAAATGGTCTGTATGAAAACCCAAGCTCTGGTACTTGCTGCCTGTCTAGGTCACTTAGTTCTTCTGAAACTCAATATCCTCTTTTTTTTTTTTCTGCCTAAGATTTATTTAATTTAGAGAGAGTGAGAGAGCAAGAGTAGGGTGGAGGGGTAGAGGGAAAGGGAGAGAGAGTTTTAAGCAGGCTCCCCATTGAGCATGGAGCTAGACATGGGACTTGACCCATGTCAAGACCCTGAGATCATGACCTGAGCTGAAACCAAGAGTCTGTCGCTTAACCGACTGCACCACCCACACACTTTAAGACTCAATATCCTCTTATATAAAAATTAGGTGTTATATGTCACATGACTGTTATGAGGCTCAATGAATATAAAATACACATGGATGCGCTTTTAAATTTTTTTCTTTATTACAAAAGTATAGAGGTTCAATGCAAGAAAGCTGGAGAACAGAAAGACAAAGGGAAACATCAAACAAGAACCCATAATTGTACCAACCAGGGAGGATAAACAGTATTTCAATAATTTTCAGTCTTTTTTATGTGTATACATACACACATACACGCAGCATACACTTTCTTTTACACAAAAAATAGCATTTTAACTGTGCATACGCTTTTGTAGCCCACGTTTCCATATAGCAGTATATTGAAAAATATTTCCTATGTCAATAGTCTTCTACTACATGTTTAGGAAAGTTTACTTACTTACTTACTATTTATTTATGGAAAGCACTTCTAAAACTGTGAAGGGCCATTCAAATATCAGAATTATTATTAAAGTATGAGTGAATGAATATACTACTCATCTATCCCTCAATATACACAAAACTCTAAGCATCCAAAAAGTTATTATGTAGCATCTTATTGGCAATTCTCTAAATCATACTTATGATGAATAAGATCTTTTTCGTCTATCATTTCTTGTTTCTTTTCTGGTCTTTTCTAAGAAGAAGAAAGGTGTGTACTTTATTTTAAATACCTTTGATTTATTCTCTTCAAATGTGCTTTGACAATGATGTGTGGGTTCTGTTGAGAGATGCTACATGTATATCATGATGCTTCCCATTAATATAATTTAAAAGTAATTATCCAGAAGTCTGGACTCAGTGTCCCTTTGTTTTTCTGTAATGAATATATATGCTTTTTCTATACACACAACTAGAAGATAAATTGCAACTCTGCTTTGGAAATGGTTAAAAAATATAAATGGAGAAGTTAATTTGGTGTGAGAATGTTTTGCCCATTTTACCCTACCACGTATCACCTGGATTGAGATTTTGGAGATGTGGGTTCTCCTTCCCCCTCTGTTACTGTTCATGCTTGGTGGGCAAGCCACTCACCTTTTCTCAACCTTGGTTTTCTTATCTGTAAAATGTCAAGAGTAGAAGACATCATCTTTACAGTTTAAGGCCACATTTGGAGAGCCAGGTGAGCATTCTGATGGTATACCAGAGATAAGGTAGACAGGTACGCCCTGAAACAGCTCTAACCAGTTTTTAAAATATTGAAATCTTGTGTATCACTTATTAAAAACACCCCTGTGGAGCTTTGAAGTGCCCTCATTCCCTAAGTCCATATCTTTCAATTTACCTGGCCCTTCCTCCTAGATCCTTAAACTCTTCCGAATTCTAGCAACTCAAGGACCTCTAGCTGGCATCCCTTCTGTTTACTCAGTGCCTGACTTTATCCAGTTTGAAAAAATTTTGAATATCACCTCTGGCTATAAATTCATTTGCATCCCCACTACACAACACACGCTGTTAGCTCTTGATAGAGGCTAAATCATTATCCCTGTGACTAAATCTTCTGACGTTCACAAAACTGAAGACTGTGTTTGAATTGGCCATTTTTATATGTAGTGGATGAAAATAAAGTGAAAACCTTAACTTTGTGAGTTTTAGCGACATGTGTAATTTAAGGTAAAATTGATACATTTATAAATGTGTTCAGATGTTTTTTTTATCATTTTAGAAAGTGAATTTTTTGAAAGTTTAGTTCTAGACTTCAAAATAGAAGGACAAGGGAATTGTATTCTTCTGTTTTTAAATCTTTATTGAGGGGTAAATCATGTACCTTAAAATCCACCCATTTGAAGTATACTATTCAGGGACACCTGGGTGGCTCAATAGGTTAAGTATCTGCCTTAGGCTTAGGTCATGATCCTGGGGCCCTGGGTGTTGGAGCCCTATATCAAATCCCTTATGTCAAGCCTCATGTCCAGCTCCCTGTTCAGCCAGGAGCCTGCTTCTCTTTCTCCCTCTGCCCCTCTCCCACACTCATTTTCTCTCCCTCTCTGTCAAATCAAAAATAAATAAAGGAATAAAGTGTACTATTCATTGGTTTTAGTATAGTCACAAAGTTGCACAACTATCATTGCAATCTAATTTTATTACTCTAAAAACGCCCATACTCTTTAGCTGCCACTTCCCAATCCTCCACCCCTTGGCCACTGGCAATCACTCATTTACTCTCTATCTCTACAGATTTGCCTATTGGGGACATTTAATATAAATGGAATCATGTAACATTTGATTGTGACTGGCTTCTTTCACGTCACGTATTGTTTTTAAGGGTACGAGTGTATTCTTTTGTTGTTGTTGGAGGGGGGGATATGAGTGTATTCTTGATACTACAATCAAATTGAAACCAGAGCGATCCTGCTCAAAAGTTTGAAGACATACTAGTGTTTGGTTTGGGTGTCCTCTGACCTCCTCTTCAGCATCCAGCTCTCCCCCACCCTCAGGCCTTCCTTCCCCAGGCAGTTTCCCAGTTCTGGTCTTATCTCCTCTCCCACAAACAAACCTCTTGACAAATACCTCAATCTGTGGAGATCTATTTTATCTCAAATCTCACAAACTCGTTGGAGGTAAGGCATCGTGCGTACTGGGAACTCAATACGCTATTCTCCCCAGTTGTAATTACTGCAGTGTTCATTTTGGTTCCCTAACTAAGGGCAGGGCTCTGCACTAAGCGCATTTTTATATCTCATTTGATGTAATTCATGCTAACGAAGGAGGTGGATATTGATATTTTAATTTCACAGAGGAGAAGGTAGAAATTCAGGTAAGTAGCTTCCCCAAGGCAGCCCATTTACCAAATGGCAGATGTGTCCATCTGGATGTGTTTGATATTAAGGTCCATGCTCTTGATTAAACTCATGGAGTTTAACACTCACATTTTTCATACCCCAGTGTCTCTGAAATTGGGATGCTTCTTACAGTTGATGGTATTTTGTTATAATTGGCATTGGTTTTTCTTCCTCAGTGGCACATAAAATAGTGGTGCATCTTACAATTGTTTATATCTTTGTTTTGATAAAGGTGGTACTAAACAATACTGCTTCCTTTAAAAAGTGAACCTTTCATAATGAAATTTAAGGCATTAATGACCGAGTTAGGAGGAGAGGGAGAAATGGGTTTTGTGTTATCAACATAGCAGTTAATACATAATACAGATGCCTACTTGCTTCCTCTGTGGATAAAAGTGACCGGATAAATGCTATCCTCATAATGCCTTAATCACAAACAATTATGGCTACTTTGAAACCTACAAGTTTTTTCATCTCAGGATAAAGCAATCATGGGTTTCTAACTTCAGTTAAAGAGGGGTCAAAGTTATTCTGATTGATATAATCGAATTTAATTTTTAAAATGGTATGAAACTCTTAAAGGATAATGTTCCAATCCCAAAAATGTTGAGAAACCATTGACCTACTGCAAATTTATATTAGGATATTAGATGCATACTTGCAATGCCTCATGTATTTCTGTATTTTCTTCTCATACTTTCTGCCCACAACATTTTTGACAAGAAAATGAATATAAATGTTTTTGCCCCAAGAATTTCCTCTCACTATTTTGCTGTTTACTAGCAGAGGCACTTTAAGTGGAGGGCCCTGTGACCTTTTCAGAGCAGAATTAGAGTTAAATAGAAGAAAGGAAGCCTGAGAAAGCTGGTGAGTATTCAACTTGTACTTTAGTTAGGTTGTTGTTTACCTGTTCTTCTTTCTGGTGATTCTCTGGACCAAGGTCACAGCACTGTAGGTTTTCTTGTCTTATGTGGAAATTTACCCCTTTGAGCTGAAGTGAGGACTTCCTTTTTCTGGACCAGCCCCAAACTAAAATCTTGAAAGGACAGGGAGAAAAAGAGGAGGGGGAGGCCAGAGAGAAGGAGAGGGGAAGGGGACAAGAAGGCAAGGGGTGTCACAATCAAGAGGCGCTTTCAAAAGCTCCCCTCTGTTGCTGTGAGATCAGATTGGAGGATTGCTCTTGAAAATAAGGATAAGACATGGATTCTTGTCCCAACTTTATCAGATGCTGGGTGACTGAGGTAAAGAATTGATCCTGGTTTTCTAGTGAGGTTAATTACATCTCGTCTATCTCACAGTTGTTATGAGATTCAAATAAAATGATGCATATAAAAGTATTTTGAAGAAGGTCAAAGAGAAATACAAATACAAAATTTAGGATGGCAAAGTGCCACATAGCAAAATTTCTGTGACAATAACTACAGCAAAACAGCTACCACTTATTAAGCACACATTTTACATTTTATCCTCATGGTAGCAAAATGAGAAAGGGATTGTTATTGCAATTTAGAGGTGAGAAAACAGACCTAAGAGAGTTAAGCAACTTCCCAAGGTCTCAGTTGCTCAGCTGCTTAGAACCAGAATTCAAACCCAGGTGTGGCCAACTCTTAAGCCACATCTTAAATTATCCTGCTTACATCTGCAATATGTTTATTGGCCACATTTATTGTGAGAACCACAGTGCTTAAAATGAAATAATTCATTTTGCCCACATATCTTGTTTATGAGCATGCCTTTTCTTTTGTGTGTTGTTTTTGGTTTATAAAACTTTTTTTCTACTGTAATTGATGTGGCTGGACAGCTGAAATGATGGCAGATAAGAGCTGAATGTCAGCAAGTAAGCAGGCCAACCTTTCTCACTAGATTTAGAAGTGACTGGATAGTATTTTAGCTGTAAAACATCTGGTTATGATCATTCTCTGTTATTTACGTGGTATCAAATAAGTTTGCTGAATTATAGGAACTTTATATTTTAAATTGAGATGTAATTAACCTATAACACTGTGTAAGCTTAAGGTGTACATTGTATATGACATTGATAAATTCTATGCTACAGTGTGATTATTACCATAGCATTAGTTAACACCTCCGTCACTTTACATAATTATAATTCCTTTATGTGTGTGTGGTGAGAACAATTGAGATCCATTCTCTTAGCAACTGTCAAGTTCATAATATGGTACTATTGCCTATAATCACTATGATGTGCATTAGATCCCCAGAACTTATTTATTTACTAGTTGCAAACTTGTAAACAACAGCTCCCCATGTCCCCCACCCCCAGCTCCTGGTAACCACCATTCTATTCTGTTTTTATAAAAGTTCAGCTTTTTTTAGATTCCACATATGTGTGATTCTCTGACTGACTTATCTCACTTAGCATAATGCCCTTAAATCCGTAATGGCAGAAGTTCTTTCTTTTTCATAGTGGAATAATATTCCAGTGTGTACGTGTGTGTGTGTGTGTGTGTGTGTGCCCACTGCATCTTCTTTATCCCCTGGTCTGTCGATGGACACCTAGGTTGTTTGCATGTCTTGGCTATTGTGAATAATGCTGCAATTAACATGGGAGTGCAGATATCTTTTCAATAACCTGTTTCATTTCCTTTGGATACATACCCAGAAATGGAATATGGTAGTTCTATTTTTAATTTTTTGAGGAATCTCCATGTTGTTTTCCATTGTGGGTGCACTGATTTACATTTCCACCAATAGTACACAAGGGTTCTTTTTTCTCTACATCTTTGCTGATACTTATTACCTCTTGATTTCTTGATAATAGCTCTTCTAGCAAGTATGAGGTGATATTCCATTGTGGTTTTGATTTGTATTTCCCTGATGATTAGTGATGTTGAACATCCTTTCATGTAATGTTGGCCATCTGCATGTCTTTTTTGGAAAAATGTCTATTCAGGTCCTCTGCTCACTTTTTTTCCCTCTGCCCCTTTTTATTTTTATTTTTTTTTTAATTTTACTTATTTATTCATGAGGGATACAGAGAGAGAGGCAGAGACATAGCCAGAGAGAGAAGCAGGCTTCCTGTAGGGAACCTGATGTGGCACTTAATCCCAGGACCCCGGGATCACAACCTGAGCCAAAGGCAGACGCTCAACTGCTGAGCCACCCAGACACCCCTCCTCTGCCATTTTAAATCAAATTGCTTGTTTGTTTTTGTTGTTAAATTGTACATGTTCTCTATGTATTTTAAGTACATAAAGATATTAACCCTTTATCTGATCTATGGTTTGCAAATATTTCCTTATATTCAGTAAGTTGCTTGATCTATGGTGTCATATACAGAAAATCATTGCCAAGACCAATGTCAGGGAGTTTCTTCCCTATGTTTTCTTCTAGGAGTTTTATGGTATCAGGTTTTATGGTTAAGTTTTTAATACATTTCAAGTTCATTTTTGTGAGCAGTGTAAAATCAAGGTCCAATTTCATTTTTCCTCATGTGGTTATCTAGTTTTTGCAACACTATTTGTTGAAGAGAGTACTCTTTCCCCACTGAATGTTCTTGACTCCCTTGTCAAATATTAGTTAACCAGATATGTAGGGGGTTATTTCTGGGCTCTCTATTCTGTTCCCTCAGTCTACATGTTGTATCTATTTTTAAACTATTGACCAACTATTTTTAAACTATTACCAAACTGTTTTAATTACTGTATCTTTGTTGAATAGTTTGAAATCAAGAAGTTTGATGTCTTCTGTTTTGTTCTTTCTCAGTATTGCTTTGGTTATTTGGGGTCTTTTGTGGTTCCATGGAAATATTAAGATTGTTTTTTTTTTCTAATTCTATGAAAAATGTCACTTGAATCTTGATATATATTGCATTGAATCTATAGATTACCTCAGGCAGTATGTTGGGGTGTGTTGCTTGTTATGCCCAATTTTTTGAAAGTTTATTCTGGAGGATGTTTATTTTGTCAGATGCTTTTTCTGCATCTTTTGAGATGATCATATGATTTTTATACTTCATTCTGTTAACGTAGTGTATTATGTTTAGTGATTTGTGTATGTTGAACCGTTCTTGCCTCCCAGGATAAATCCCACTTGGTAATGGTATATGATTTTTTAAAATATGTTGTTAAATTCAGTTTGCTAATATTTTGTTGAGAATTTTTGCATCTATATTCATCAGATATTTTAGTGTACACTTTTCTTATAGTGCCCTTATATGGCTTTGGTATCATAGTAATGCTGGCCTTGTAAAATGAGTTTGGAAGTATTCCCTTCTCTCCAATTTTTTGGGGAAGAATTTGAGAAGGATTGGTGTTAATTCTTCTTTAAATGTTTGGTAGAATTTACCAGTGAAACCATCTGGTCCTTTTCTGTGTTGGGAGATTTTTGATTATGTATTCAATATCCCTACTCATTATTCATTTCTTCAGATGTTCTATTTCTTTCTGACTCAGTCTTGGTAGGTTGCATATTTCTAGGAATGTATCTGCTTCTTGTAGGTTATCCAATTTGTTGTCATATAATTGTTCATAGTGGTCTTTTATAATCCTATGTATTTCTTTGGTATTAGTTTTAATGTCTCCTCTTTCATTTCTAATTTTATTTATTTGAAACTTTTTTATTTCTTAGTCTAGTTAAAGGTTCGTCACTTTTGTTTATCTTCTCAAAAACACAGCTCTTAGTTTCATTGATCTTTTCTATTGTTTTTCTGATCTCTATTTCATTTATCTCTGTCTGATCTTTATCATTTCCTTCCTCCTGCTAAATTTGGACTTAGTTTTTTTCTTCTTTCTCTAGTTCCTTGAGGTGTAAAGTTAGGTTGTTTATTTGATATCTTTTTATTTTCCTGATAGATTCATTTATCACTATAAAATTCCTTCCCAGAAATGCTTTTGCAGCATCCACAGGTTCTCAAGTGTTGTATTTCCATTTTCATTTGTTTAAAGATTTTTCTTTATTTTATTTTGATTTCTTCTTTGATCTATTGGTTGTTCAGGAGTGGTTATTTAGTTTCCACATGCTTGTAAATGTTCCAGCTTTCTTTTCCTTGTTTATTTCTAGTTTCATACCATTGTGGTTGGAAAAGATACTTGGTAGAGTTTCAATCTTCTTAAATTTGCCAAGACTTGTTTTGTGGCCTAACATATAATTTATCCTGGAGAATGTCCCATGTGCACTTGAGAAGAATGTGTACTCTGCTGCTGTTGGACGGAATGTTCTATAAGTGTCCGTTAGGCCTATTTGGTCTAATGTATGATTCAAGTCCAATGTTTCCTTGTTGCTTTTGTCTGGATGATCCATCTATTGCTGAAAGTGGGGTAGTCCTTTACTATTACCATGTCGTCAGTTTCTCCCTTCAGATCTGTTATTACTTGCTTAATATATTTAGGTGCTCCAATGTTGGGTGTGTATATATTTACATTTGTTCAATCTCCTTGATGAATTGACACCTTTATCATAACATAATGATCTTTTTTGGTCTTCTGTTACCATTTTGGCTTAAAGTCTCTTTTGTGTGATATCAGTATAGTTCTCCCTGCTTTCTTTTGATATCCACTTACATGGACTATCTTTTCCATTCCTTCACTTTGAGCATATGTGTGTCCTTAAATCTGAAGTGAATCCTTTGTAGGCAGTGTATGGTTGGGAGAAATTCTTTTCAATTGAATGTTTTGGCAAAAATTCTGTCATATAAACAAACAGAGTAAAACAAGAATCTCTATTTTCTGTGGAAAATAAAAATTTGATTTATGAATTCAATATTCTTGTTTATTCATTTGTTTAGATTTTCTGTTTCTTCTTGATTCAGTCTCGGTATGTCATGTTTCTTGGAAGGTATCCACCTCTTGTTGGTTATCCAGTTTTGTTACCCAATAAAATTTATTTTATTTTCTATATATATATATATATATATATATATATATATATATATATATAGAAATGGAAGGGTTTGGGCCTGGTTTCTGAACTTTGAGTTATTCATGGGCTTAAATTTATAGCAAAGGGTCAAATATCAGAAATTCTAACTTGTCATATGTTCCTGATTCCTTACTCCAAACTAAGCCAATTTTGATGAAAAAAAAAAAATTGTATAATGTGAGTGTAGGTAAAAGAGCAAACAGACTTCTTTTAATAACAGGAGATTTAGGAATTAAACATAGCAGGCTGAAGATCCTGTAGGAATTTCAAGTGATATTTTACAATGGTTCACTAAAGGATGTTTTAAGCCTTGGTTTACATAGCATGCCACTTTATATAGTAGTTTTTATTCTTTGGATCCCAGCAAGAGGAGATATTGAATTGATAATCATCTCTGCTTCCCTCCCATCTGGCCAGGTGGGAAGAAAATAAACAAAAATAATATCTAGCTCATAGGAAAAATAGGAAAGAAACTTTAAAAGAGTAAAGGCCAACATAAAAAAGAAATGTGAAATAGTGAATATTTTGAGTAGAATAACCTTACATTATGGATCGCCTAAGAGATAAATATAAGTCGAAAATATGTCTGAATGTTTGAACTAAACCTCTAAGAATTGCTGATTTTGCAGCATTTATAAGAAGATGTCTACCACATCTTACAAAATATCTAAGGGTCTTCTTACTTTCATTTATCATTTACTCTTCTTTCAATTGTACATTAGTGTTGCTTTATTCATTATGCATTTGTGAGGTACATGCCAGAGACTGGGCACTTAAAAAGCTACAAAAAGGAGGAATTCTTGTCCTTGGACTGCTTACCGGTTGGTTAGAAGGTCTAGATATATAAGATGATAAGAGGACAAAAGAAATACAACGACAGTAAAGAACAAATAGCAGGGATATAGAAGAAGAAAAACTATATTCCTATTGCTTTTTTTTTTTTTTTTTTTTTTATAAGAAAACCACCTCCTAGAAAGGATTGACTCTCCAGAAAGGAAAGTCCCTCTAGGAAAATAAACAATCTGAAGAGGTTGGCCATGTGAGGTGGGGTGTAAAAGCTGGGAAGACTTGAACTGCAGTGCTTAATAGAGGAAATTATTTTGACGATCTTAGTTCAATCCAGGGGGTATTGGGTGAAAATAAAGAATGGAAAGAGTGAAGGGAGGGACCAATGAGCTAAAGAAGAGCTGGTATTAGTCCACAAAAAGCCACACGATTCTCGCCATTGCCTTTTTTTTTTTTAAGATTTTATTAATTTACTCATGAGAGACACAGAGAGAGAGAGTCAGAGACACAGGCAGAGGGAGAAGCAGGCTCCATGCAGGGAGCCTGACGTGGGACTCAATCCCGGGTCTCCAGGATCACACCCTGGGCTGAAGGCAGCACTAAACCGCTGAGCCACCCGGGCTGCCCACCATTGCCATTTTGAAATTGTTTGTATTCTTGCAACTCAAACTTCTCTTTCTCTGACTTTCCCAATATGCTGTCAATAGTAAATTGGACTCCTCTTGGGAATTCTTTGTGTGGTGGAGTAAGTTGTTGGTACTTCTTGTGAGTGTGTGTGTGCATGTGTGTATCTACCAAAGAATGACCTAAAGTTTTACATGATGGATCTCAAAGATAGCACCAGAGAAGTAGGAGGCAGAGGAGACCATAAGAATTTAAGGCTCAGAGGAGCTCCAGGAGTCTTAGAGGATCGCAGGCCATGGAAACTTGCCAAGTTGCACAGGAAAGGAACCCTCAGTATGTGTGTGTGTCTTTTGCAAGGGGTGTGGGTAGTTAGAGAAGGGTATTAGATTTAATCCAAATCTTGAAAGAAATGGTGTTTTAGGATTGGTTGTAATAAAGCAATTGGGAATTATAGGGTGAGGTTGAGGACAAACAAGGCCATTAGCAGACATATGTGTGCACACATACATCATGCATAAACGAACATATTTTGGCTACATCTGGGCATTCACTGTTTAATATCCCTTCTTCTTTGCCTTGAAGGAATACGTTTTCAATTCCTCTTCAAGTTATGAATGGTTCAGTAAGGAACAAGGCCCAGGTCTGTGGTTTGCAAACTTGTTTACAGCAATAGAATCTTATCTTTAAATACAATCTCACCCCAAAGCACAAAATGTGAAACAGATAAAAACCTCAGTTGCCTGGTTAAGAGGGTGGAAGTTTGCATTCCCCACTGCCAGGCCCTGAGAATTCCTGGGGCTCTACAGAGCACAGCCTGAAAACCACCACCCCAGAACGAGAGAAATGAGACCATCTCATTGGTCTCCTTTCTAGTTTAAAATACACTGACCTTGCCAAGAAAAATTCCATTTAGCAGTTTGTGCCAGAAAATGAAAAAAGGTCAATAAAATCTAGTGTTGGCAAGTGAATGGGGAAATGGGCGCTTTCTAACCCTGTTGGTGAGACTGTAAATTGATGCAGTCTTTTTGAAGACAATTCATCAAAATTTTAAATGTATGAGCCATATGATTCCTCAGTTCCACTTCTAGAACTAGTTCCTATGGAAATACTCATATCTGTACAGAAGTGTACATACAAGGATACTCATTATAAGACCATAAAATAAGAAATAATTTAAATAAGGGAATAGTTAAATAAATTATACTATCTCCATATAATGGAATATTATAGTCACTAAAATGAAAGAATTAGAGATAGAGATAGAGACAGAGATAGAGGTAGACAGGATGGCCCTGGTACACTGTGACGTGAAAATGCAAGTTACAAAAGAACATAGTTAATTTGATATATATATATATATATATATATATATATATATATATATTAAACAAGCAAGCAAAATCCACATTCTATGAAAGCTGTGTAGTTCTAACGGCAAAAAAACAAAACAAAACAAAACAAAACAAAAAACCCCAAACAAACCAGAACATAAAAAACCCACACAAAAACAAAAAAAAAACCCCAAAACCAAAAGAACAAATGATTAGTCTCAGGGCTAGAAATAAATGACTAGTCTCAGGGCTTACAGTTTAACTTCTGGAGAAGGAGATTGGAGGAATGGGTAAGGGGGCATATACTTTTTATTGTATAGACTTTTTTGTGTTACTTGAGTTTTTTACAAGAGACATGCACTAATTCTATAAATAAGCAATGGAGAAAGATAATAGTAACATAAAATATTTTGCTTTTGTCAAGAAATGGCAAGTTTCCTTTTTTCTATCAACAAAATTCAAATAATATACATTGTTTGCCTTTTTTGCTCTGCCTACCAGGGTCAATTCTGAAGCATAAAGACCTAAAGACCTAGAATATTTGCATTTCCCTTTTCCTTTGATCATGTTTTTTCTATTTCCAGTTATCTGTTTTCTAAACCTTCCCCGGCCTGTTTTTCAAAAGAGATAGGTGTAGGTTATAAAGAAAGAAAACTCTGAGCCCCTCTGAGTAACCCGCATTTCTCTGAGTACCAAACTCTGTACGGTTAGTGTGGGCTGAATGAAGTATTTTATTTATTATTTGCACTTTATACACTGATGATTCTCATGTATGATTTGAGGTCAAGAATCACTATGCTTGCAGCTCTGGCTGGAGAACACATGGCTCTACTTTGGGATTTCACTTTGTCTCCAGATTTAAGAGCTGCAAGGATAGGAAGGAGTCTCTTGTGATGAGTCGTGTCTTTATCTGTATAGATGGGTGGGAGGTCATGGAGATTTTTAAACAAAGGAGTAACTGGATCTGAACCATGTTTGAAAAAAATAACTGGCAGAGGAAGAAAGTAGGTAGGTGTGGACAGAGGCAGAGCTACTCTCCAAATACCTGTAGAAAGGTTGGACGATTGATGGTTAAATGGCCACGCCAATATGACAGGATGCATTTACTGGAAGGGACTGTGTGCCATGTGTCAGTTATGTCTGGTTGGGTCACTTGGTCTGAACATGGGCCATTTAGGAATATCCTAGGTCCACTTAGACTCAAAGAAGAAGAAAAAAAAGGTCAAGTTTCACAGGCTGCTATCTTAAGTTCAACAAGCCATTTCATAAGCAGTTCATAGCAAAGATGCCCTTGTGTTCAGAAAAGAAGGGAAGGCAGCAGTTTTCCCAGGTCCCTCGGCAGTGGCAGCTTTATCCATTGAGAGTGGGGCTTCTTTTTGCTCAGCCTGATGGAGATCCATCTGCTCCACCTCACAGGTGGGAATGCAGTGCTATGGGCACCAGAGTGGGCTCAGTCCTAGTTCAGACCTTGATTCTGTCACTTATTAACTATGTGACCTTGACTAACCTCAGAGCCAGTTTCTTCATTTGCAAGAGGAGAGATAAAAACACCCATTTCTGTGGATGCGAAGGTAAAATGAAGGAAGGGAACTCTAAGAACCAAGGATGACTTTGATCTTTCATCTTGTTTTTAAATATTCCACTTTGTACCCCTCAAAGGACTTAGGGGTGAGTTGCTATTTATTAGTGCAGGTAGCCTGAGGTGTCTGTTTTAGGCCCTTGTACATTGAATTGCTTTTAGAATTAATAGCTGGTCTGCATTCTCCCTTTAGATCTGGGGATCAGGGTCATGCAGAGGGATGACAAGCACCTGCTCCTCGATCCCCCTACCTCATAGGTAGTGGAGCATGCCCCTCCTCACTCCCAGCTCCAGGAGGCCAGCCAGCTCAGCCCTGACTCTGGTTGGAGTCTGGACCTCAGACATACCCCCAAAGGCTTCAGAGTTGCTGGCCTGGACCTCCAAATCCATCCAGCCCTGCTGCTCTCTGGCAGTCTTTGAAGGTAATTCCAGTGCTTGGTGAGGCTGGTTCCACCCCCCGCTCAAGGTCCCCTGGCTCTGTAGGTCCTGGCCACCATGGAGCAGGTGTTGAAGAAATCAATGACTCAAAGACGATTACTTAATATTGGTGTTATGTGTGGGTTCTGTTTCAAATACATTGGGATCAGGACTTTGTGGTTGAAATAACGTCCATGTTAAAACTCCTTCCACCATGTCTGACAAATCTGGGGGTTCTCAGCTATTTTTCTGTCCCTGCCTGGTCCTAGATGCCCCTCAGCTAGATGTGGCAAGATGCTTCTCACAGAGGAGGGAGGAAATCATTCAGGTTCTTGTGAAAAATCATGTCCCTGAAATGGGGTGGTAAACTTGCCAACTTCTGGCAGTTTTCCTGAAAGTAAGGTTCCCTCCACTTTTCATCTGGCTCTTTCTCCCTTTGGCCAGGACACTGCGCAGGGGGAGGCTCCATGCTCCAGGGCACCACCCACACCCGGTGTCCCTGGCTTCTGCTGTGTGACTCACCCCACTACTACTTGATCTGTGGGGACATTGGAACAGCCGGAGGGCGCACTGCCCTGACGCCAACCCATTGCCACTCCCAGCTCCATCCCCACCACAACTTCATCCGCAGGTGTCCGGTGGGGCTTGCCAGTCTCCTTGCTTGGCAGCACGTGGTGTGGAGTGCAGAGGAAGAGTGCCATGCAATCAAAGTGCTCTGTAGGTCAGTATTTGTTAACAGGGTGTCCTTGGCTTAGGAGATGGACAAACACCTGCAGAGTGTAGTTGTGTGAGTACGAATACACACATGTTTTTCTGGGAAAATCGTCAAAGGGATCAGAGACTCAAAAAAATGTTACCAAGATAATAGTGGTATCATGTATGTGTTATATATCAAATGCATTTGGGTCAGGAACTTCATGGTTGAAATAAACAAGCAGGTAAAAAAAAAAGTCTAAATTAAACTTCCCTCCACCATGCCTGACAAATATGGGGGATTCTCAGTTCCTTTTTGTTTTTAATATTTTATTTTATTTTAAAGATTTTATTTATTTATTCATAAGAGACACAGAGAGAGAGAAGCAGAAATACAGGCAGAAGGAGAAGCAGGCTCCATGCAGGGAGCCCGATGCAGGACTCGATCCCAGGACTCCAGGATCACGCCCTGGGCCAAAGGCAGGCGCTAAACCACTGAGCCACCCAGGGATCCCCTTAATATTTTATTTTTAAGTGTAGCACCATATAGGGCTTGAATTTACAACCCCAAGATCAAGAGTCCCATGGTCTACCAAATGAGCCAGCCAAGAGCCCCTCAGTTACTTTTTCCTTTTCAAAAAGCTGTAAGAAATAGCCTTCCCAGAGGTCCCCAGGCTTCAGGTAGATCACATTTTTGCTGATGTGTCCTCCTTTAACACTTGGGAATATTTGCTATATAGAACAAGCTCTACTTGCTCCATGCTGACAGATGAGGAAAATGGGGAAGACTGTACATTTATAGAGCTTAACTACAGGCCAGCCACCTTTTAAACCATGTCTTTTTAAATCTCTATGCTTTTAATCCCATTACACATATGAAGAAACTGAGGGAAAAGAGAGCAAATAAATTGCCCAAAGTCACTGTATTTGAATATCGATCTTAAAACTCTTTGGGTCCAAAGTCAGTATCTTTTTTACTGCACTAGGAGTTTCCTGAAGGGAAAATTTTAGATACTGGTGAAATTTGCATTTTAATACTAAAATGCTTTTAAACCTCACTTCCTTTGTGGGGGGTGGGCGGGCGGAGAAGGTGTACTATCTCCTAAATCATCAGCATTATAGAAGATGAAAGCTCTGAACTCCCAATGGCCCCCTACTATTTTGGGCTCTTCTTCGTGCTCCAGTTCTAAGAGAGAAGAAAGAATGGTGTAGGTAAGCTTGACCCAGCAACAAAATTTCGGTGGCAGGAGGGGAGAAATTTACATTTTAGAGTTTTCCACAAAGGATGATTTCCTCTGGCTGATATCCAAGAATCCCAGAGAAGTGAGTTATTGGTCTAGCTTACGTAATGGATTTTCCTAAGCCAATCAACTCTAATCTGCATGTGAGATCATGTAAGAACATGTCAGCTCCCGAGTGGCCAAGCTGAGGAGCTGCCAGAGAAGAGGAAGGAGTGTTTGTCAGGTAATCCCATCAACATTTCCCACATTTAGCCACCAGCCAAAGCCATGCCTGGGATTTGGAGGTTAGCTGTCACTGTCATGTCAGTATACCAAGTCCATCGTCAATACATTTGAATAATAAAAACAAAGTACAGTAAGTTCTAAAAAGGCTGTTCAAAGAAAGTGGGATTATGGGGTGCCTGGCTGGCTCAGTTGGTAAAGCATGTGACTCTTGATCTCAGGTTCATGAGTTCAAGCCCCATGTTGGGCTTTGGAGCTTACTTTAAAAAAACAAACAAACCTGAAAAAAAAAAAAAAAGGAAGATGGGGTTCTGAGTTTAAATGATAAATTGAATGCATGCATCTAATTTCATTTCCTCCTGAAGGACCATATAGCTACATTGAAGAGATACCTTACCAAAGATATAAACATACAAGTACAGGGAAAATAGGAGAGATGGTAAGGGCAATGAAACTCTGGAAGCTGGAAAGTACATGGGAAAGTAGTAATTGATTTAACAACAGCCCCAAGAAAGTTGGCTTCAAATTGTAGAATCTTCAGGAGCTCAGGAATTGGCAGCATCAGGTATGCCTAGGACAGGGTAAGAGGTAGACCTCAAGGGAGAAAAAGCTACTTGAGAAACAATTGCATTCCTAACTGCCTTTTTCCTCTTTATGGTACCAGATACTGTCCTTCCCCCATGATGATGGAAATCTGGAGCTTTTGTCTCTGTAGAGAGTAATATGCTCTGAGACTTAAGGATGCCAAGCACAGTTGAGAGCAGGGCTTCTTACTGGGGTGGGGGAAATGAGCTCATACATTCTGACTCTCCAGACCTCTTTTCTCTCTTGTGTCTCAGCCAGACTCCCATCTACCAGGGAGGAAACTCGAATAGTCTTTTCTGGGAATCTGAATAGAACAAGAAGAAAATGTAAAAAGATTGACTTCAGTATTGAATATTGAAACAGCTCACCTAGGTCACCTTAGAATGAAGTTCAAAGTCAACAAGTCTGTCACTTTGCTCAGTGTTTTAAGCAGTTTTTTAGTTCCTCGTTATTAATTAAGAGCTGATTAAAATAAGGATTATCAGATATCTGAGTATGATCCCCAACAAAAAATATAGAGATAAAAAAAATGTGGAGCAACAGCAACTCTGAGGGAGGAGAAAACAAACAAGAAATCCTTATATCCTCAGATAAAGGAGGACCACATATATGAAACAAGAATAGGACATTTTAAGAGAGAAATTTAGAGAACAAAAGAGCTCTTAGAAGTTAAAGACATAATCATGAAATTAAAAAAAAAAAAAAGAATGGCCAGAAGGTAAGAGTAAGGATTTTCTCAGAGAGTAGAGCAGAGTATAGACAAAGAGGAAAGAGTAAGAAAGAGAAAGAGTTCTGTTCTAGAAGGCTGACCATCCAAATAATTAAAAGCTCCAGAAAGAGAGAACAGCTAAGTGGAGCATAGAAAGTTACCAATGAAATAATTTAAGAAAATTTCTCCCAACTGAAGAACATGAGTTGTCAGATCAGAAGGGCCTAGAGAGTCCTAGGCACAATGAATGAAAATAGAACCTCACAATGGCACACTCACAAAATTTCAGAACTCTGGGGCAAAGAGAATGTATATACACTTCTAGAAAGGAATGGACAGGTAATATAAAGGGAATTAAGAACTCAAATAAATTCAGACCTCTCCAGAGTGACACTATAAATAAGACAGTGGAAAAATACCTTTAAAGTTCTGAAGGAAAATTGTTTCCAATCTAGAATTTTATACCCAGCCAACCCATCAACAAGCAGAGCAACTGTATTACACAACTCCAGGGAGCAGCATTCAGAATACAGTGTTGTATAATAAAGTGGTTTACATTCAAGTATGAGAGAGCAAAGACATTTTCAGACATTCAAGACTCAAAAACGTATTTCAGGGTGCCTGGGTGGCTCGTTCAGTTAAGCATCTAGCTCACGTCATGATCCTGGGGTCCTGGGATTGAGCCCTGCATCAGGCTCCCTGCTCAGTGGGAAATCTGCTTCTCCCTCTCCCTCTGTCCCTTCCCCCATCACTCAAGCTCTCTCTCTCAAATAAATAAATAAAATCATTAAAAATTTTTAAAAAGCTTCTGTTGCATACATTCTTTCTCAAAAAAGACTACTGGGGAATGTGCCCTCCTAGAATAAGAGAGTAAATTAAGAAAGAGGAAAACATAGCATATAGGTAGGGCTGGCATCAACCTATGCTGTTGCACAGGTCCTACATATAGAAGAGTATCATACTTGGATACTCTGCTGTCACCATCTGGAAATTTTTAACATCTATCTATATCTGTCTATCTATCTATCTATCTATCTATCTATCATCTATCTATCTATTCATTCATTCATGAGAGACAGAAAGAGACAGAGAAATAGGCAGAGGGAGAAGCAGGCTCCCCATAGGGAACCTGATGCAGGACTCAATCCCAGAACCCTGGGATCATGACCTGAGCCAAAGGCAGATGCTCAACCACTGAGCCACCCAGGTGCCCCAGTCTTAATTTTTTTTTCAGTCTTAATTTTTTAACAAGAGACTCTGCATTTTCACTTTTAATTAGGCCCCACATATTATGCATTTCAGTCCAGGATACTAAAAACAGTGATTTTGGGGCCCCTGGATGGCTCAATGGTTAAGCGTCTGCCTTTGGCTCAGGTTGTGATCCCAGGGTCCTGGGATCTAGTCCTGCATCAGGCTATTTGCAGGGAGCCTGCTTCTCCCTCTGCCTGTGTCTCTGCCTCTCTCTGTGTGTCTCTCATGAATAAATTTTAAAAAAAATCTTTAAAAAAAAGAAACAGGTGATCCAATTCAGGAGGAAGGCAAAGGGAATCCCCATGAGAAGAGTGAAGACAGATTGCAGGACAGCTATCAATAGGTACAGAGGCAACTATCCCAGAGAGAAATGTGAGACTCAAGAGACCGACATGTTGGTGGCTGTCATAGCCAAGTTTCCACTGTTATTTTACCCTCTTCTCCAACCTCAAGACAATGCCTGAGTGAGCCTTGCTTAGATTCTAATCTTTGTTATGATCATTTGTTGATAAAGTTCCTGCTCTCTTTTCCATGCCCCACTACCTGGATCACCTAAGGACACTCATTTCATCTCATCAAACTTTCTGCTTAACTCTGTATCTCAGGGCTGGAGGTAAGGTAGAAAATAGAGGGCATCCTATATCCTCTGACCATATATCTGCCTGATGCAGTATCAGGCTCACCTGGCAGCCTTGCCACATGCCCTGACTGTGCAGAGCCTTGTGCTTGCTGCGACTACCTTCCAACCTTGCTCACTAAGTCCCCCAGAAAGGGATCCTGTAAATTCTCAGGGGAGCTGACACCAGGGGATAATGTTGTATTCATCCCTGAGTTTTCAATTAATAGTTTAAGTCTAATCTTTATGCTTCTATCAAAGTTTCAAAACTAACCATTATGTTGTATGGGCATAGAGTCATAGGTAGTAAAACCATGAAGAAAGATGAGAGCAATTAACATAAGATTGTGATCTAGTAGTAACCTCTTGGTAGCCATTGAGGGGGATAAGTGGAGGAAGATGCAGCTGTGGTTGGAGCTGCATCATTTAGATGGAGCTTATGAAGTATCATTAATATTATTTTATTCTTAGACAAGGCTGGATGGTGAGTCCATGGGTATTGGGTTCCATTCTTCTTTCAGCTGCATATTTTAATAAATTCTTGTGAATGCATGACACAGTAAAAAAAAAAAATGAATGTCAATGCAATTATCATAGGATCAATTTAATCAGAGGCCACATTTGGTCCTTGACCTACAAAAATACACAAAGTCCTTTCATCATGGAATTTCAAATAAAAGACCTTAGACCATCTGGCCCAACATCCTTTTTGTTTGTAACCATTATTATTTTAACTGACCTTTGATATATCCCCATATATAAGTTGCAATACTAAGAAGTTCATTTTATTTTAAATATTTGGTGAGTTATTAGATTTTCTACTGGTATTTCCACCTTTCTCCTTCCCCTGGGTACTTTATCTTTTTGGAGAGTGCAATCAAGATTTTCTTCATTAGCCTTGATAATTTCATTTTGCTCAGACATAGGAGGTGGGATGCTGGAAGGGGATACTAAAGGAGCAAATTGCAAACTGCTTTTTATTATCAAAGCTCTCCTGCCTTTACTTGTCCCAGAGAGTGTATCCATTTGGGGTTTACTCAGTTCAATGTGAAGAGCTTAGGCACCCGGATATTTTGGTCAAATTGAGTATGAACTGACTTGCTGACATATTTCTCAAGTGATCCATTGGCACAGTGAGTAACATCCTGGAAGAAGCATGAGTTATTGTTAGTCATAATCATTCCTTCACCTTTCCTGGAATGCCTTTGAAGGCACCAGGCATCAGCAATAGCTGTCATCAAAAGCTCTTTTGTCTGCAGTTTCTGTGATTGCATTCAGCTTATTCATGGCAGAGAGAGTTTTTCTTCATAGGATGATGGCTTTCCTTCTATAAAAGGTATCCACTATTTAGCCCTCCCGCAGAAAGGAAATTGGCACAGGTTCTGAAGAGCCAATCAATTCCTTAGCTGTTCTTGAACAAGCAACCCTTACTTGATAGCTCTAGAATTTTACTACAATTACAGAAGTTGAGTAACTTGTCAGCAGTCATTTGTAACCAATAAAACTGAAAAGATTATCCACCTTCATTTGAATTTTGGAGAAGTAACCAAGATCTGTAATTCTAGAATGGTGGTATAAGCACTGACTGTACTATGGAATTATATCTGGACAAGATCTTGCTGTAGTTCTTGGCATTCCTGGCATGAAGGAATTAAAAATCTAAGTCAGCATCACATCTATTAACTTGTTAGTTGTTTTCATGCTATAATGAGTAAAGCATGAGCTGAAACACTGAGATATGAGAGGTATTAAAAGTTATAAGGGTTATAAGGTTATAGCTATGTTTTGGTTGCAAAAGGCAGAAACTCTGGTACAAGCTTAATAAAAAAACAGGACATTTACTATAATAATGATATCAGGGCATGACTGAAGCCAAGGACAGAAGTGAGATTTACCCCTAAGAAGGGATTAGAACCAGGAATTAGAACCAGGGACTCTTTTTCTCAATTCTGCCACATACAAAGTACATCATTTGTCTCCCTCTTCGTAAATCAGCTTTTCTTAGATTCTTGGCAGAACAAAGCCATTCCTCTGTTGGTTCTACATTAGCCAGGAGAGTCTAGGATTTGTTGAAGCAAAAAATAAATCCGAATCTGTAATTCTTTTCCCTTACCCATGTCCCAGTGTTCTATGCAACAGACAGCACCCCTCCATCTTATAGCTCTGCCGACTGATCTTGTGGCCTCTAAGGTCACTGCGTTGGTGAAACAGAAAGTGGAGGGAGGTGAGGGATATTTCCCACAGCCAACCCTAAATGTGGCTTGTCATATCTGTCCCTCTTCCACTGGCCGAAACTTAGTCACATGGCTCCATTCTAACAAGGGACCTGAGAAACTGGGAAATGGAGAGGAGCATAGGGATAGTCAGTGAGCACTAACATATCAGTTACATCTCTAGTCAACAGACAACTGAGACCAAGTAGCCAAACCACTATTTCCTCATTGTTTCTGTTAGTTTGACATCCAAATTCTTAAAGAAGAAACTCTGGCCCAGCTTTGGTCAAAAGTCCACTCTGATCCAATATACTCTGTCTTGGGAAGAAGTTCATGTTGAACATAATGGTCACCAGATTCCTTCTGTTTCCATTCTGTGACTCAAAGGTAGAAAGAAAGGACAATACTCAGAAAGAGTAGGTTCTATGGACAGTGTCCATGAACTGGAGGCATGTTTTATTTCTGAAGCTTCTGAGAATTAGTCACTCCCTTAAGCTATTTCTCAATAATGAGTATCTGTATTTTATGGAATTCTTTATTTTAAAGATGAAAATCTAGTGAACCTGCTTGGAAAGAATTCGGACTTACTGCTTTTCTCTCTGGATAATTGTCTATAAGAACTACCTCTGGAAATAAGACACTTGAGATGTAAGAGCAGCCGCCGGACACATAAATATGGAAATAGTTCTTACTGATCTGGTTGAGAGCTCCTAAAATACAAAGGTTATGCTAGAGTCCTTCCAGTTGGACCCCCCACAGTCATCATTAGGGTTGTTTCAAGTATTCCCATTCTCTTCCTTAGGATATGGGGTAGGAGTGCACTTCCTTTCCTTTTTTATAATTAGCTGTGGACATATTCACTTTAACCAATGAAATAGAAACAGAAATGACATGTGTCCCTTGCAGTCAGAGACTTTAAGAACCAGTGCACGATTCACTGTATTTTCTTCGCCCTGCTGAGGAAATTATAAAAAACATGTATTGAGATGGAATTGCTCAGCTTGGATCCCCCTGCCTCCCCAAGCTGGACATCTAGCATGAACAAACATCAACTTTTGGCATACTGAGCCACTGAGGCTTTGGGACTATTTGTTACTGTAGACAACCTACTCCATTCTGTCCTCCATTCACAGCCATCCAGACCACAGTGGAACGCCCAGCAATATGCACCGTCTTAGGCGGCAGTCTCGCTCAAAGCAGAGTCCCCTTCCGTCTCTATGCTATCCCTAGAAGGGCCAGCTGTATGGTTTCTTCCCTTGGCAGGAACTGTGATGCTTGAGTCCATTTGCATGGCCTCTTATGGCAAAAGCCATATGAATTATAGGGCTATAGATATTTTAAACTGGAAAATCCTTGGATGTGGAGGGCTACAGGATAGATTATATTTGAAATAAATATTTAGGCCCTGTTCACTACTGCCACATTCCAGAAGGATGGGCTGATTCACTATGCTTACCACACACTGCCTGCACAGACTACGCTTTGTTAAAGATTAGATAAAGATGAAGTGCTAAACAGAGAGCAAGGAAGAGCATGAGACACTGCCGTGGTTCAGGACGAACAAAGCCGGCTTGTCCTGCTGTGGCAGCTGTAACGTCCTCCATAGGCTCCAGACGAACAAGCCACACTGTAACTCACTTTCTAACAAGCTTTGCTTAAAGCTGTTCTCAGGTCAAATCAAGAATCTGGCAAATCTGATTACTTGTTAAAGGACCAGGCTTGACTGTAGGCATTAAAGAGAAGTAACGAGGGAGATGGAGATAAAGAGGAAATTCTAAGAGCTCCTTCAATTCCGGTAGAACTCAGCCTACAACCAAACTGAATTTCTGAAAATTTTTAGGGGAAATATCAATGGTACAAACCAGAATACCTTGAAGACACCAGAGGTGAAGGCAATGTAACGAAAGCTGCCAGAGAGAGGCAAGAAAGGAGCCGCTTAGCTGGAGGCATCCTGCTGAACCTGAATGCTGGATTGTGCATCTCCTCCCCACCATTCCCCAAGATGCTTATTCTTCAACTTGGCCTCGACACTCCCGAATGTTGGTTTTGGAACTCCTCCAGAAAAGGTGTAGCGTCTCCTGGGCATGCTGTCACTGGCTCTGGTGATCAGTGTTAGGCCCGTCTTAGGCACAGGGCCATGGCCAGCCCACAACCTCTGTGCGAATGAGAAAAGATGCCCCATCTGCCCTGCAGATGCTGCTATCAGCCGAGATAGTCAGCCTGGATAGTCAGCCTGGATAGCAGAGCACAGACTAGGTCTCAGACTCCACTCACCCTCTTGGCCTGACCCTGAGGTACGGGACCCGATCTGCATGTCCAAAGCCAGCGCCCTTGCACCCAGGCTGTTTCCCCCTCTCCTTGAATTCTTTCGTTGTCCAGCCTGGGGACTGCAGCGTACAAAAATTTGGAACTTGACACAGATCCCCAAAGAAGCTTAGCTGACGAGGAGGAGGAGACAGAGGAGAATTATAATTATTAATTATTGGCCATTAGTAATATTATAAGTTACTGTGACAGGTTTATAGCATACTCCCAGAAAAGCCAACTTAATGAATAATGCTGCTAAATTCTTATACTAATAATATTGGTTTAAATTTCTGGGAACAAGGGCTACAGACCCAAAACTCAAATGGGAGGAGAAAGGAGAGCATAAGGAGGAGAAAGAGATGAAGGAGAAGGAACATAGGGCAGAGAATTAACACCTTTCTTAGGGCACGTGTTGAATTAGTGATGTTTGCTTTGGGTGTTTTTTTAATTTCCTTTTCATACCTCTTTTAGGGTGTCCTGTGCCCACACACACACACACACAAGTGCACACCTGTCCCTCTTCCAGACGGTCACCATGCTCTAGAATTATCTACTTTTCTTTCCCCAGCAAACAAAATTCCGTCTTCCTGGTGCAGCTGGTCTGTAAGAATTGCAATCTGGTTGAACCAAACCATATTAAGATGAAAATGACAGATGAGCCCAGTGTTTTTCTAGAAGGTTTTCCCCCTTTCTTTTTACATATTTGTTATGTTTGTTTTCAAAGGAGGTGCTTCCTAAAAACAAGGCCCATCCCTGACTGGATGTTTGCTCCTGAAAACAGCTCCCCCAAGCTGTTCCTGCTTCCTAGAATTTCTTCTTTTTCCTTAAGTACTCCTGATTTTCTAGAGGCTCTCATTTTTTTCTACAGTGAGACCCTTGTAAAAGAAGCAGAGACCCTGGTAGGGGTGGTGAGGGGCAATTTTAGAGAAGGAGGAATGGAATAGAAGTTGCATCTATTTTCTAGTTGGGGACATATATACTACATCCAAGCCACGCTCTGAGGCAGGCTGAGGACCTTCTGTGAAGATCCTACAACTATGCCTTACAGCAGCACACAGTCCGGGTCCTAAAAATCTTTGAGGAAAAAGAATGTTTTCTGTAGTGAGACATGCCTGATTAGATCTAAGTCAAACATGAAAAAAGGTGGAAAATGAGAGCCAAACAGTGTAGTGTGCGTGGTATAGTGTCAACGCATCCCTCATCTGATGCTGGGTTGCCTGAAATGACTTCATGATGAATAGCACTGTCTAGAGTGGACACTAAGTGCACTAATGATGCCCCCCCTTTGAAACAAAGCATGGTGTGGGAAGAGAAAGTTATATTTTAGTGAATCCCCAATTATGCCTGAGTCACTATTACTGGAGGTTAACAAAGACAGATTCATTCTTAGAATATTGATTCCACAGCGTATAGCAGGACCCAAAATACAATCTTGAAATCAGAAACAAATATATTTATAATATATAATAAATGTAGTTTAATTTGTACTTTAGGACTTCAGTAGGCAATCGCTCAAGTTACATATCAAAAGGCTTTTGCTAGAGTTTCACCAGCTTCTTGCCTCTGCTTCATTTGCACAAACATAAAAGGAATGTGCTGGTCTTTTGATTTTTATTTTAAAAACAGAAATTGGAAGAACTTGTTGAGAATATTTGATATGACCAAGCTCAAGAACAAACAGTCAGAGGAATTGTCTCCTTGGCAAAAGTTGGGGTTGGGACAGGCTTAGTCAGCAGCCTGGGCGTTCAGCACTCTTCAGAGAGACCAGTACCCGAGGGCTGCTGGGTGGGAGGGGTGTACAACGTCATTAGTCCCTGGGTGTAAACAAAGGGTGCCTACAATGGCTATTTTGTTTTCTGCTTCATCAAAGAACAAGGATAAAGAGTATGTTACCCATGATTAATTCTGGAGAAAAAAATTCCATGCAATGAGAATTTTTTCCAAGATTTAAGACAAAACAATATTTTCAACCCATATCAAAACCCTCCTGGGACAGCTGATATTGTGCACTGTGGAGAGTGCTTAGGAGAATGTGCTATTTGTTCTCATCCTTTTCCAGGCTTTGTCCCCATGGCAAACTTCAAGGCCAACAAAAGACAAAGGAGGAGGCAAGACTGCCTCTGGACAAATGGTGAGTGGGCAGCATGGGGTGGAGCACAGAAGGGATTGAGGCGTGAGGAGTGGGGGTTGGTCACCAATTATAAGCTGTAGGACTCTGAGTCAGTCATTTCACCATATGGATCTCAGTTTCCCCATCTGTAAAATGGGTGATAGGACTAGACCTCTCTGTGAAGCCTTCTGTGATTGCTCAGGTTATATTTCTACTTCCTTTTTGACCCACCATTTTAAACTCCCTAACTGTGACATTCTCTTAGACATAATTCTTATTTAATATATACAGATGTATATTTTATCAGCAACTGTAGAATTTCAGTCCTGGGATAGGTAAATTGCAGCTCCCTCCTTCCCTGGGTAACTAGGGAAAGAGAGAAATGGAAGCTGAAAATAGAGAGGACCTAGATATTTAGGAGGCAGAGACTAGAAGCTGGGAGTCAAACTTCCTCCCAAGTTTAGTTCCCCCCAAAAGCAGAACCTGAAACACGGATTTTAAGGC
Organism: Vulpes vulpes; assembly: GCF_048418805.1. NCBI lineage: Eukaryota > Metazoa > Chordata > Mammalia > Carnivora > Canidae > Vulpes > Vulpes vulpes. The sequence continues at coordinate 90,950,252 of NC_132795.1, forward strand.
AAGCTGTTTGTTTAGATGCCATCCTAGGAGGTCAATGCAAAGTGTTAAACACATAACTGCTGTAGTCAGCTAGGGCCCAGTCCCTCTAGAGACCTCTGGCACACTGTAAAGCCCCACCTCGAGGCATCCCACCCAAGAGGTGAGAACTGGTGAATTTTTCTATTGATTCCTTTTGCTCCTGAAGGTGTTGCATCTCCAGCACTTCTAGCCTGTCCCTGACCAAATCTGCTTCTGCAGCCAGAAGAAGCCCTTAGGCAAAGTCATAGATACTTGTTAGGAAGCCCTTGGTGTGTAAGGAATATAGAAAAGATACTGGTGTGTCTGATAGAAACCACCAAGTCATAAAATAAGACCTCGAACATTCAGAGGAGGACCAACCCCTCACTAGGGGTATTTTTTAACAGTCCTACAGAATGATTTACAAATATCTTAATGAAACTATAGGAAAGAAGGTCCTGAAAGATATCTTTCCACTGAGTATGAAATGATAAAGGGTTGAATATCCACATAGTAGTCATGATTATGAAGGTAAGATGTATAAAAGTCCTATTTATTTTAGTACAAGAGAACTAAATGGCGTTCAGAGGTTTATTCCAAGTAGCATTTCCCCCAACATGATTTCTATCATAGGGATTTAGGTTCTTGAACCACAGGCCTTCTGCTTTAGAGTTCTTAAGAACATAGTCTCCATGGTTGAGGAGCAACTAGTGTACAGCCTTTCTTATTTCATTTTTTATTTATATATTCAACCCCATTAGAAACTAAATTCTCTACAGTAATGCAGCTCTCTAAACTTTTCGTAACACCAAGAGCAACTCCTTAAACATGGTAGTGCTTCAATAATCCTGATGCCATTCTAAATTTTTTTAGTAGTTGCACAGTTGTATTCCCAAAATCTTTAGGGAAATGACATAAATTTGTTTGTTTGTTTGTTTTGAGGAGGAGGGACAGAGGGAGAGAGAATCTTAAGCAGGCTCCACGCCCAGCATGGAACCCAACATGGGGCTTAATCTCACAACCCTGAGGTCGTGACTGAGCCGAAATCAAGAGTTGGAGCTTATCTGATTGAGCCACCCAGGTGCTTCATAATGACATAAATGTATAAGGGAAAAATATATTTTGATGACAAATGGTCAAAGACATGAATATTTCACATAAGAGGAAGAGGTTTGCACAAGAACAGTAACCAGATATGAAACATATCAAGCCTCTCTCATCACTTGAGCTAATAGAACTTATCATTTGGTAAGTTGGCCAGAACCCTTCTGCTTAGCATCCTGCCTTTAGGTTAATGCTTTTCCTTCCACTTCAGATAAACGACTCTGACAGGGATCACTGGTTACAGTGGCCAACTCCCTAGCCACAGTTGATGGGTTTTGAAGTGAGCAACTGGCCCAAGCCAGGCCAATAAGACTCCTTTCCTGGGCATGTGGAGTTGATAAAGACATGTGGTCACTGTCAAAGGAAGCCTGGGAGCTCCCAGGGGCCAGGTTTCTTACTGGGCAGGGGGAAGCCAGGTTGAAAAATGAAACTAATGAACAGAGAAGAGCAGATGCCAGAGACAGAAGGAGGAAACAAGCACCCAGCTGTCCCCCTACCTTTCCTTCTTGTAAAAGTCTGAAGTGTTTTACTTGAACCCAAGGGCTCCATCTTTTACAATGGAAAAAATACAAATGTCATAAACATAGGTAGAATTTTTATACCAATAAAATAAAAATAATAACAATACACAAAGATGAAAGTTTGGAGGCCTCTGATGCTTCTGTAAGCTAATGTTCTTTTTCTGGAAAGCATCTTGAACATATCTGACATGAGCCAGAGACCAAATCTTTAAAATTCTTCCCAACCCTGAGCTTGTAATTCCATGATTAATAGAAATGATCAAGTACTTTGTCCAAATTGTAGTAATTTGGATGGATGAAAACAAGGAAATTGGCATTTACTGAATTTTAGAATGCGATGAACAGTATGCCGGGAAATGTATATCATTAATAACTACCTACCATTATCAAGTGGCACCTGGCTGGCACAGTCAGTAGAGCATGTGACTCTTGATCTCAGGGTGGGTTTAAGCTTCACATTGGGTATAGAGATGACGTAAAAATAAAATCTTTAGGCTCAGCAGTTTAGCGCTGCCTTCAGCCCACGGCCTGATCCTGGAGATCTGGGATCGAGTCCCATGTCAGGCTCCTTGCATAGAGCCTGCTTCTCCCTCTGCTTGTGTCTCTGCCTCTCTGCCTCTCTCTCTCTGTCTCTCATGAATAAATAAATAAAATCTAAAAAAAAAAAAACTTAGAAAAAAATCCTACCATTATTGAACATTTATGATGTGTGAAACATAGTCCTAAGGGGTTATATGTATATTTAACTCGTAAAATTCTCACATTAATCATGTGACATGAGTACTACTATTACTCCTATTTTTTAGATGAGGACACTCTGTCTCAGAGAGGTTAAGTAATTTGTTCAAGTTCTCAGACAGTAAGTGGTAGAGCCAAGATTCAAGCATAGCCAGACTGCCAGCACTCACACCCTTAGTCATACACTATGTATTACCCTGTTTAACTTTAGAAAATGTATCCTATACTGAGGAGATAATTGAGAGGAAAGAAAAGGCATACAGGGTGTGTGGAAATACTCACTAGTACATCTAAAAATGAGAAAAAGCCTCCTCTCCCACCTTCCCCCACATCTATAGGGAAATAAGAACACAGCAAATCAAATGTGATACATTGATATAATAAAACATTATATTGCTGGTAGAAATGATAAATATGAGAAACATAAAAAATGGGTTAAGGACTGCAGAAAACAATAGCAGATGAGAAAAAAATGTACAATTCAGAATGATAAATACTGGTTCCTAAAAATTATGCACGATTATTTTTTATGCGAGCAGTAGAATGGGAAAAGTCTTAGGGTTTATGAAAACACAAAATTTGAGATTTTTTTTTGAAGAAAGTTTATATTGCTATTGTTACTTAGATATTCCTATTTAACTTTCATTGTAAAGGTGATTAAATACCCAATTAAAAGCGAGCTTATTAAAGATTTAAAGTAATATTAATGGAAGAAAATTAAAAAGAGGTTTATGAGATTTAAAAAGATTTTTTTTTATTAGGAAAGGCTCATCTGAAGAATATAAATAAAAATGAGAAGGACTGCATAGTGTACTCAGAAGAGAACAAAGTATAAAATAAAAAGATAAACTCACATCTGCTTGCTCATCCCTATTCTGGTGCAATCCTACCTGTCCTTTAAAGTCTTGCTACAGGCTGCTATCCTGAGGCTCCTCACCAGAGGCTTCCTAAGCAAACATGGCACTTCATTTGTCTCTCTTTTATGGTGCTTACCCGTTTCCGCCTTGTTTTAGAGCTATCTGTGTAGCTGGCCCTCTCCTCAACCATAAGCTTTATAAAAGTGGGACCATGAACCTTCAATTTCTTTGTAGGCCCCAGTTGTCCCATGTGAGCCACATGTTTGCTAGGTGAATGCATGTTCTTAGAGAAGAAAGGCTCAGGGGCACAATTTTGAACCATAAGCAATGGTGGTCAGGGACATGAGAAAGGTCCTTAAGAACGTTACTTCTTCAGTAACCAGATTGAGGAGGTGAGTGTTGTAGTTCTGATGGACCGGAGGATAGCAGAAGCATGAAGTGATTTTGATTTCACGAGACCTGAGGCCGATGTATCTGGAGATGATCGTAGACTTTGATTTATGATTGCAGCTGGCAGAGAACATTGAAAAGAGGAAAGTTGAAGAAAGAGTTAGTGGGAATAGAAGACAGAGCAGAGATTCCAGAGTTGGTGTTCTAAAGAGTTCTTAAGGTTTTTACCTCATAAGGGCCAAGGTCCTTCTTTTTATGTTTGTTAAAAAAACAAACAAAAAAACCCAGTCAAACCTTTATCGTGGGTCATGTATTGAATTGTTGAATCACTGTAGTGTACACCCGAAAATAATGCAACACTGTGTGTTCACTATCTGCCGTTAAATAAAAACTTTTTTTTAGAAGCCTTTAATCATAGTTCAGTAAAATGAGCAAAGTGGATTGGACATTCTTTCTCACACACACACACACACACACACACACGCATGCACGCACCCACACACACACACACACACCCACACACACACAGAGTTTCTCTGTCGTGCCAATGATACCGTTGTGGGTGTTTTGTTTTGTTTTGTTTTTTGCCAAATAGGAGAAGACACAGAGTGTCAAAAAATTCCTATTTTTATTTAAGTCCCAAAAGGCCCAAGAATTCTAACCCTACTTCATACTGACTGTGACTGAAGGCAAGGTAGTTCTGATTCAGACGGTATACCAAAAAATCTGATGGTTCTTCCTTTCTTCTTTGTCTACATGATGTGCAGGAACACCTTGCAGGTTGGCATTGTAAACTCTCTGAGTTCAGGAACAAGGTCATAAATTATATACACAGTGTCTGAGCAATCCTAGCTTAAATATTTACTAATATGATTTTATCTACTACCAGTCACAAAAACACGTTCTCCTAATACCTACTCTTCTGTAAATAAATAATTCCTGTACCTTGTCCATTAAAAACATGGAGTTCTCTTTAAAAACTCTTTTTACTTTGGGTAATTTTTGGCTTATTTTCTCTTTCCCCACTAGAATATAAGTTTCATGAGAGCAAGAGTATTGTCTATTTTGTTCAACTATGGTACCCTGCAGAGCCTACAAGAGCTCCTTTTGCTCAGTAAGTACCATGTGCTGAATAAGCAAATGAACAAATGGTGGAATGACCAAGCATTGTTCTCGTTGTGGCTTTAAAGACTTTTGTAAATATTAACTTGAATATCTTCCACGAACACACACCCATGTAATTCTTCAGTGGCCTTCTGTCCCCTGCCACTCTTCCCCCCCAACCGACCAGATAAACTAAATAATAGTTGGCTGGCTATGCATAAGGATCCATCTGGCTTTCATGGACTATAAAATGAAAATGCTTTCCTCTTACAAAAACTTATGTGGGGAACTTACATCTCAAAAAAAAGATGTTTGTAATACCAAAGTGTATTTTGTTTTATTAAATCCAGATTGTTGGGTGGAGGCCCTTCGCTAAAAGTCACTCTCAAGCAAAATAAATTGCTTGTTATTCTCACAAAGAATTTACAGGAAGCAATTTGTAAAGGTTGCCATCAGGCTGAAGTCATTGTTGGCACTAGGAATCAGTGTGTCATCAAACCTCAGAGCAATCGTTTAACCTGGGTCTGCTCAGAGAAATCTCCATAATGCAAGGAAAATTGAATTCTACTGCCTCAGATTATAATCACTTTTGATATTATTCCAATTTTATCATGGAAATTAAAAATATTTGACATAACAGTTTCTCTCATCCTACCACTATGTAGAAATATCTATTTTACATGTGCCAAATACTGGTCCTGTCATTACCAGCTATTTCACAAATAGTTTTTGAAAAATCTGCTCTCCTTCCTCGTTGTACTGAGGAAGTTGCTATCTGGATAGCTAGGAAATGAATGGCTTGCCAACTTATTGGATCCATTCCATCAAGTTACCTATCTGCTGGTCAAGTAATAATTGCAAAAAAATTTCAACTCCTTTTGAAGAGCTGACTATCCTCCAGTCTGGGTGACAGATGAGCAATTGTTCTGGATAGGCCTATGGGGGTATCATCAGAGCAGAGAAACACTGGATCCAGACATGCCGTGAAGATGGACAGTTGTGTGCTCCTAATTTCTGTCAATGTGTTTATTTTCAGCACCCTGGGAAAACAGGGCTAAAAAGATGGGAACACATAGACTCATCACATTAGCAAACATTAGACTGGTTCTCTATGTTTCCAACGACCAAAGAGAAAGCAAGATCTTGACAAAACCACGCTGATCAGTTTTTAGCCTTATCCAAATGATGCTCAATTCATTTACTGATCCAGCAAAAATAACCTGAATGCTGTGAGCCATTAGCACAAAATAGACTGGAAATAAAGCAGAACACCTTGCTGCACAGGCTCCCCTACTGCTGAACGGTTTTGAACGAATATTTCTTTTACTGTACATTGGGAACAATCATATACTATGTTAAAATTCCCCCGACTGTCTCAGATGGAAAAGGCAGCAACCATCAAGCCTAAGTGCTTAAGGATGTTTCACTCCATTGAATAATCATCCTAGAAAAAGACTGACAAGAAGTATGTGGTCCTCTCTTTCTTCTCTCCAAACACAATCACACCCTTTGTTTAACAGCTCAGTCTGCTGTTTATAAGTCCTGTCATTCAGCACCCTGGTCCCTCGGCCTCCCAAGTTGAACACGATTTCTTGATTGAGTCAAGCCATTCATTTGCTGATTGCCCCAGACCCGTGTGGCGTGTTGGCCGCTATCACCCTCCAACAGCTAATGCTTCTAGTGTGACATGATTTGGCCTGATAGCGCACCACAGCCCACCTGTTGTTCCCACCTCTTGTCCATTCCACAGCTGATTAGGCGGCCTCCTGTTCATGGTTCTTATGCATCTGGGCCAAAGAAATTAATTTGCGCTCACCATTCCTAGTTGCAGCTGGCTAATTGGACTCTAGGGTCACTTCCTTGTCTTATATAATTAATCAAAGTCTGCTTAGTTAATTATTGCAACATTCGTTCAACAAATATCTATTGAGCATTTACTATGTGCCCGGCACTGTGTGAAGTGCAGAGGATACAACAGGCCATGCAAGTTCCAGTAATCAAAAAATTAACGGATTTCTCTAATTTCTATCTCATTTTCCTATTTTTAAATTGAATAGATCTTTTTAACGTTATGTAGGAAAGCATGATCCTTCCCCCTGTAGTTTCTTTCACTGCCTCAAAGTCAAGGAAAATTATCGTATCTCTTGAGATCTGATCAACGTTCACTCTTGTTTATTCACTTAATTATGAGTTTAAAGGTACTTAGTTAAAAAAAAATAAATAAAGGTACTTAGTTACTGAAGACTTCTGGTATATATTTTTTGGGGGGGGATTCCAAAATATTTGATCTAAAATAATTTAATTCAAATTTCTAATGAATGATTTCCACAAATATGTATTTAAAAATCATCTCTATTGTTTTATATTGCACTTGGTCATTTCTTAATCCTTATCTACAACTGGGTTTATTTCTGAGACTTCTCTTCTGTTTCACTGACGTATATTTCTCTTTTATTTGCTCATTTCATTTCTCATTTTTAGAATATTTTTGTTATCCCCACCTCTTTTCTAACTGAATATTATAACATTCTTTATATTTAAATGCTAAGAAGTCCATTTTTATTTTGAGATTGCACTAGATTCGAAAGTAACATTAAGAATCACATCTTTACAGTATTTTTTCTTTCTAGATGTTACTGCCTGATGTTTTATTATTTTAATAAACCCTTCTTATTAACTCTATTTCTCTTTATATTTTATTGCTGTTGTAAATTGGATCCTTTTTAAAATTAGTCTTTTCTAGTTTGTAATTATTGTTATTCAAGAATCTAAATGGTTTTTCTATATTTTATGTTTTGTCTGGCCATTTATTATTCTATTAAATCTAAAAATTTTGACAGATTCCTTGTGCATTTTGTTAGATACATAATCAGTTGTCTTCAAATAGTGATGGTTTTGTTTCTTCCACTATTGCTCTCTTTTAGGTTTGTTTCATCTCTTAGGGTTTGTTTCATCTCTCTCTTTACACTGGCCTGAACTCCCAAAAAACATTAGGTCAAAATGATGATAGAGGGCATGTCTGTTGTAAGGTCATCTTCAATCCCTCTCTTCATGCCTTACCCTAGTCAGCAACACGGAGTGGGGTAATAGCAACGACGGGAAGTTTGGGATCTAACATTGCTTTATGAGAAACTGGGCCAAGGGTACCTGGGGGGCTCAGTGGTTGAGCGTCTGCCTTTGGCTCAGGTCATGATCCCGGGGTCCAGCATCAGTCCCGCATCGGGCTCCCTGCAGGGAGCCCGCTTCTCCTTCTGCCTGTGTCTCTGCCTCTCTCTGCGTGTCTCTCATGAATAAATAACTAAAATCTTAAAAAAAAAAAAAAAAAAAGTGGGCCTTTCATAAATTTAATAACTGTGCCTAACTCATGCTTCTTGGTCTTTTAGCTGAGGTCTAGTAATTACGATATTATGTTTCTATTAGTAAAATTTAATCAGGAACTAGAAATGTTTGTCATAAGTTGAAGCTTTATTCTAATTCAGGTTGACATTGCTACATCTATCACAAAATTCTAGTTTGAATATCAGGTTTCTTCCTAGAATAATATTTCATGCCAATTTAAAAGGCTATGTAACTATTAAGGAATTAATTATGATTTTGAATAGCACTATCAAAAATACTCATCTTCCAATGGTGCTATACTTCTAGAGAAGCCACTAGAAGTCAGAATTCTATGAGATAAGCTGAGTTTTTCCATAGAAATAATAGTATAATAAATTCAGAATTGAACTCATAACATAGGGTCAAATATCCAAATTTTCCTAGCAATGGCTACAAACACCATGTTAAATAAAATATAAATGTTACGAAGTTTGTTGAGCTTATCTATAAACTAATTTATTTATTGACCAGGGCAACACATTTACCTATCATGTGACTTCATATTTCCTAGAGCATTCTCATACTCTGCATACATTTTTCATTTTTAAAAATCATTTATTCCTATTCTAAATGAAATAAATTAAGAGTGAAGGAACACATTTATCAAGGTCATAAACTGCAGAAGGTCTTCTTTGGAATGTTGGTTTAGAGCAAGAGTTTGGATAGAGGTTTTGGAGTAAGACATATTTGGGTACAAAGCCTGGCTCTGCCTATTATTCATTTAAAAATATTTAGTGAGTTCTAGATCCTAGGGATATAATAGTGGACAAAACAGACAACATCCTCAGTCTCATGGAGTTTACATTTTGGTACCACTTTCTGGCCATGGCATTTAAAAATTCTTTTAATTTAAATTCTAGTCAGTTAACATATGGTGGAGTATTAGTTTCTGGAGAAGAATTCAATGATTCATGACTTGCATACAACACCCAGTGCTCATCATAACAAGTGCCTTCCTTAACACCCATCACCTATCTAGCCCATCCCCCACCCACCTCCCTGGCCATGACATTTTAAAAGTTTTTTTTTTTTTTTTTTTTTAACATTTCTGGATTTCAACTTCTTGTTTTGTAAAGAATAACAGCACCTACCTCATAAGGTCATTTCAAAAATTCAATTAGATAATGTCTATAAAACACCTACCACATATTACAGCTCAATAAGTGGTAGCTGGGGGTGTCTGGCTGGTTAGTCAGTAGAGCATGTGACTCTTAATCTTGGGGTCCTGAGTTTGAGCCCCATATTTAGCATAGTTAAAAAACAAAAAACAAAAACAGGAAAACAGGAATGCTTGGTTGGCACAGTAGGTTGAACATCTGCCTCTTGGTTTTAGCTCAGGTCATGATCTCAGGGTCATGAGATCGAGTCCCATGCTGGGGTTCAAGTTCGAGTTCAAGCTTGCTCTCACTCTCACTCTCTCTGTCTCTGTCTTTTCTCTCAAATAAATATATAAATATTTAAAAAACCATGGGATGCCTTGATGGCCCAGTCACTTGAGTGTCTCACTCTTGGTTTTGGCTTAGGTCATGATCTCTGGGTCCTGAGATCAAGCTCCCTGTCAGGCTCTTGGCAGGGAGTCTGCTTGAGATTCTCTCTCCTTCTCCCTCTGCCCTTCCCCGTGTGCTCTCTCTCTCTCTAAAATAAATAAATAAAATCTTTAAAACAACAACAACAACAGAAAAACACAAAAGATGAGTGGTAATTGGCTTTCACATTTTAAACAAAAACTTTTGAAAGAAAACTTTTATTTATTTATTTATTTATTTATTTTTTGAAAGAAAACTTTTAAAAGAAACCTTTGAAAAAAATTATAAGAAATACTCATTGTGGAAAAGTAGAATGTTTAAATCATTATCTAGAAAGAACTATTATTTTTAATATATACTTCCAGATGTTTTCTAAGTATGTGTGTATATATATATGTGTGTGTGTGTGTGTGTGTATATATGTGTGTGTATATATGTGTATATATATACATTTTTTAAGGATTTTATTTATTTATTTAAGAGAGAGAGAGCATGAGTAAAGGGAGGGGAAGAAGAGGAAGAAGCAGACCTCCCTGTTGAGTGGGGCCCAATCCCAGGACCCTGAGATCATGACCTGAGCTAAAGATAGATGCTTAACTGACTGAGCCACCCAGGTGTCTTCTTTTTCTTCTTCTTTTTTTTTAAAGTAGTCTCCATGCCCAGTGCAGCGCCCAGTGCAGGACTTGAACTCACAATCCTGATCAAGACCTGAGCTGAGATCAAGAGTCGGACGCTCAACCAACTGAGCCACAAGTGATTATACCACCGGTCAGGATATAGAAAAACTAGATCTATCATATATTGCAGGTGGAGATTTAAAATGGTACAGCGACTCTGGAAAACAGTTTGGCATTTTCTTACAAAAGTAAACATAAATTCAGCAATCACACTCTTGGATGTGTATCTCAAAAAAAAAAGAAAACTCATGTTCACATCAAACCTGTACGTGGGTGTTCACTGAAGCTTTATTCTGACTAGCAAAAGACTGAAAACAGCCCAAATGCTCTTTTTGTGGGTGAATGGTTGAACAAACTGTATGATATGCAATGGAATATTACTCAGCAATAGAAAGGAATAAACTCTTGGTACAGGAAAACAGCCCAAATGGACGTCAAGAGCATTATGCTGAGTGAAAAAACTCAATCTCAAGAGGCTAAATGCAGTAAGATTCTATTTATATTATGTCTTTGAAATAATAGAACTATAGAAATTGAAAAGAGGTTGATGGTAACTAGATGACACACAGAGGGGATGAGGTGGGGGAGATTAAAACAAAGTAATAGCACCAGGAAATTATTTTGCTGAGTTTGATGCAGTGGTGCAATCAATATACATGAGATTATATTGTATAAAACTACACCTTTCCCCTCCCCACACAAATGAATACAGGTCGCAAAAATGGCAGCAACTGAGTAACCGACCACCTGTGATTGGTACATCAGTAGTGATGTACCAAGGTCAGTTTCCTGGTTTCGGTTTATGCCATAGCCATGTAAGAGGGCACCATGAAGGGCACATGGGATTCTTTATACCACATTTGCAACTTCCTTGGTATCTATAATTATTTCAAAATAAAAATTTTAAAAAAATGAATTGTAATTATTACTAGGGCTCTTTTTCCCTTTTATCAGCTATTTTAAAGGATATTAAAGAATTAGATTTATCAGGAAAAGATAAGATAATGATGCTGTTTTCAAAACAATCTCACCCAAAAGGAGTATGAGCTTTTAAAGTAGTCATCTTGGAAACTTGACTACTTAAGCATATGTTTTGGGCCACTGCAGATCAAATATTTAGAAATCCTCTTTTGTATTTGCCTGTAGAGATCATCAGCCATTGGCAAGTACGAAACCTATTACTTTATAAGACATTCTCTTGAAGTACTGTGTTTTCTTCCTATCTCCTTTTACTTGATCTTTGTTCTACATGTTCCCCAGATATAGAGGGGCTTATTTGGCACAGATACAACACCTGTAAGACAAAGGAAAAGAAGGTCCATCTGTTTATTCTTTCTTTTGTTTCAGTCTCTGGATATTTGTGCCTTTTTTTTTTTTTTTTTTTTGATATTTGTGCTTTTAACTTGTTAAGTGTGAGACATTTTCCCATGTGATGGAGCATGTGAATTTTCTTTGTTTCAATGCCTCTCATTGCCACCAACATATGGGATCTTTGAAAGAACTTGAAGAAATATTTCTTTTAATTAAAAAAAAGATTTTATTGATTTATTTTAGAGAGAGCACACATGGAGGAAGAGGGTCAGAGGGAGAGGAACAAGTAGACTCCATGCTTAGCACAGAGCCCTATGTAGAGCTCAACCTTACCACCTGAGATCATGACCTGAGCCAAAATCAAGAGGCCGACACTTGACATTCAACTGACTGAGCCACCCAGGTGCCCCACAACATTTGTTAATTTTAAAGCAGTTGAGTAGCTAAATAAAGGAAATTACATTGATGTGTTTTTTTTTTTTTTTAACTGAAGTTGTCTTGGCTCCTGGTCTTTAGGAATAAATGCCTCTATAATATAACTTGAGAATCTCCATCATGGCTCAAAGGATTGTATTTTCTTACTGATGTGGCTGGAAAGTGAGGAAATGGAACTGAAGTCTGGGAAAGGAAAAACAAATATATCATGTATTTTTCAAGGAGGTACAGGTATTGAGACTCAAATTGTGTGGATTTTGCAGATGTTACCTGAAGTCCTCACTTATTTCACATTGAGGAATTGCCTTTGGCTCAGTGAAATCAGATTTTGAAATACCGTAAGACTATTCAGTCTTATAAAGTCACAATTACAACAGGGATTCATAAATTTTGATGAACATTAGTCATTGCTATAAGTTTCTTCGATTGCCCTAGGACAACAAACTCTGAATTAATAAATCTTCTCTAGCCAAGCTGCTCAATTTTAAGAAAAACTCATTGAACTGAAAGCAATGCCAAATCTCTGATTACTTTAGATAATCCTGTCATTATATGAAATTTTATGACTGTCTAGTCAATTCGGGCTTTTGTTTGGCTCTATCTAGTTATAAAAAATGTATATCCTCTTTTAAAGAAACTACTGAAATTGAAACTGGCAAAATGAAAGATTCCATAAAAATCTGCTTTTTGCTTCTCTTCCTGCTTCTATCCTTGCTAGGATCTGCACCCCCACCCCACCTTACACGTGCATTGTAAGAGACAAGGAGTTAATGGTTCTCTGGGATAAATAACATCTGAGAAAGGGCCCAGTGAGAATGACAGAGGAGGCCATCACATGCCAATTCCATACCACCAGAAGTTAGACATCTATCTCCAAGACCCCCTGGCTCCAAGGAATGACACCTAGGCTCTCATCTTTGTTCTAACTGGTTCCTGGAAACCTGAGAGGATGCGTACACCAGACCACAGTGCCCAGTAAAAACCCCAGGCCCTGAATATAGGGGAGACTCCCCCCTTTCCTTTCTGAGTCTCCCAGATACTCACTCTGTCTGTTATCTGTTCTGTCTGTATCTTCAATAAACTCTGCTTTCATCTCCTGCTGCTTCACCTTTCATTTCCATCTTGTGTGAAGCCAGGGGCCCTCTTGGGTGGTCCTGCAGGACCCCTCCAGGTCCCTGGACTCAGCCTGCCAGCATCAAAATGAAAGCAAAAGCCACCTTACTTAGTGTTGACTTGGAGTCCAAATTGAGACCAAATATACTTGCAGTTTTCGGCTAGATCTGTAGCCTTACAGCCGTGTGCGTTGGGGTGATCATTCAGCTTTAGAGCTGTATTTGTATTATGGGGCAAGTCTCTTCTTCCACCACCTCTTCCTCCTCATCTCTTCCTCCTTCTTTTCTTCCTTCTTCCCCTTCTTGTTCTTTTCCTCCTCCAACTAAGCTCGGAGTGAAGAATAGCTTTTCTGGAATGAAAAGGTAGATGATAACCTAGATGAACTCCAGAGGCAAGGCATCGATGGCTGTGGTGTTTTTCACTTGTGTGGGTGGGCCCAGACCCAAAACAGAATGCATGAATCTTTCAATGCTCCACTATTTTTTGTTGTTGTTCTAGAAATATGTGTGGATCGGGTATCAGTTAAGTCCCTAAATTTTGCAGTGGGCTTGCAATTCATACAAATGCATAAAAAATGGGTTTGGGTTCAAATTCCTTCTTGTTTAGGTTTTAGGGGAGTTCTAGTTTATTTCCATTCTATCTAGCTGTAAATTGTAATTTCTGTGAAATATATTTTTGTACACTTGACCCTCTTCTCATATTCTTTTGTATACATCCATTTTATTTCTATTATTTTTGTTGCACAGTATCTCAATGAATATGGAATTTTTTATAGGTCACATACATATATATAAATAATTTATAATGTAAAAAGTAAAAATCGCCAGTCACTTACAATACAGCCCTACCTCTTTCCACACCCATCCTGAAGCAGTAAACACAGTCAAACTTTTGGTATCTATCCAGACCTTTTTTGAGAATATTCAGGCTTATACTTAATATGTTTTCACAAAATGAAGCCCTACCTTACATATTGTTGGATAAGTTTTTCACTTAATAATTCATAATTCAGACTACCTTCTGATTTTTAAATGACTGAGGAGTTTCCATTTTATAACTACTTCAGCATCCATTTAGCCATTCTCCTATTGTTGACATTGAGCTCTAATAGTTTGAGCTATTACAAATAATATGCCTTATATATACAATCTTGCACACTTGTACAAGTATTTCTATAGAGTACAAATCTAAAGCTTCAAATTAAAAATATTTTTAATTTTGAGGGTTGCCTGGGTGACACAGTCAGTTAAGTGACAGACTCTTTGTTTCAGCTCAGGTAGTGATCTCAGGGTCATAAGATCAAGTCCTGTGTTAGGCTTGCGCTCAGCATGGAGTTTGTTTAGGACTCTCTCTGCCCTTCCCCACTGCTCTCTCACTCTCTCTTTCTCAAATAAATAAATCTTTAAAATATACATATAGGGATCCCTGGGTGGCGCAGCGGTTTAGCGCTTGCCTTTGGCCCAGGGCACGATCCTGGAGACCGGGGATCGAATCCCACGTCTGGCTCCCGGTGCATGGAGCCTGCTTCTTCCTCTGCCTGTGTCTCTGCCTCTCTCTGTGCGTCTCTCATGAATAAATAAATAAAATCTTTAAAAAATTCCTGTCAGAGTTTTTGAATTTGAGGTGATCTTTATGTCTCATCTTACCATTTAGAATAATAGCATGTTCTTTTTTTCTTTTCCTGGGCCCTTTAATAATTTCTAGAAAGTTTTATAGTTTTCTTCATATCGTGTGTATTTTTGGATACACTTATTCCACTGTAGTTGGTAGTTTTGTTGGTAAAACAAATGGGGTCCTTTTTGATTCTTTCTAATAAGTTACTGCTGGTGTCTACAAAAGCTGTTAGTAATTATACCTGTCCTCCTTACTAAAATTTCTTGTTTAATAGTTTTTTCTAAGTCAATCATTTTGTATCTTTTTTTAGATAAATAAGCATGACATTTTGCTTAATATTTTCTAGTATTTCTCTCCTTATGTATCATCTCCGTGTGTGTTGTGTGTGTGTGTGGGGGGGGTGTATGCATCTATCCACAGAGAAAGAGAATGAAACAAGTTTGTGTGCCTTACTACATTGGTTAGAGTTTCCAGATCATTGTTGAACAATATTAATGATGATAAGCATTTTTGTCTTGTTTCTAATTCCAGTGACATTATATCTCTAGTGCTTTAAGATTTCATATGGTGTTTGCTATTGACTTCTTGATAATACTGTTTATCAAATTAGTATTTCTATTCCTAGGTTACTAAAATTTTGTGAAGTGTTAGTATTGCCTTCTCTCTCAAAATGAATAAATGACCTTCACTATATTAGTGTTATAAAGTAGTGTATTTTCTGATGTTGAACCATTCTTCCATTTCTAAATTCTATTTGATCATGATGTGTTGTTTTTTCCTATACCACGATATTTAGTTTGGTAATATTTAATTTAGGTTCTAAATTCCTGTAGTCATGAATGAGATTAGGCTAGAATGTTTTGTTTCTTTTGTATAATTTTTGTCTGATATTGGTATAAACCTTATATTAAACACATAGAAGGAATTTGACAGATTTTCATCTTTTTCTACTCTCCAAAACAGTTTAAATGGCATAGAAGTTACCTGTACCTTGAACATTTGAGAAAATTTTCTCACAATATTATCTGGGTCTGGAACTACTAGGGGAGGAAAATTTTTTCTAACTTAAAAATATTTTAAGGATATTGATCTATTTTTTTACCTTCCATATAGTTTGGCAAATTTATATTGTCCTAGAAATTCTTCCACTTCGTCTAGTTTCTTAATGTATTGTTATGAAGTTGCAAGCGCTATTCTAATATTTTTAATATATCCTGTATTTGTGGTTGTACTTCTATTTTATTATTTGTGTTATTATATTGTTTTTTTTCCATTTTTTGTTAGATTTGCTCAAGGTTTGTTCATTAAGTTATTCTTTTTAAAAAAGCAGTTTGGGAGTTGAAGAGTTTATTTCCATCAAGTTTCTATTTTGATCTTTATTACTTACTTCCTTCTATTTTTGTTGCTTTTGTTCTTTTCCAATTTCTTATGTTGAATTCTGTTCATTCCTTTTCAGTCTTTTTCTTACCAACAGACACATCTAAAGAGACTATACACTCCTTGAGTAACAACCTGACCATATCCCATAGCTTTTTTTCTTATCTACTTTATCAAGGTATAATTTACATATGATAAAATTCACCATTTAAATTGCAGAATTTAGTAATTTCTAGTAAATTTATAGAGCTGGGCAATCATCACAATCTAATTTTAGAATATTTCCATTACCCTAAAAAGAAACCTTCTGCCCTTTTTCAGTCATTCCTAGTCCTACCCCTAGTTCCAGTCACCTGGACATTTTTAAAAACACAAATGTCCAAATCCCACCTCAGACGGAGTCAGAAATCTGGAGATGTGGTCCTCATATGTATGTATTCCAAAAGATCCTCAGGTTACTCGACTTTGACCCACATTTGAGAACCACCCTGATATGAAAAGAAAGCCTTTAGACTACTTGATGAGGGAATAATCAAGGAGAGTTGCGAAGTTAAATAATTCATTGGAACACAGTTTAACGAATCAAAAATGGTTTAAATTACCTTGGTAACACAGGAACCTTGAGTCCAGGGATTGAATCGATTCATTTTTATATTTCTCACAATGCCAAGTATAGTGATTTACATAAAGACGATGCTTCAAATATATGTTTTAAATGTGGAACAGACTTTATTTATGTAGATGTCAAATCTATGAAGATTATTCCCTAAAAGATATTTTTGAATCAACTTTAAAACCTATTTAGAAAACTCTTTGTTTTTCATATACAATTCCAAAGTTTATTAAAGTCTAACTTACAATAAAACATCAAAAGTACTGTACTTCTCAAACCAACACATTTCGCTCTTATAAAAAATGAATTAATCATATTATATAGAAAATCCTGCACATAATAATTAACCACATGTTGTTAATTGCTATAAAAATGCATTGGGGAAAAAATGCATTGGGGGACGCCTGCGTGGCTCAGTGGTTGAGTGTCTGCCTTCGGCTCAGGGCATGATCCTGGGATCCCGGGATCGAGTCCCACATTGGGCTCCTAGTGGGGACCCTGCTTCTCCCTCTGCCTATATGTCTCTCTCTCTGTCTTTCTCTCTCTCTCTTTGTCTCTCATGAATAAATAAATAAGATCTCTTTAAAAAATGCATTGGTTTTCATTAGCTTGAAACAGTATTCTCTACATCATAAAATGAATCATTCTTTTTTGGATGATCATTCTTCAGAAGGAACTACTTTTTTTTAACAATGTTTTAATATATTTATTAGTACTTCAATAATATTGAATTCATAATTAGGAGTGCAATAATACTGAAGTAGTGCTCTAGCAATTTCATTTAAATAATCCATTTCAATTAACATTTGAACTCTCTGGAATTTTCAAATTAGGGATTGAATTGTAATTATGCAATTTGTGGATACAGATCAATATAGTGAGTGTAAGGCTTTTTTTATTGTGATAAAAAGCACATACATAAAACTTACTGTCTTAACCATTGCTAAGTGTATATGATGTTAAGTATATACATATTGTTATATAACAGATCTCTAAAACTTCATTTTGAAAAACTGAAACTCTATACACACTGAACAACTCCTCTTTGCCCACTTCCCCTAGACCCTGGCAACCACATTCTGCTTTCTGTTTCTAAGAGTTTGACTATTTTAGATACTTCATGTAAGTGGAATCATGCAAAATTTGTCTTTTAGTGATTGGCTTATTTCACTTAGCATAACATCCTGAAGGTTCATCCATCTTGTAGTTTATAGCAGGATGTCCTTTTTATTTTTATTTTTTGTATTTCCTTCTTTTAAAAGGCAATTGTATGTATATTTTAATTTTAATAAAAAATTTTATTATTCTAAAAAAATTTCTTTATTATTCTATTGTATATATATACCATATTTTCTCTATCCATTCATCCGTTGTATTTGACAGACATTTACTTGTACAGGTTACTTGTACCTGTTGTACCTGTTATACCTCTGTAAATAATGCTGCAGTGAACATGGGTCTGCAAGTACCACTTTGAGTCCCTGTTTTCAGTTCTGTTGGATATACATGAGAGTGGGATTGCTGGTCATACAGTAATTCTAATTTTTTTTAAAGATTTTATTTAGTCATGAGAGACAGAGAGAGAGAGTCAGAGACACAGGCAGAGGGAGAAGCAGGCTCCATCAGGGAGCCTGATGTGGGACTCGATCCCAGGTCTCCAGGATCACACCCTGGGCTGAAGGCGGCGCTAAACCACTGAGCCACCTGGGCTGCCCCGGTAATTCTATTTTTAATATTTTGATTTTAACTCCATACTATTTTCCATAACAACTGCATCATTTTACATCCCCACCAACAGTGCCCAAGTGTTTCAATTTCTCCATATCTTCCCCAACACTTAATTTATTTTCAGGTTTTTTGATAGTGGCCATTGTAATGGATGTGAGGTAATATCTTACTATGGTTTTATTTGCATTTCTCTGATAATTAGTGATATTAAGTATATTTTTATATGCTTGTCAGCTTGTCTGTATATTCTTCAGAGGAATACCTACTGAAGTCTTCTGTCCATTTCTGATTTGTGTTGGTTTGGTGTTGTTGAGTTGTAAAAGTCCTCTATATCTTCTTGATTTTAACCCCTTATAAAGATAGATAGTTTGCAAGTATGTTCTCCCATTCCATAGGTTGTCTTTTCACTCTGTTGATTGTTTCTTTTGCTGCAGAGAAGTTTTTTAGTTTCATGTAGTTCTATTTTTTCTTTTTTTTCATGTCATGTCCATAAAATCATTGCCAAATCAAATGTCATGAAGCCATCCTCTGTATTTTCTTTTAGGGGTTTTATAGTTTATTCAGGTCTTATGTTGAGGTCTTTAATCTATTTTGACTTAATTTGTGTATATGATATAAGGTCAGCATCCACCTTCATTCTTTTGCCTATGGCTGTCCAGTTTTACCAGCACAGTTTGAAAAGACTATCCTCTCCCCATTGTGTATCTGTGGCACCCCCATCAAAGATTATTTCACCATATACCTGAGGGCTTATTTCTGAGTTCTCCATTCTGTTCCATTGGACTACTCTGTTTTTATGCCAGTATCAAACTGTTTTGATTACTGCAACTTTGCAATATGTTTTAAAATCAGAAAGTTTGAGGCCTCCAGCTTTGTTTTTCATTCTTAAGTTTGTTTTGGCTATTTGGGTTCCCTGGAGATTACATATGAATTTTAGCATGTATTTTTCTTTCTGCAAAAAATATTATTGGGACTTTGATAGAGATTGCATTGAATGCATAGATTGCTTTCTGCAACCTTGGACATTTTAATAATAATAAGTCCTTTCCAATCCACAAGCATGGAATATCTTTCCATTTATTTTTTTCTTCAATTTCTTTCAGCAATATTTTGCAATTTTCAGTGTACAGGTCTTTTACCTCTTGGGTTAAGTACATACCTAAGTATTTTATTCATTCTGATGATATTATTTATAAATGAGATTGTTTTTCTTAATTTCCTTTTCAGACTATTCATTGTTCATGTGTTGAAATGCAGCTGATTTTTGTGTGTTGATTTCATATCCTAAAACTACTGAATTTGGTTATTAGTTCCAGCAGGTTTTTGTGGGGAATCGTTAGGGTTTTTCTACATAAAAGATTGTGTCATCTGAAAACAGAGATAATATTACTTCTTCCTTTCCTATTTGGATTCTTTTATTTCTTTTTCTTCCGGATTGCCCTGATTGGCACTTTCAGTTCTATATTGAATAGAAGTGGTAAAAGTGAGCATCTTTCCCTTGTTCCTTTTTTTTTTCTTTCCCTTGTTCCTAATGTTAAAGGGAGCGCTTTTAATTTTTCACCATTTAACTCTAAAATTGTATTGTTCCAATACCTAATTAGAGGAAAAGATATTAGCACACATTCCCTGAGATTGAGGATCAGTCACAATTTTACTCAAGGTAAATATATGACAGAAATTAATGACAGTAGTTGATACACTAGGCAAAAGAACTCAGTAAACATGTTCTACTCCAAATCAATCATTAGTTTGCATGTTTCCTTAGGCAAGTTTTTTTCTCCACCAAATAGTATCTACTTTTCCCTTCTACGAAATGGGATAATATTGTTAAATTCGTTTTATCTCCCTAAAGTCGTATGAGACTCAACTATGCTAAAATTTATATGTATATTACTTTGTGCTAATTGGTGATAAGAATAACTTTAGTAAAATGTGAGATTACAGCATAATCTTTTTATGGGAAAAGATTATTGAGATCCTCATTTTTATTCTGAAAAGAAAATGAAACTCTATAAAGATGGTAATTTTTGGATTTGCATTTATACTGATCTTTAAAAATCATAGTAGCAACTACTACCTATAAATAAATAACTTTATATTTAAGTTCGGTGCTTTGAATAAGTAAGCATGCAAGAAAGTCTGCTAAATGTCTGTTAAATAAAAAGGTAATTTTTAATTGTATATTTTATTCCATTTTCCTTACATCTTGTATTAGTTTTCTATTTCTCATCGTCTAAATCAGGTACGGGTGAGACTCGGTATAATCCATCGTAGGGCACAATTTCCCCTCCATCTGTGGACCTGTGAAACTTAAAAACAAGTTATCTGTTCCTAAAATACACTGGTAGGACAAGCATAGGATAACACTTAACATATTCCAGTTCAAAAAGGGAGAAAATGGAAGGAGGTTAAAAAAGAATAAGTCACTGGTTCCAAGCAATTTCGAAATCCAGCTGGGAAACTCCATTAAGTTTCAAGGTCTGGAATAATCCTCTATGGTGCATGGGATGAGTCATTCTTTCTTTTTCATGAAAGAAATACGTTTTTTGCAGCTGTGTGATTTTATCAGCCTGTTTCCTGCCTGTAGAATAGTGAGAATCTCACATCCTCGTTTCTTTTCAAGCTCTCTCTGCCTCTTTTGGTCCAAGCTGACAGTATTCCTGCTGATATAAAATGCTCAAGAACTTTGTGGGTCTCCCATGTATGCCACAGGGATCGACACTATTAGATAATAGGCTCATCCACAGATCCTTCCTAGATAATTCCATCTCTATTTTTGGATTTTGCTGAGATATCTGAGAGACAAAGTCTTTAAAGTTTCCTAGCTCCTCTTTGGTTTGCTTGAGGGGATCTGTGAGTCACATCCTAATCTCTTCAAAGAACTTTTGTGTGACTGAGTACTCTGAACTTTGGATTTTTCTGAGGTATCAGCAAAAGTTTGTCCAGCCATACTCTCAGTTTTTTCTCTAGAGTACACTTCCCTGACAGTGAATCTCTTGATTTTAGTTTTCTTTTCTAATCTGAGTAGGAGGAGAATTTCCCAAATCATCAAATCCTGGATCCTAATTGCTTACCGGTCCTTGACTCAATTTCTTTCTTTCCTCTCACATTTTACCATAAGCAACTAGAAGAAACCAATTTACACCTTCAATACTTGCTTGGAAATCTCAGCTAACTGCCCAGTTTCATCATTTATAAATTCTGCTTTCCATATAACTGAAGGATACAATTTCTTAAAGCACATATTTCTGTTGTCTATTCAATGCAATCTAGACTTTTTCAATCATGCTTCCCGACATTCTTCCAGCTTCTGCCTACCACCCCACTGCAAAGCCTCTTCCACACAGTTAGGTATTTGTTACAGCAGCCCCTCACTTCAGGTACCAAATCTATATTAGTTTTCTATCATTGCCATAACAAATCACCACAAACACATTGGTTTAAAACAGCACAAATTTACTATTTTACAATTCTGGAGAAGTCTGACACTGGTCTCACTGAGTTAAAAATCAAGATATCTGTAGGGCTGCATTCCTTTCTGGAGGCTCCAGGGGAGAATGTGTTTCATGCTCACTCATACTATTGCAGAATTCAGTTCTTATGTTTGTAGGACTAAGGTCCCCATTTGTTTTTTGGCTGTAAGCTAAAGGTCGTTCCTAGTTTCTAGGCCACGGCACTTCTTGACTCATGGTTCTCTTGCTCTATCTTCAAAGTTCTCAACAGCAGCTTCTCATATCACATCTCTAACTTTCATAGCTTTTGATGTGTGAAACTGTCGTAGTCATTGATTTCGAAAGGTTCTGTGATTTCATCATGTTTCTTTCTTGTTAACCCAAGGGTCACTTAGAAGCCTATTTTAAAATTTCCAAATGTCTGGACTCAGGGCTATTGTGTGTCTGGTATGTGTATTGCAATATGGTCAGAGAATGTAACATCTATGGTTTCAACTTCAGAAATGTTATGGGACCTGTTTTTGTGGCCTAATCCATGACCGCTTTTTATAATAGCTCCATGGGCTTTTGGGAAAAATATCTTTATTTTCTGTGTATTTGGTATGAACTCCTGTACGTCTATAAGGTTTAGTTTGTAACTGTGTTAATCCATTCTCTGTATCCTCATTTGTTTTCATTGACTTGATCTGCCAGTTTTTAAAAGAGATGTACTAAAGGGTACACTTTATTTTGTTTTATTTGATTTTAAGTTTAATTTACTCACATGTTAGTAAATGAAGACTATATTTATTGATGAGAATTTCAAATCCATGCCTTTTTTCTTAATATATTGCATATCATGTTTGATATAATGAATTGTGTGCATTTTATTTTAGACTGTGAATTATTCCATAATTTTCTGTGAGTGCAAAAACCCATACCTAAATATAACCAAAGTTCCCGAATAGAAATATAACCAATTAAAACTGGAGAAGCCCGCTTATAAAGCATCACAAAAACATCTGAGCAGGTTTTTGCCACTTCCTGTCCTTGCATTTAATGCAATGACTCCATTGGTACCTAACCACTAGGTTGATGCTTTTTTATTCCTCGTCTTTCCTGAAATGCATAGAGTATTTGTTGCTGTCCAGGGTGGGACTACAGGCTAGAAAGAATAAGGCAATTTAAGAAACTGTGAAGGGTTCTGAGAGCCATGTGGGGTTCTATAACCAATTTAGTCCCCAAATCCCAAGGGAAGAAAATTGGGAATCAGGCCTCTACTTTGCTTGCAGCCTTTTTAGTATGAAAAAAGACTTTCTGTTGACTTGCATTTTGTAAAATTAGAGTTTAGACAGTAGTTCAACACTGACCTGATGAATTAATTTTGTCAGTTTGTTTGTTGATGCTTTTATTTTAAATATTTTAGCTTAGTCTAGTGACCACCACCCTAAAGAACTATAACATATAACTTTCCTATTGTAAATTAACATCCCAAGTGCTGCCTTAAAAGAAATTGGAGGAAAAAACATTTAAACCGTGTAATCCCCATCTTAAATGTAAAGCACTCTACATTTCTATGTGGAGACCTGACGAGGGTATACTCAGAAAGAATTGCTCCCTTTTTTCCCCCAAGATTTATGGGTTTCCATTGTAAAACTGTTTTTTCATAACTTTATCTTAAGGACCTTAAGTGTCCTGTAGTTAAAGATGCTTAGTTTAGAGAGTTAAGAAAATGTAAAACCTATTTTAAGAACCATACTTTACTAACTTACTTTTTTAGGAAAGCAAATTCAACAGAGTTGTATGTGATAATGGGCCAGTGAAGATTTACTGTCTTAGTCATTTCGAGGACTGAACCTCTTGGTTTTCTGTGCCGTACTAAAACTAGTTACTTTGCTGAACTTTGAATTAACAAAATAAAAACCATCAGCAACATAAAAGGAAAGCTGCTGCAATATCCTCTTATCAGAAAAAAAAGAGACAAGGCATGGAATCTTCAGCTTTAGGAACAAATAGTAAATCATTTATGCAAGAGAGATTTGGGAGAGGAAATGTGGCATCCAGACAAATAAATAAAATACTGACGGTGCAGTATTAAAATGAATTTAGCTAACCAAAGAGTGAAAATAGCCTGGTTTTAGCTTTAGGCTGGTTGAAGAGCAAAAACTTCTTAGGCTGTGTGTGCTGACCTGCAGATGAAATTTTCTCGTCAATTCATATTTCACAGGCTTTCCTAGGAAACACATTGTCAAGTTTTTAGGTGCACCAAGATCATAGCACACATGTCTTCACAGGAGTGTTTGTAAAAGACTGCAGCCAAAGTTCAGGGAAGGTGAGATTGATCTGCCCATGTCATTTCTTGTCAGCTACTCATTGGCACTCAAACTGTGAGATGCCCTCTCTTTTTCATCCCCTGCCTCCTCTAGAACCTTGGAGATTCCACAAGAGCTTCAGTCTAAACCTTCAACTTGCCCTGACAAATAAGCCTGGCAGGTCTCCTTGACCTTGCCAGCTCAAAGTAATCTTCCTCTCCTGCTTTTGAATTTTTGTACCAATTAGCACCCTTTAATTTGCCAACTAACTGTGTACTGAGTTGCGACTTTTTCACTGACTGTTTTTTCCCCAACAATTATTTGCTCCTTTCCTGTCATTGAACTTTCAACATTCATATTTAATCATTTATAGTAGTTTGTGAGTCCCTTGAAATCAGGATCCATGTATTATTCTTTTTTTTAAAAGATTTTATTTATTTATTCATGAGAGGCACACAGAGAGAGGCAGAGACACAGGCAGAGGGAGAAGCAGGCTCCATGCAGGGAGGCTGATGTGGGACTTGATCCCAAGACCTGGGGATCATACCCTGAGTCAAAGGCAGATGCTCAACCACTGAGCCACCCAGATGTCCTAGTCCATGTATTGTTCTTATTTGAAAAAGAGGGGAAGGAGAGGCCTTGAAAAAGTGGTAACTTCTGCTTGCATCGGGGCTCTCAGCTACTGCAAATCCAGGAAGCCAAAGAATTATATTCATTTTTTATGACCGTGTATAAAACTCAGCCAGGCCGTATAGGATAGCATGGGTGTTGTTATTATGATTACTGTTATCTTGGAGATAATTGCTGGTGGTTTAGCAGTCACATCCTGTCAAATATACCTTACTGTGAAAACTGAGGGAAAATGAATAAAAAAGGATAAAGAAAGGTCAGTAAGGTGCAGTAGAGGGGTTCAATGTGGAGGACAGCCTGAAGTGGATCCAGGGGACTGGACACTGGGCCAGGGAATAGCTGGACCAGTGAACAAGTGGGAAAGGGGTCTGGGTGAAACTCAAAGATATGAATGGGGACCAGGTCTGCTCCCTGCACAGTGACTGATGCATGCCTGGACCTACTTAGATTAAAGATCCAGAGACAAAACAGATATGTGTGAGCCACAAAGGCAAAGCCAGGGCTTTAAACACGGTGTGGCTCTGTATCCACAGAGCTTTTATGCTTTGGTTGAGAATAAAATCCGTTCCAGAACAGGTGGGTCTCTTAATTCAGGTACTAGTCAGGCTACTAGGAAAAGCCCCTTTTGCTCCTCTTCTTGCTGTACTTCCTGGCCTCCTTTCACCTCCTTTCGCCCTGGAATGGTCCTATCCAGTAACAATCAACCCCACCTTCCACACCGTATCTTTTATTCATATGCTGGGCCTTATCTAAATGTTCCTCCCTGTCTCCTCTGCATTCAGGCTGCCAACGTGAATTCCCTACTGCAGAGAACTGCCTTCTCAGGCATGGGTTTCACTGTGAGGCTCCCGGTTTCTGGTTGTCTTAGCATGTGTTTGCAATATCAGTGCCTGGAGTGGCAATAAAGCCCTATTCACAGAAGATGCTATGTCAGACTCCTACACGGACTTCTATTATTCCAATCCTTTGGGCTATTCTAAAGAGCTTTATCTGTTCCTCCCACTTTCCTTAGCATTAGCCATGTGCCCATTTCTCCTGGCTATTTATTTAAGTAGAGTGTACCTGTTTGGTCTGTTTGAACAGGAATTAGGAAGTCCCGTTGATGGTAGCTTACAGGGTTACTCGGGGTCTGTACAGACTTGCTATTTCTCAGATTATTTATACAATTTATTTGTCTACATTCTCTTACTTCTATATCTCTAAAATCCATCTTAATGCAATACAGCCCTTAGTGCCAAACCAATTTTTTCTAATACATGTTTTCCCTAAAGCCCCAATACCTTCATTCCTTTGTTCTGATTTATTGCTGCTGCCTAACCACAGCTACGAGGCAGAAAAATAATAATAATAAAAATTTTAAAACCCTAGTAACAAGCACATCAGGATTAACATACTAGGTCTATGTTAAACCACCCAACAATGAACTAACTCATCTTTAATTTATTAGCTTGATTCTGATATAAATTCTGAATGAAAAGTAAAAGGTTGTGTAGATTAATAATATTAAAGTTGCAAAACAAACCCCCGAAAAATAGGAAATGTTAAGCAAAGGGAGCTGTGCCATCTTTAATTCATTGCTCTGTTCCTAGGCAATTCCATGCATGCAGGATGTAGGCTCACGGCTGCGTTTTTAAAAAGACTCTGCGGTACCCAAACCAGCAGTGCAAGGTATAAACAGTACAGCCTAGGACTCTAAAATGTAGGGCCTAATTCAATGCGTTGTATGACATTGACATGAAAAACATGTGGTTGTGACCTCTTATGAAGTCTCGTTTGCTTTTGTAAGTTCTACAGATAGGTCTATCATTCTAGAGGTAAAAAATTGCAGGTCAAGTACTAGATGAATCCCCAAGTGGCCTGAAGAACCTGCAGCCAGGGATTAAGCATGTGGATGTGAGGGGCCCGGATCAAGGATCTCAGAATGAAAAGTGCACCAGTGTCAGGTGACTGGAGCTTTCTCGACACCTTTAATATTCAGAAAAATCTTGCTTATTTATTCTAATTGGGAAGGTCTGCCCAAATTTGTGAGATGAGCACGAGACAAACAACTTCCAGGTGTAATAGAGGTGATTTCTTGGTTTCCAGCATACGTGGTTATTACTTCAGTTGAGGTTCTCGGTACTGCCAAATTGTGGTTCTAACCCTCCTGCTGGAACCGAGAAGGAAGAGTGAAACTGGCATGTTAATTCTACAAGCACTGAAACAGTTTTCTAAACAACTTAATTTCCCTCTAATATTTACATCAGCAGGTCTCAACAGGACACACTGATGTGTTGCCCGCAGCCTAATACCAATCATAGAAGAAGCATGAAAGGTTACAAGTGACTGACTTTTTAAAAATAAGCCAGAGATGATGTAAGGGTATCACAATAATATCATGGTCACACATTTGCATCTCAAAATGCTCTCTTGAGAGAAAAGCAAGGGTGGGGTTATGGAGATGAGGTCAGGAACTGCACGTGGGACTGTGTTGCCCACGCCAACACCATTCTTATATGTCACAGAAAAAACAGCGACTACTGCTCTACATCATTAGTTTTCTTAACAAATCCTTTTATCATACAAAGGTATGACTAAACCTTGCTCGCTTACCTTTCTGCTTATAGCTGATGATTAGAATAAATTCGATTTTGCTTACTGTGTAAACCTACGGATAGCAAAGAATGTGGACCTTGGAGATTTACGAACCACTGGTGTATTATTGATTATTGTAGTGAAATGAAGTATGGTAGGAAGGAGGAATATAACCTGGAAAAGCAGCGGAATCCCAGTTAAGCCTCACAGAGTGGCACCACCTTGGTGAGGTCACCTCAGGCTTGGCTTGGTCTTATAGGTTAAGAAACTCAATTTCTCTAGGGCTCTGTAGTTCATCAGACTGAGACAACTGATTTGGGCTGTCAAGAGACTGTCATATAACATTCACTTACAGATGTTATTCACTTACATTGGGAAATCTTCCCTTCCATTACCAAAGTTATTTCCTTCCTGATTTCATAATACCCTGAAAATCGAATTTATGATTATAAGGTTGGCTAGTAGGCATGGAATCAGAGAAAAATGTGAAGGATGGTTTGGGCAATATTCTCCAGGTCATGATGAGGTCTGAAGAATTATCCTTGACCCACAGTACAGAATATCTTTCTAGTAACCAGCTTCAGGGGGTTCCCAGAGGAGGCCCACCCTCTGAAGAGTGCTAGACAAACACTGCCAATTTCTGACTCTGGGTTTCCTTTCTCTGTGCTCTAAGCTTCCTGAGTCCCTTCCACTCAGACAATTGGTTGAATTTCTGTATATTTCTGCCACCATTAGGGTTCCGTGATTATACATAATAGAAATTTCCTTTGGCTAACTTTGAGCACAAAAGTGGAAGTTATTGGAAGGTACTGAGAACTCTTTAAAAAATTGAATGAAACACTGAGACATCCTAGGTCTCTAACAGGATCCATGGAGCTGCCCCCCAGGGTGCTTGCTTCCTAGTAGAAGGAAACAGGCTCTTTAATAAAAAGAATGGTCAATTATCCCTGGCAGGGGGTAGGGATAAGGTTTAAGGTAAGACAAGACTTCATAGGGGTGGTATTTGAGTTTAAAAGATGAATAGTAAATGTTTGCCTGGTTATCAAAAAGAAAGGAAGGAAGGAAGGAAGGAAGGAAAGAAAAGAAGAAAGAACACTCCAGGCACAGAGACATAAAGTTGTAAAAGAGTATACAATATTTGAGGACATGAGTATCATTCCACATACCTTCAGATGTCCTGGGGATTGGGAAGGTAAATGTTAGTGAGAAAAACTGGAATGAGGAAGCAGAAGACTGATCATGAAGATTCATATTGCAATAAATTCATCATGGAAGACTGGTATCAAATTCAAAAATAAGGGGGTACTGGGCGGCTCAGTGGTTGAGTGTCTGCCTTCAGGTCAGGGCGTGATCCTGGGATTCCAGGTTGAGTCCCACATCGGGCTCCCTGCAGGAAGCCTGCTTCTCCCTCTGCCTGTGTGTCTCTGCCTCTCTCTGTGTGTCTCTCAGAAATAAATAAATAAATAAATAAATAAATAAATAAATAAATAATATTTTATTAATAAAAAATAAGAGTTTTTTTTTAAAAAAGAAAGATTTATTTATTTGAGAGAGCGAGCGTGAGTGGTAGGGGCAGATGGAGAGGGAGAGAAAAATCTCAAGCAGACTCTGTGCTGAGCACAGAGCCCCGTGCAGGGCTCAATCTCACAACCCTGAGATTACGACCTGAGCTGAAACCAAGAGTCCAATGCTTAACCAACTGCACCCCCCCATGTGGCCCCCCAAAATAAGTTTTATGTGTAAAACTCCTACATACCAGCAACAAAAAAAGTGCTCATGGGGATTATTTTTCAAAGCTCAACAGCTTTCTTCCTTCTTCTCTTGAGGACCACTGGTGCCCTTCTCACCAGTAGCTCACCACTCCCTGCCCCCTCCATACACACACAGACACACACACACACACAGCTACTTGGTATTTCATGACTACTGGAGTTGTTTTTAAAAGTTTAGAATCAGGCCAAACTTACAATGTAATTTCACCAAGACTGACTAGACTTCATCTCTTGGAGAACTATTCTCTGAAAGTCCTGCGCTGCCAATAAAAGACTGCGATTTCCAGGAGGTAATTTCCCTAGGTAATAAAATATGTTGAACCTGGTTTTCTAATCCATACTTGGCCTTCAGATAGGTTCAAACTAGCTGCTCCAG
Organism: Vulpes vulpes; assembly: GCF_048418805.1. Lineage (NCBI taxonomy): Eukaryota > Metazoa > Chordata > Mammalia > Carnivora > Canidae > Vulpes > Vulpes vulpes. The sequence goes on from NC_132795.1 coordinate 90,979,830, forward strand.
CTGGTGCTCTAATTCATAGAACCCAAACTGAGCATCAGACCCTGCTGGACTCTTTTCCCACCATCTTTGTGGACAGGTTAATGCAACATGTGGCACATCCAGACATAGATAAACCTTGGGAAGGAATAATTGTGAAATATTTGTTGTTGTTTTTTTTTTGCCATTTTGGGCACAAGAATTTTGACCCTAATATGCAACTAGTGTGCCTTCAGTTCAGGTATTAAATAACTAAAACCTGGAAGGGTACTTAAATTTTGGAATTTAGGAAGGCAACCAATGGATTTGTTGAGAATAACTGAATTTCTGTTCTGAAATGAGAATTTTGATATTTAAGTGTTTTGTCATAGATGATGAAGAATATTTTGCATTTAATGCATCAGTTATTATGGATTCTGCTACGTCCCTTTCTTGCTAAGGAAGTAGGGGGAACTCCTAATTAGTGTGGCCCAAGAACTATTCTGTTTCTTCTAGGCTCTCGAAATCTCCTTGTCTTAGCTTCCTGGGCTATGATTCCATTTCTCTTTTCAGGGCCCTTATTTCTAGTGTCAGGTTTATAGGCTTTGCTTATGTATTCCTCAAAGTGCAGTTTTTACCATTTGTTTTCTATAGCAGGTTTGCTTTCTTGCAAAATGCTGGCTGTCTGCTTTACTGAGCAGCAGGAATGGCTACAGGTAGCTGCAGTTTTCCGTCTCTCTAACCTGAGTGTTCTGGGGCCACGTTGTGTCTGTTCTAGTCACTTTCTGTGACATGGATATAAGGGGGAGGATTTGGCCACGTTTTAACACCATTTGCATCCTTACCTTCTCTTACTCACACCTCTCTCCCCAAATAAGTAGCAACTCGTAGCACTTTCCAATAGGATGTAACATTAATATCTCTGCCAGTAAAGAAGATCCAGAAATAAAACTAAACTTACTATTTTCAACTTTGCACAAGATCACAATTAAAATTCTAAGAAGGGATTTTTAAGGAGACATTAGGATTGAATAAAAGGTACAGCATAGGAAGTATGTCAATGGTACCGTAATAGCGCCATACGGTGACAGATGGCACCTGCACCTGTGGTGAGCACAACATAAGGTATAAAGTTATTGAATCACTATGTTGTACACCTGAAACTAATGTAATATTGTGTATCAACTCTGCTCAAAGAAAAAAGACACTAAGATTATTTGTAAATTTTGATTCTCCATATCATCTCAGATCCTTATTACCATAGGGCTTACTGACTATGGCAGATGGCAGTTTCCAAAGATGTCTGCAACAATATGTCCCACCCCACACATTCTTCTATATGTGACATTGCTCCTTTCCCATCAAGAGATCACTATTTCTCTACCCCTTTGAACCTGGAAAGGCCCCATGACTGCTTTCACGATAGAATATAGTGGAATAGGGTGGAATAAGTGGAAGTGATGTTGTGCCAGTTCTGGGCTTTGCCATTAATTGGCCCGGCAGTTTCGAATCCTGCCTCTTAGAAGCCAGCTGCTATGTAAGAAGTGTGATGACCCAGAATGATGACAAGAATCCCAAACCACACTAAAATACTCTTAGGGTGAAAGGCTATGTAGAGACAGAAAGAAGCCAGGGAGCACTGAAGCTCTGGACATCAGAGCGAAGGAGCCACCTTGGACGTCCATCCCAGCAGAGCCTTCAGAGGACTTTGTGACTGTAACTACATGAGAGTCCCCAAGCAAGAACTTCCCAGTGGAGTCTTGTCAACCCACAAAACTATGAGTTAATGAAATTCTGTTTTGAGCCACTAAGTTCTGAAGTGGTGTGTTAAGCATCAATAGAAAGCTGGAACACAACCCTATGGTGACCAAAGCAGAGTCTAAGGGCAACCCTTCTTTCCTAGCTTTGAATGGAGTAGCTCTGTATTTATCTATCTTACTTCATAAGAAATTATTTAGAAAAGAGTGACTCTGCCTCTTTAAAAACTCTGACCGTCACTGCCATGGGTGATTAAAAATTGGCTAAATACAGGTGGACTACCCTTGAGGACCATAAAAAACACCCGATCTTCCCTGATTTCAAAGGTATCTTTCTTTAGACACAGATGTACTTAGGACATTCTAGATGGATGTGTCTTTATATCTGATTTCCAAAGGCCTTGATAAAGGGTTCTGATGTCAGTTTTTAGCAGTCTTCACTATCGGGAAATTCTTTTTCAACAGAGACTCATAGACAATGGCCTGTGCCCTACTCCTGCCCTCGTTTGAGTTCAGGAAAAGGAGTTTGTGGCATCTCTCTTGGTGATCTGGACCAAAGCTCTTAGGAGAGAGCAGAGATCACTTTCCTTGGTGCCATTATCCTGTGTTAGGTACAAGATGATGACAAAATGCATCTTAACAGGGGCATCCATTTTAAATAGAAATGGCTTCTTCATAAAACTTGCACATCCTATGGCCCTGAGCTTTGCTTAAAGCATATGAAGTACCCTTGCCAATCAAAACCATTTTTCCTTCAACACTGAGCAGAGTTATATGTAAAAAGATTTCCTGAAAGACTTTCAGCACGCTCAGCTAAGAGCAGTGTTTTGAGTCTTGCTGCACTAGTGTGCTGGTTCCTTTTATCATTCGGACCATCTGTGATGAAGTCTATTTTGTTAACTCAGAAAACCTCAATTTCTGTAAGACTTTAAGATGAGGCATTAACATATTTTTATGGATTGTGCTACCATTATGGTTTTGGAGACTTCTCATTTCTGTTATTAAAAAGAAAAACCCTGCCATCTAAGCTTCTCATAAGAAACTATTTTTACATTTATAATCTTTAAAGATGCTTATGAAAAGAAGTGCTTTGAACTCTTTCAGTAAGATTTAGCTCAGTCTAAAGCTTAACAACAATGTAATTTGAGTGAGGGTGTCTGATCCTACCTGTCAGAGATGCTGCAGAAAGATACATAAATCACAGCCAGAATCTCATCTGAAACCAGTTTAAAAATTCATGCAGCTAAGAGTCGTTCCTGTGTGATCTGGTTTCTTAATACTACAGTATACCCTGAGTACTGGGATTTCAGAGCTGGAATGCACCTTGAAACTCACTTTATCAGGCTCCTTTGTGCTGCAGATGAGTAAACTGAGGCCATGCATCCTGACTCAGCGTTATCAGAGTGTACCTCCTCCAGCCAGCAGGGGCACCCGGAACTTGCTAGAGTGCAGACCCGTTGCGTTGGAATCTCCAGTTTGAAGGTCTCCGAGATCGTATGTGCTTCATGAGCCCATTAGTTTGAGAAACGCTGCCCCATACACACCACATTGTTTCCCAAGAGAAGGACAAGACTTTGGGATCAGATCGTTCCAGATTCAAAAATCCAGATTTTTCACTAACTTGTAAAGTAGCCTTAGGCAAGTCACTTAAGATGACTTTGCTCCTCCTATTCCTCGATAGTTCAGTGGGGATGATCATAACCCACACTGGAAGGTTCCCATGGAACTTAAAGAACATTTGTGTAGTTCCTACTTGAGTGCCTGATAGTAGACCTTCGATAAATGGGAACTGCTGCTGCTACTCCCGCTCCTACTCCTGCTCCCAGCACTACTACAGCTCTGCTCTGCTGCTCTACTAATACTACTGTTGCGGCTACTGCTAATACTCTCCTGCTGCCACTGCTGCTACTCCGACCACTGCCGCTGCTCCTGCTCCTGCTGCTCCTGCCGCTGCTGCTACTCCACCACCACCAGCACCATGGTTATTAGTATCTCCAAGAGGAAAAGTAACCAGTCCTATACTGCCAAGTGACCAGAGTGAAGCTGGGGCTCAGGTCTCCTGACTGTTCCTCCAGGGCAGCTTTCGCTGGACCTAATCATTTCCCTTCTCTTTGAAGTACAGCTGAACATTGCCAGAGCCAACATTCTTATTTTCTTATTTAAGACACTTCAGTTCTTGGAGTAGGATATAGAAAAAGGAGACTGCTTTTTAAAGATTTCCCTTTAAACTTCCTCAAACAATAAAGTCAGTTTGCTCAAATCTGTGTCCTCCCAAAGCGTCACAGCCTCCACTCAGTCTGAAACACTTCTAGGTGGCAGCTTCTGTTTCTTTCACCTGTGGAATGCTGCCTTTCTCTAATTTTGCTTCTGGCCCCAAAAAACCTTTCCATAGAAAAGTATACTTGTTCTGATAGTACATTTATGTCCCTAGAAAACAGGAGCTGTGTTGAACTGCAGGGTGATCTTAATTTCTTAAATGAATTTTGTGTATTTCTGTCCTTGTCCTTTCAGTATTCAGTCCTACACTCAAGATATGTAACCCCACTCTGAACAGTTGTAAAAAAAGAAAAAACTTTCAAAGTATGAAAATAAGATCCTGCCATTTTGTAAACTGAATTAGGCATTGATTTCTTTCCTTGAGGTCCCAGAATGACTTCTGGCCCCTGTACTGAGAACTGAAGGCACATGACCTAATTTGAGCACATTGGTTAACATACTGTAACCCCTTAGCCTCAGATATATTGGATTCCAAAAAGTTATAAATCCCCTGGCTGGTGAAATAATATATTTATGTGAAAAACATCCAAATATCCCAACAAGATCTATAAAAACACTCAGCAACTATAGATACCTGACAGATATTCCTCTCTCATTTTGCTAAGAAAGTGTAAACAGAACAGGATTGTACTTAGGACCAGTTTCAGGTTTGGTCCCACTGCAGGAGATAGGGCAATGCCACAATTTATAAGGAATTGCATGGCCTAAGATGGATGGACACCATGAAAGTTGTGCATCTGAACCCATGAGGAGGCTTATGAATCCCAGGGGAAGAGTTCTAGGGTGAAGTGGAAACCCTTAACAAGCCGTGGTAGGAATGATGCATCTCATTAATATCCAAAATATATAAGCAACTCACAACAACAAAACAACTCAATTAAAAAATAGGGAAGGACCAGAATAGATATTTTTCCAAAGAACACATACAGAAAACCAATGGCACAAGAAAAAAATGCTCAACATCACTAATCATCAGGGAAATGCAAATCAAAACCACAGGGAGATATCACCTCACACTGTTAGAATGGCTAGTATCAAAAAGACAAGAGATAAGTGCTAGCAAGGAGATGAAGAAAAGGGAATCCTTGTGCACTGCTGGTGGGAATATAAATTGGTTCTGTCACTGTGGAAAGCAGAATAGAGACTGCTCAAAAATGAAAAATAGAACTACCATATGATCCAGCAATCCTGCTTCTGGGTATATAGCCAAAGGAAGTGAAAACAAGTTATCAAAAAGATATCTGCACTCCCACGATCATTGCAGCATTATTCACAATAGCCAAGGTAATGGAAACAACATATGTGTCTCTTGACAGATGAATGAATAAGAAAATATGGTGTGTGTGTATATATATTATATTCCATATATATTATATATATAATACAATGTTATATTATTGTTACATTATATAATATAATGTATTGTATATAATGTAATGTATATATGTAATATACGTATATTATATGTAATATATAATATAATATATATTATATATAATGGAATAATCAGCCATTAAAAAGCCATTAAAAAGAAAAAATATCATGTTATTTGAGACAACATGGATGAATCTGGAGGACATTATGCTAAATGAAATAAGCCAGACATGCAAAGATGAGTATTGCATGATCTTACATATATCTGGAATCTAAAAAAAAAAAAAAGTTCAACACATAGTAACAGAGAGTAGAATGGGGATGGGGATAGAGGGAGATATTGATCAAAGGTATAAATATAAACTTCCCTTATAAGATGAGTAAGTTATGGAGACCTAATATATAGCATGGTGACTATTGTCAATAATAGAATATTGTATACTTGAAATTTGCTAAGAGAGTAGGTCTCAAGTGTTCCTACCACACACACTAAAAAAGTAACTATGGGAGGTGATAGGTATGTTAGTTTGATTATTGTATCATTTCACTATATATATGTACCTAATATCACATTGTATACTTTAAATATATATAGTTTTTACTCATCAAAAATAAAATTTTTTAAAAATAAAGTGAAATGATGTACTTCATCCTCTTATGGAGGTGAAAAAGCACTGGGTTTTTCATCTCCGTGAGGTGGGGAAAAAGCGGGACTTGGCTGCTACTAGAACAAGTGGGTGCAGTAATAGGTTTCCAGTTTGAGGGCCGTGTCTCATGCTTGCTCAGTTTAGCAAGCACAAGCACTGTACTTTGCACTTTTAACAAAACTTAAGCATTCGTAGGCATCCAAATGAATCAGAAGATCCAGTATATATTTTTCAAAGCACTCCCCTCTGCATGCGCGTGCTTGCACGCACACACACAAAGTGGCTAAATTCATAAACAAGCTGCTTTATCAGGGTCAAAGAACCTTAGCATGGATCCAAGTGAGTTAAAAGCCATGGATATAAATAAGAAGTCAAACATTTCCTGAGTGGGGACCTAAGTCCACAAATACACTGTGCTGTCCTAAATTCCAAAGGCAGTATTTCCCAGAGTCTTAAAAGAGGTCCTTTTAAATTTTAAAAAATTTATCTATTTGTTTATTTATTTTCTAAGTACTTGTACATTAACTAAATACAGCTCCAAGTACTTTGGAAATGCGAATGCACTTAATAACGTAAACATTCTTTGCCAGGTAGGTACTCCTCATATCCTCCTTTTACAGATGAGGAAATAGAGTCACAGAGAGTTTAAGTAACTTGCTTGAGGTTAAACAGCAAATAAATGGCAGGATAGGAACTCGGGCAGTTTAACTCTACAGTCTATGCTATTAACTTATTGTGTTACATTATGAGGTTCTATGTCGCAATTTCCTTTATAACTAGCTGGTAGATAAATTTGTTAGCTTGTAGTACTAACAAAATCAAGATGGTGAGTTCACTACTTGAATGTGCCAATTATTGAGACTCTGCCTATAGCAATATATAATCTGTAGTTGTTTGTTTGCTTTTAAGTGGGCTCCACGTGGGGCTTGAACTCACACCCTGAGATGAACCTGATCCGAAATCAAGAGTCGGATGCTCAATTGACTGAACCACCCAGGCACTCCTGTAGTTTGTATCTTTAATTTCAAAGTCCTCAATTATTTTTTTTTTAAGATTTTATTTATTTATTCATGAGAGACAGAGAGAAAGAGAGAGAGAGAGAGAGAGAGAGAGAGAGAGAGAGAGAGAGAGGCAGAGACACAAGCAGAGGGAAAAGTAGGCTCCATGCAGGGAGCTGGACGTGGGCCTCTCGATCCAGGTCTTCAGGATCACGCCCTGGGCAGAAGGCAGGCTCTAAACCGCTGGGCCACCCGGGCTGCCCCAGAGTCTTCAATTAATTATTAGCTAACTTTTTCAACTCACAAGACCTTTTAGGGCCACATGTTCTTATATGGTACAAGTATAAAAAGGAAGCTAAGCATTATTTCCAGAACATCCTAAGGTTGCAATACAAGGGACCAGGTATAAATGCCCAGAGCTTACCAGAGATTTGTAAGAGAGAATTTAAAATGAGACTAAAAATAAGTTCTCTGCCTGTTGAACACCTCAGTGCTTTTCTTCCCTGCTGCTCTTTGCATGAGAATCTGCCCCACAGGTCAGGGTTTATTATAGGTTGGAAAAGTTTCCAATAGCCAGCCACAAACTCGGGAATCAAAATCTCCCAACACACATAAAAAACAAAAAACTTCCTTAATCTGTAGCCAGAAGTGCTTCTGGGCCTTGGAACTGCCCCATTGTGCCTCGGCCACTCCAGCACAGACAGCCGGAGGGTTGCCATGGAGGCAGGGACCCAACTGTGTGGGCCGGTTTCAATACCCAGCAGCTGCTCACTTCAGAAAAGCAGGATGACAGCCCAGTTCTGAATGAGCATTTTTCTTTGGGTTTCGACCTGACCTGCATATTGTTTTCTCATTGAATTTCCTTTTATTTATTTTTAAATATCAACTTTCCTTGAACTTTCCCTCTCGTTCGTGTTGCATTTGGCAGGACTACAGCATTTCTCTTTCCTTCTGTAGAAAATGTGAAGTTTTTTTTTTTTCCTTTAACAGTTCCTGAGGTTTTCTCTGTGCCTTCTTTAACTTCCCCACCCACGCAGCCACCCACCCACGCGCGCACACTCACATACACACACCCCTTTGCCTCATTATGTGAAGACCCAGCACAAACCCACTGAGTTTCATTACTTCAAGAAGTATGAAGGCCCAGATAACCCCCCAAAACTCTCCCTGATTCACCCAACATGAGACTCATTTCATACGTTCTGTGCAAGTTTGGAGGTGAAACAGAAAAATGACACTTTACTCACATTATTCTGGCCACGATCAGACAATCTATGTTTTAATCCTAAACATATACTTAATACACAGTTGATGAACAATGGTTTTTCTTCTGCTTTGTTTACATGTTGGCAAAATGCAAAGAATATAAAAATTTAGAGACTCCTGATATGATATCTGACTCCCTTCTCATGGGGATTATAGAAAAACTGCTTTTGATGCAAGACAAGAGCTGCACTATATCTGAGATGGATTTTGCCCCCTTCAGCTCTTGAGGGGTTTGGAATAACTTGGAAGTGAAGTTTGTGCTGCTGTTGAGCTCTTTTTTTTTTTTTTTTTATGAACTTGAAGCAATTTGTTTACAAGTTTGTTGTTACTAAAGACTGTCAGAGAAAAATGTTTGTGGACATAGTATCCAAAAGGCTGCCAGCACCCAGAACTTGCTTGGTATTCAAAGGAGAGCTCATCCAACATTATCCTGCACACTGTATAATTACTTGCATGTTGGGAGCCAAAAAAAGGAATGCAATCCTGTGAATGTGTGTTTATACTGAAGATTTTGAGAAGCAAAACAATTCAGCAAGCATTCTTCATCTCCAGCATCTGGGAATAATTAATTTGCTTGGGATGGTTTATAGCATGAAGTTGATAAAGTTGTCTGAAGCTTTGAGGCCATTTGCCTTATTTAAAACTTTCCGCTTTAGGGTTTTACATTGTGGCTAATTTTAGTAAATCTTTTTATTTTTAATCCTAAAATGCTGTGACAGGGAAGAACCTTCTGCTTATGGTTTCTTGATCATTTTCTTTTTTGGTCTTATTCCCACTGTGCTCAGGAAGCTGGCGCTCACACACCTCCTGCTCCCTTCTTCCTCGCTGTGTGATGCTGCAAGGAACTCTCAAAAGTGAGGCCCTGGAAAAGGTAGTTGAGTTTTTACATATTGTTTTCAGTAAACACTTATTGGAGCTCTGAAGAGTCCCTCTGGAGCTCCATTTTACAAATTTTAGGCTGGGACACTGGAGATTGTCAAGAGAGACTCTCCATCCATTACTTTATGGAAAGTATTGTGACAAGTTCTAATGGTTTATATTAGGTGCTACATTCCTTTAATTGTGACTTTTAGGAAGAAGCACAATCTATACAGTTGACCCTTGAGCAGCACCAGGGTTGGAGTGCCAACCCTCCGTGCAGTCAAAAATCCATGTGTAACTTTTGACTCTCCGAAAACTTAACTACAAACAGCCTACTGTTGACCAGAAGCCTTACTGATAACATGGACAGTTGATTAATACATATTTTGTATGTTATATATATATACACACACATATATATAATGCATACTGTATTCTTACAATAAAGAGAAAAGAGAATGTTATTAAATCATGAAGAAAAGAAAATGCATTTACAGTACCATACTATTAAAAATCCACACACAAGTGGACCTGTGCAGTTCAAACCCATTGTCGTTCAAGGGCCGACTGTACGTACAATGTCTTCTCTATCCAGCCTAGCCATCCGACGTGTTGCAGGGAGCTTATCAGTCCCCGGGGAGTCTCCTTCGATTCCTCACTAGGGCATACTAGAATGAAACACAACTATTACTCTGACCTTAGTTTAATTTGGGATTTCAGAATAAGAGCAAATGTCTTATTTTTGTTGGCTGAGTGTTCCAAGTGTTTAACAGTGTTAAAAGTTTTCTATGGCACTTTTGAAAGCTCAAATTTCACAACATCCAGCTCTTTTCTTTTGAATCCTGCTGAGAAACAAACTAAGGAAGTCCTTAAATATAGCCAGGCTTTCACCCCCACCTCTCTCTTTTCTCAGAATTTATCTCAACACTTTGACAACTGTTTGAAATTGCTTGTGGCCTATATTTCAGATCTCTTTGGACTAAATATATGTCGTTGTCCTTCACAGTCAAAAATAACTTCTAGAAAGATTTCTGTTTATGGGGGTTGTACTCACAAAGAGTAGCCAGCCTGAGCTTCAGTCCTCAGGTTGGCACACTCACTGCCCTAGAACCAGATGATGCTCACTCAGAGAGCTACTTTTGCTTTTCTGTCTCTACACTCCCACTCTGTACAGTGTGACACTTTCCTGTTCCCTCCTGCAGGCTCAGAAGCAGGGACTGGATCTTACATCAGTCACTTAGGTACTCTCATGGGACCACTCTCAAAAGCCAGTGCATGGTCCAGTGACTGGACTGGTCCTGGCTAGTCATGAGTTTTCTCAGATCTGTTTTCTGAAACAAAAAAAAAAAAAAGTAAGTTCCATGAATATAGAGAACTTCCCTTTCATGTTTACCACTGTACCTCATCATGTAGAAAAATTCCTGGTGCATATCTTAATAAATATTTGACCAATAAGTAAACAAAAGGGTAAGTGGATGTGTGGGATGGCATGAGATTTTCCTGAAGCTGAATTTATTCATTTTTCAGAACTCCTAATAGTATGTTCTTATTTTTCCCTTTATAATGCATTTATTTTATAAAAATTATTAAATAAGGTAAAAACATTATTAGGGAGATTTTAGGCCAAAGGGAAATATCATGCAACATGATATTGGTTCCCCAAATTCTTGCACTCATCCATAAAACTCAGAATGTGGAAATCACACCCCCAAAGCATGTTCTTTCTTGCTGTTGCCTTGTCTCTCGTGTTACTATCCTTTTCTTCATAAGAGTTGCCTCAGAAGGGGTAACAAAAGGTTAATTTATATGAACCAAGGTAAAAAACATAATGTGGATTCTGAATCCCCATGTTGTTGAGCATCCACTTAGTGCCAGCCCCTGTCCTGTGCACACTCACACACTATCCTGCCTCAGTTCTGAGATACTAATTATTACTTCCCTTTTACAGAGGTAGTGACAAGTAAGCTCAATTTTGGGTGGTTACCTCCTCCCCCAACACAAGGGAGATCTAGAGGGGTGAGGAGGTCTGAAAGAGGTTAATGGAAGATGTGGGATGAAACGATGCTTTGCCAATCAGTGGTGATTTGGTTGGGAAGAGAATGACATTGTGATAAGAAGGAAAGGTGAGCACACTGTGGTTTGGAACAGAGTCCAGACTGACCTAAATGGAAAGCAAGCAGCAGATACGAACGCTGTGGATGCACCGATTGCCAACTCCATCATTTTGCAAGCACGAAGCTTCAAAACTTGGTATGTTCTGAAGCTTGCTGGCTTCATGGGTTTCTATTCAGCCAGTCAATGCCCTGAAAGACATATTTGTCTCTGAATTTGTTTACTTGACTATTTTTGGCTTCACCTAATGTTGCTTGGGAAGATGATTGTGCTCTTAACTGCTGGTCATGTTTTCCTATTAAATTTCCTTTCCTATTAGATTCTCTTCAGACCTTAGTATACAAGCTCATAAGTCTCTAAGCATAATCAGTCAATAGCCCTGCAGCCAAGTGTGCACTGCATTCCAAGTTTGTGGAAGAGCTCAGACTATTGGCCCCATTACTGTATCTGTAAGCTCAGTGTAAAAATTGTGTGACATTTATCTTATAAGGGGCTTACCTTTCCCAGCGGCGAGAGCCTATGGACCTAAGGATATGTGCACCATTGTTAACTCTGAATCATCTCATTTGCAGAGTGAAAAGCTGATAAACTTGACGATGTGTGTATATGTGAAGTACCTCGTTTAACAACAGGTGGTAAGTGTTCAATAAATTGTTACTACAGTGGATTCTCATTATTTATGGGTTCTATATGTATGAATTTGCTTACATTCTAAAATTTATGTTTAACCCCAAATCAATACCCATGGCACTTTCATGGTCATTCGTAGACCTGCGCAGAGCACTGAAAAATTTGAGTCACCTGATATACACATGCCTAGCTGAAGTTGAACAAAGTAACACCATTTCTGCTTTAGTTCCCATACTATAAACAAATGTCCTTTTTTCTAATCTATTTGGTGCCACATTTTCCACATTTTTGTGCTTTTCACTGGTGATCTTGTTATTTAAAATGATTCCTAAGTGCAGTGCTGAGATGCTTTCCAGGCTTCCTAAACACAAGAAGCACCTTTTAAAGAGCTATATGTGTTAGATAAGCTTGATTAAGACATAAGTTAGAGGGGCACCTGGGTGGCTCAGTCGGTTAAGTGGCTTCCTTCTGCTCAGGTCACAATCCCAGAGTCCTGCGCTTGATCCCCTGAGCCCTGCTTCTAGTTCCCTGCTCAATGGGGAGCCTGCTTCTTCCTCTCTCCCTTCCCCTGCTTGTGCTCTCTCTCTCTGTGTCAAATAAATAAATCTTAAAATAAAAAAAAGACTAAGTTACAATGTTGTTGGCCAAGAGTTCAATGTTAATAAATACATAATATATATTAAATGAGGAAATAATGTGTCTTTAAACAAGAACATACTAAAGTTATGCATTAATAAGTTGATGAAATGGTGACAGATCTTGAGAGGGAAAGAGAATTATTTCCACCATGGCCATTTTTAATACTATATATATGTGTGTGTGTGTGTGTGTGTGTGTGTGTGTGTGTGTGTATACATACACAAATATACATAAATACATGGGGACTATGTATATGTTTATACACATATATATGTACATTTCTATTAATCCTAGTAAAGGAAAAAAGACAGTACTTGGCAAGAAACTATGAAATATGTTCAGTGATTGTATAGTGCTATTAATGTTTGACTTTAAATTGATATGCATATTATAAAGTATTGACATAGTAAAAATTTTAAAAAGAAACTGACCACAGGCTCACAGGTACCTAACCCTGCATTCTCTCTAGGAACAATGGTTTCATATTTGCAAATCAGTGTTCCCAGCAACTTTACACCGCGAATAGTGATAATCTACTGCATTTATTGTTGTAGTTATTCAAGAGAGCCAAACTTTGTGGTTGCTGCCTAAGTCCAATCTATTAAGAGTATCAGTGATTTTGTTAAGTTAAATCAGAGTTCATCATCTTTCCTCTGCTTCTACCTTATCCAGATTCTCAGAGTGGTGTCTCTTCATGGTCCCCATTCAATGCATTGTCCTTTCAGCTCCTGAACTGATCTCGTCTAGGTTAATAATCCCTGATTCATTTGTTAAGCTTGGTATGACCTCCATCCCCTACTCTTGCCGGACCTGGATACCTACTAGAGTGACTGACTTCTCAGGTTGATCCCTCAAGTCTGCCTCACAGCCCATCATCCTGGAATTCTGTGCCCAAGGATGAGGCCTGAGTGTCTACATCACCACTGAATCTCATTACCTCCACATTTCCTACAAATAAGGATCTACCATGTGACAGATACCCACCCAGTTAAGTCTTTATTCTCACAAGGGAGAGAGAGCTATAAAGAGATGTAATATAATGTAGTCAATGAGGTGTAGATGACACTGTGGGAGTGTGGTAGGGAGATAATAAATCCAGGAAAGTAATATCACTTTGCAGAAAACTGATATTAGACCCTAGTCTTGAAGAATAAGGAATAGCCAGGCAAAGAAGAAGATGAAGGCTGCATAAAGATGTTTTGGATTGGGGCTCCTGGATGGCCTAGTCAGTTAAGTGTCCAACTCTTGATCTTGGTTCAGGTCTTGATCTCAGAATTATGAGTTCAAGCCCTACATTGGGCTCCAGTTTTTAAGTGGAGCCTATTTCTAAATAAATGTTTTGGATTAATGGAACAGCATAAGTGAAGGCAAAGAGGCATGATAAAGCATGGGTTATTCTGAAAATAACAGACACTTAAGTATAACTGGTTATAAAGTGCAAAAGAAGAGACATGGGGGATGAGGCTGCCTAGGGAGATCTGTCCTATCAGCAGCCTATTCATTGTGTCAGTCTTGGGGAGACAATAAAACAGTGTAGCTCAAATACATGGCTGAATTTGAGTTATACAAAGACCACTCCGATGCCTATTTGGAGAATGGGTCTGAGGGATGTCAACCTGGAGACTGGAAGACATTTTTTTAAGTTTCTAATAGTTCTGGTGGGAAAGAGTAAGGTCCTGAATGAGAGCAAAGGGACTGAAAGGAAGATATGATAGATCACGCTACGGTAACAAATGACCCCCCATCCATTTCAGTGGCTCATCATGGAAGTGTATTTCTCAATTATGCAGTTGGCTGGGTTTCTTTGACTTGGTGACACTACCATCTCAACACAAAACCTCTGCATTCAACACAACAGGAAAAAAGGAATGTTTCAGGTAAAGAGAGCTAAGAATTTTTTTTTTTACTACCTTAGCCCAGAAATAAGATATGAATTTATATTCATGTTTCATTGGCCCACACTAGTCATATGGCTGTACTTAACTGGAAGTGGAATGGGAAGTATCATCTCTTATATGCCCAGAAAGAAAAGGAGAAGTGGGTATTGGTGAACACTGATGATGTTTACCACAGTCAAGGTCATGGTGGAATAGAGAAGGGATAGCCACTGTCATGAAATATGCACTGAGCTAGGGATGCAGATGGAGAGGTGAAAGAAGTTTATGGTAAACTTCAGACTTTTAGCTTGGGAAAATAGAGGCTGATGGTGCCAGCCAGTGAGATAGGGAAGGATGAAGCAGGACCATATTTGAGAGTAAAATAATGGTTTGGGGGATACATGAAACATCCTAAGGTAAGAATTGTATCCAGAGTGGGGTAAAAGGTAATGTAGGGCAAAGCTGAAGGCAATTACAGTGTTTGAATAGTAACTGAATCATGGTCATGAGTGGAAGGCAAAGCAGACAAATCACCAAGAAGAAGGTATTTGGGGGGAAAATATAGATTGGTGCTCCAGGCTCCTTTCAGCAACAGGCACATATTTATTTGCCGGATGCTTTGAAATGTGTATGTTAAAGATGTTATTAAATGCCTGACTGTGCTCTGAACCTTAGCTAGCAAGTGGGGTCCTGGTTTTCCATCTCTCTGTAACCACCCAACCTCCCTGGGCCTGGTTCCTGCTCCCATTAATGAGCCTTCTGTAGCCTGGCCACATGTAGGCAGCCCTCCTTCACCCCTGTCTAATCATACCATGGAATAGCTCTTATCTGGCACCAAGGCCATAACCCTAACAGAGCTTGCTACATCATTTAGACTCTGCTTTGGACACTTACCCCAGGTTAAACTCTCATGTTAGACAGTTCCTCCAAACCCCATCATGAATCCCTCACAAAGGCCATTGCCTGACTCTTGCTCATTAGCCTTCCTGCCAACTCAGAAGACTGTGGTCCAGCTTGCCGCAGGCCATATCCTTAGGAATTTAAGAAGGTCAGTAAAAGCAATGGTTTTGTATGTTTTCCCCAGAAAATATTTACAACCAGTAAAGGATGCAATTTTTCTGAGATTCTAGAGTGAGAGGTGAATGGCATTATATAGGAACCAGCCTGGAAGCAATAAGACAATTGGTGGAGAGGTAAGCTTGCTCCTAGCTGGACATAGGACTCCATGTCCAAAGTCCATAGCTGCTATTACAGGGGACCAAGTGTAAGGAAGAAAGAATTATCAGAAAGCTCATAGTAACTTCAGGAAATAGGTCAACTACCATCCTCATGCCCCCTGTACCTGGACCAGATGAAAAATCTATGATCAAGCCTATAGGAAGACACAACAGATCCACTGTGACTGTAGGAAACAAGACTTGGAGTCCAGGAAAGTGGAGCGGGACCATGGCTTCAGGAACACCAAGTGTCAGAGTTAGGTTGCAGAATCACATTGTTTTAGGAGTTCTGGTCTAAACCAAGCAAGAACGAGGATGGACAGTCTTACCTCCTTCCCTCTGCCCCCAGGAGAAGAAAGGCTGGCAAAGTAGCAGGTGAGGAGAACCTTGATCAGGGCATGGGGCAATGCGGGCCTTCTCCAACAAGGGTTAAACTCTGAGACCCAAGCATAAGGGGATCAAGTAGGCATTCTGGCTGCCACAGGGGCCCCTCACGACAGCTCTACTTGACAGAAGCCTGAAGCCTTGGAGCCTCTCTATGACCTCTAACAACAGCTTCTTCCAGGCTCCCACTGGAACCTGGGGGAGCAGCTATGCCGTTCAGTAGAGTCAGTATGCTTGGGAAGGTTGGAGGGAGGTAACCTGCTGTGACTGGAAGTTCACGGAAAAGACCGAGCTAGGGATGCTTGTAGACAGCAGCCAAGAGGAGACTCAGGGATAACTGTCAAAGCTGATACTCTATTACTTGTTCCAAAAGGTGACCATATTGGGGCGCCTGGGTGTCTTAGTTAAGTGTCTGCCTTCCACTCAGGTACGGGGATGGAGCCCAATATCGGGCTCTCTGCTCAGCAGGAAGTCGGCTTCTCTCTCTCCCTCTACTCCTCCCCCCCGCCCTTGCTCATGCACACACATTCTCTCACAAATAAATAAAATGAAATAAAAGATGACTATATTTACAAATCAACTCTGGAGTGCTCAAGTTCACACTATTGCTTAATGCAATTAAAAAGAAGTAACACTCCAGGATTTTTTCTCTTGTTTATCCCTCTTGGAATTTATCTGTTAAAGAAATGATCCGGATTTCACTGATTGCATTTGTATGCTATTGTTTCAAGCATGCCTCTTGTAAGTTGTAATTATAAAGTGACACTTGGTTCTAGATACTTGAACAAATTCAGAGTTGATACTGAGGGAAAAAGTTACTCCATAGGTGGTTTTCCTCAGGAGGCAAATGGTTTTTTTCCCCCAATTTTATCAAGATACAGTTAGCAAATAAAATTGTTTTGTAGTATAAAAAAATTACTGGAACCAATACAAAAAAGAAGTAACAAATATGAAAATACATTATGTACTATAATACTAAATGCAGGATATTGAAACTGTTTAAAAGCTAGTTGTGTAGGTGGCTCAGTAGGTGGCTCAGTCGGTTAAGCGCTTGACTCTTGCAATTTCCACTCAGGTCATGATCTCCCAGTCGTAGTACTGAGACCCATGTCAAGTCCTGCTCTGCCCTGAGCCGAGTGCAGAGTCTGCTTGTCCCTCTCCCTCTGCTTCTCCCTGCCAACCTCATGCGCATGCTCTCTTTCTCTCAAATAAATAAATAAATAAATAAATAAATAAATAAACAAAGCTAGTCATGTAAAAATAGGCTTTGTACCCCCAATTCACGGAGTGGTGCTATGCTAAGTGTTTTATATACATTGTTTTATTCAGTCCCCCCCACAACTATAAGAGGTAGGTATACTGTTATTATTTGCATCTTATAGATGAGGAAACCCAAGCTCACAGAGTATCTGCTTCAGGTCATGCAGCTAAGTGGTAAGCAGCGGAGCCTGTGGTCAAGCCTATATCCGTGTTGACTCCAAAGGCAGTACTTCCTCCAAGCTGAGAACACTGCTGTGTCTTTGTTTCACGTGTCCAGCTGGGCTCTCCTCACTCACTGTCTGCAGAGGTTAGTCCTGCAGCACCAGCTCTGGTCTCTACTGTCAGCCCCAGAGCAGCCTCTGGGGATCATGAGGAAGACCTGGTTCTGGAGGAGGGCTCCGTCCCCCGCAACAAGCCAAGGATGGCCAAGCTCTGGGCCTTATCAGGCAGCTCTCACATTCCTGCTAAGTGCCCCAAGTAGGACAGATTCCTGACTGGGTGGAGAGAAGAATTCCTCGCATTCTTCAGCCGCTGTCCTCTATCCTCGAAGGAGCTCCTAATCTCAAGTGGGATGGGGTGGGGGGGATCCTTCATTTCTAATGTTTGGAATTACTCTGAATTAAATCCTGTTGTCCAAACCAGGAGAAGGGGGGAACAAAGGGGTGGAGGGAGATTCAGGACCATTGAGACATGTACTTTTCCTTAGAACATGTTTCAGGATTGTTGAATCAGGAACTCACACTCTCTCAAGTCTCTAGGGCCTGTGAGGTCCTTGCATTTGACCTTCATGGTTGCCAGACGATCTATATTGTTTGTCATTCTTATACATCATAGCATCCTAATATTAGTTATACTTCGAAAATAGAGCAGTCCAGATGTTTGCATGAGTGTTATCTCTCTGCAATAATAACACCTACTTCTTTTATAAATAAATTTGTTTACTATGCTTTGCTACTTCTATGATCTCATTTGATCTTCATAAGAAATCTGTGAGGTTGGTATTATTTCCATTTCACAGAGGAGACATCTAATCTGAGAAGTGAGGTAACTTGCCTGCTGTCAAACAGCTGCCAAGGCAGAGGTGGCCTGTGACCAAATTTCCTGACTTCCCTCTACCACGTTTCACTCAAGGTCTCCCATTATGTCATCACAGATACTACAAGGTGGTAACTGGGAGTCTTCCCAGTTAGTGGGTAACATCTGATTCTCCTTCCCAGAGACAGACTCCAGTGAGAGACTGGGAGTTTAGGGGCTCGGGGGGGGCTGGCTAGGACCCAGGGTCAGAATGTCCTTGTAGCTGTAGGTATGAAACAAGAAAGTGATCCAACATCTTGAGAAGCTGAGTCAAAAAGCCAAGCCAACCATCTAAGCTGTGATTTTCAAGGTATGGACTCTAGCCAACTGGTAGGCTACATGCAACTTCCTGATGTTCCACAAACTGATCCCCAAATGTAAGTCTTTTCTTTGGATCTTACTAGCAAATGGCCCTTGATGCCCTACATTTGCAGTGTGTGTCTGTGTGTGTGTTAGTCTAAAGGATACTTACTAATAACTGCTGAATTGTCAAGAGTTGGTAGTATTTGATATTCATAAATAAAAAGTTAGTACATAACTAAGTTTACTGAGGGCTAAACTAAATATTCACCTTGCTGCCAGAAAACACCCTGCAATATTTGCAAACTCCCACTATAAACATACATGGGTAAATTGTTGAAGTATCCTCAATTTGGGGGAAGATTGTTTTGTTAGCAGTATCAGTGCTATATTGAGTTGCTTATTCTTTCCTGTGGTTTCTATCCCTGCTTTTTAATTATAAATGACCCTTCTTCACCGTCATCATCATCTATTTTGTTTGAGGTGTACTATTTTATTAACTCTGTGTTAGGATAATGATATCTACACAGATCAACGTGATTTATGACCTATAAGTTCCTATAACAAACATTAACACAAATATGGATTGCAGTACGCATAGAAGGCATCCATACCAATACTAATAAAGCAGATATTCACATCATCTGAATAAAATGTGTTTGCACAGCGACAGTTTGTTGCTGTCTTTAAAAGGTAGGAAAGACTGGAGTGTGTGAGTCTTGGAGCCTTTTACCTCACGTAGGTGGAACTCAGTTTAAAAAGTTTGAGAATCACTGAGTGGCAAAGGAGAACTTGGGTTCATCATAGTGAGATGGGAAGGACTACAGCAAACAGAAGAGAGTGAACATTTGAAGGAAGCCTGGGAGGCAGAAAGTGGAGAGATTTCTAGCTCTGAAGAAATTATGCCTACAGCGTCTTTTCAGATGTCTGTGGCCCAGCATAGATGTGGAAGGAACAGTTAAAAATGAACTTGTCCCCAGGGTGCGCTATAGGGTAGTTTGGCTTGGGCACTGTGCCAACATGCCCTGCTAGAGCAGGTAGGGGCTGAAATCCAGCTGTCCTTCACTGACTGTGAACTCTAGTGCCAACGAAGAGAAAGTTTTCTGTAATTTGCCTCTACAGAATGCCTTTTAGTAAACGACTTAGAAGTACCCTATGGGGCACCTGGGTGGCTCAGTTGGTTAGGTATCTGCCTTCGGCTCAGGTCATGATCCCAGGTCCTGGGATGGAGCCCTAAGTCAGGCTCCCTGCTCAGTGGGGAGTCTGCTTCTTACTCTGCCTCTACTCCTCCCCCCTGCTCATGCTCTCTCTCTCTCTCAAACAAATAAATAAATAAATAAAATCTTTAAAAATAAATAAATAAAAATTAAAGTGTCCCTACGTGCAAATTTTGGCCCTTGAGATAAGGAAGTCCTGGGAAACTCTTTTTTTCATGGATACACCGAAGGTGGCCACTTTTGCTTCCAACCAGAGAAGATGGCTGAGTAAGCGAAGGATATTGAACAGGCATTCAAGTTAGGCTTGAAACTTAGAGTCCAATAATGTGCTTACATTTTGGCAAAGTCAGAACATGGGAAGTAAAGAGAGCCTAGATACAAAAGAAGGTCTTTCTTCAGTTTCTTGAAATGCCACCAAGAAAAACCTTCCAATACTGCAAGAAAGCCATCTAGAAGGAAGAACCCATGGAGAGATGTCTTCTTATCCTGAGAATCTTTGGGTTTGAATTCAGGCAAAAGGAAATCATCTGGTTATAATTAAAAATTGCAAGTTCCTTAAATGACGCAGGTCGAAATAGGGCTACCCTCTTCAAAAAGCAGTTCTAAATCTAACCTGATGTATAATTTCATGAATACTTTATTATGAGCTTTACACCACTGTTAATCATTGTGTGTGTCCCACTTCATAAAGTGATAATAGTCTTCAAGTAAACCTTAGTGAATAGTAAGATATCATTAAAGGTAAGGATGTAAAATAATATTTAGTTTGGGTCCTGAAAGTTATTCATCTTGATTTCTTACCTGGTAACTATTGAGAGACATGAGCTGACATTGGCTGCTATTTCACGAACACATTTTGGTGACTGAGTTGCCCTATTCCTTTCAGAATTCACATTTCAAAAATGTCAATGGTAGGGTCAATGGTTACCTTTATTTGATTTATCATGGTAACTGAGTGGCCATTTTGTATGAATAAAGCTGAGGGTTCGCCCATGTCTGCAGCACACTAGCTGTGATCCCACAGGACTGTGGAAAATTCCCATGTGAGGTTGTTGGATTGTACGAGATCTGTTATTTTTGTTTTACCAACCCACAAAAGTCCAAGCTGTGGCATTGTTGGAAGGCTGGGCAGAAACCACAATGCATTAAAAAATAATAATAATAAAAAAAAAACCCTGAAAACAAAAACAAAACAAAAAACCAAAACAGGAACCTCCATCTGTAATTGATGGAATTTAAATTCCCAAGGGCTACTGTCAAGTTCCATAACTTGCTGCCTTAAGCTATGAGTGGGCAGGCCTACAAAGTCATTGTTTTTCTCAGTTCTTAACATGTGTAAGGGCTCAAAGGCATCAAATACAGGAACTTTGGAGGGCAAAGCCATAATAGCAGAAAAATGCAGCTTTTCAAAGGTCCAGATGAAGGAAGAAGGGGAAAATACTGTAAAAGCAATACTTTTTTTCCCCCAAGATGGAATAGGGTGTGTTGTTTTGTTTACCCTTTCAATTCATAACCTGGGGCCAGCACTAAAAAATAATAACAGTAACTAGCTCTGTAGAGTTCATAACATGCATCCTTGTAGTCAGCTTATTTGAGTTGCAAAGTAGCCCCTGTTATTAGATTCATTTAAATACAGAGAGCACCGTGCCTTAGAGAGGCTACCTGACTCACTCAAAGCAACTCAGCTTGACAGGGACAGCCTGCACCCCAAGACCCATCTTCTGACCCTAAAGTCTATGTTTTGCATTTTATCAGCATAATCTAAAGCAAACAGTGTCCCTTTTTTATTTGAAATCTCACAACAATTCATACCAGTTTAATCAATTTCCAAATAATGGAAAACTGAGTTAACTCTAACATCAACATCATACCTATTAGTTCAGGAACCTAGAAGCCTCTTGGCTGCTTCTACTGTTTTTACAACCCGTATAAGTTTAAAAAGCTTGATGATACCATAACCTCCCCCAGAAAATCAAGGTGACATTAATCTGAAATTTGGTCTAGAGGCTTCTTCTCATCTGTGGCAAATTTTACATCACTGGTACATGTACCTAATAAATCTTAGCCATTGTCATTCCTTTATGATCACTTTAATTACTCTAGTACTCTAGTATTTATAATTTTTCCCTAGATTATTTTTTTCTCTGTTTTATCTATTCCTTCACCTCATCTGACCCCAACCAGCTCTCTTAACATTTCAGTCTCTTCTCTGAAGGTCCTAGTAGGAAGCTTGCTCTTGGAGGTCTTAGAAAACCTCACATCCAGAGCACCTGGGTGGCTCAGTGGTTGAGCATTCTGCCTTTGGCTGCCTTTGGCTGCCTTTGGCTGCCTTTGGCTCCCTCTGCCTATGTCTCTGCCTCTCTCTCTCTCATTAATAAATAAATAAAATCTAAAAAAAAAAAAAAAAAAAAGAGAAGGAAAACCTCATGCCTTTTCATTATTGAAAGTGAATATATATGTGAATATACATATATACATACATATGTGTATATGTATATATTGTGTATATATATAACAAATTTCTCAACAGTCATAAAAGAGTTAAAACAGATATTCTTAATACAAAGTATAAAAGTTGTACTGACAAAAACATTTAGAAAAATAAATAAAATGGTATTGGCCACTCACATATACAGGGATATGGATTGTTAAATTATATAACAACTTGATTTCAAGGTTAAATCTCAAACCATCATCAGCAAAGTGTGTTGTGCCAAACATCTAGAAGTCTGGAGCTAAAAACCACAGCTAAACGGAGTCCTGGGCTGTATTTTGGCAGATCCAAGAAGCAAGAGGACAAAGTGTGCTTCATCTGAGCATTTGTTCAAAGCACACTGAGCATAGTTACCCCCAACCACAAATCACCCTGTTCAGCTGTTCCCATCCAAATTCAAGTAAAAGAACTTGAGGAAATTTTTCTCCCCAAATATTGAAGGATTTGTCCCTCTGTGTGATTTTTTTTATAAATCGAATCTTAAAAGGAAACATCTTCCAGCTTGGTGTCTTCATCTTCATGAACCCTTTCATATTGAACTAATGGAAGATCATGAGGTGGGAAAGAAAAGTTCTGTACCTAGCTGGAGACTTCTTTTTTTTTTTTTTTAAGATTTTATTTATTTATTCATGCGAGACACACACACACACACACACACAAAGGCAGAAACACAGGCAGAGAGAGAAGCAGGCTCCGCGCAGGGAGCCTGACGTGGGACTGGATCTTGGGACCCCAGGATCACATCCTGGGCTGAAGGCAGAGCTAAACCACTGAGCCACCCGGGCTGCCCAGAAGACTTACTTCTGTAAGGTGCACTGCCCATAGGGATTCAGAATTCCTTCCTTCTAGTTTTTAGTGCTGGCTTCACCCACATCCCTCACCCTGCTCCATATCCCCGTACTCCTCAAGTTACTGAATCTGAAGATAAATGAATTACACTCGGGGCAAAGGAGAAAGGAAAAGGGGTGGGAGTAAGCCTCAGGTTCTATATGAAGAGTCCTACAGATTAAGAGTTTCATTTTCCCTCATCACTACTCGCTGTTAACTCATGACTTAAAATTAATCTTGCCCTTTTTAAAAATATTTTTTAAAAGATTTAATTTATTTACTCATGAGACACACACACACACATACACACAGAGGCAGAGACACAGGCAGAGGGAGAAGCAGGCTCCATGCAGGGACTCCGATGCGGGACTCGATCCGGGGAATCCAGGATCCCGCCCTGAGCTGAAGGCAGATGCTCAACCACTGAGTAACCCAGGTATCCGATCTTGCCCTTTCTCGCAACATTTGGCAAATTGAATTCCCATCAGCAGATTTGGGAGGACGAGGAGAAAATGAGCGCTTAAAAATTATTATTGCAAAAAAAAAATTATTATTGCTTCCAATCCTGCCATGCGTTTGCTGATTTCAGAACTGGTTGTGCATAAAACAGGAGGGAGCAGAGTGAAGGCTTGGAAGTTAATGAGAGATCGCTAGACTCCAATAGTCAGAAGATCCGGGTTCTTCCAGATGTGGACCATTGGGTAGCAGCAGACAGATGAACATTCCTAAACCTGCACATTCCAGGCAGCTGCTCATGCAGTAGTGCTATACAGGGGGAATGTGAATCTGTTTGGTGACAAAAGACAATAGCCATACAGAAAACAAAACAGTAATCTGGAAGTCAAGAGTCAAGGGACCAGTTATAACCTAACTTTTGCAGGGGGTAGTCATTGTGCTTCACCTGCAAAGTGGGGGAGAGTAACACATTACCCAGCTTTCTTGACAGGGTAGTAGTGACCATCAAATAAGATAAAATACGTAAAAGCCTGAACATATGTGAGACAGCATGACAGAAATGAGGCAGTGGTCTAAGTAACTGCTAAGGTGCCTTCTTATAGCACAATTCTATACCCCGACAGTCTTGATCTGAAGTCTGACAAATTTATTTGTAGAAAATCTGGCTTTGCCAGAAATACTGGCAAGCCATTCATAACCAACTCTTGTGCTTAAGGGCTACATAAAATAATAGTTCTACATAAATACATGGAGTAGTTAGAGCAATGTAAGAATCTGAAAAGTGTTTTCTTCCCCCCATTAGTTTTGCACCTGGAAGAAAATACCTAGCCTCTGAATGAATAGTAGTGGGATGTTGAAAAGATGGTATCATGTCACAAGAGGGAATAGGAGGACAAGAAGTTAGGGTAGCACCAGGATAAGGAAGGGGTGGGGCACCTGGGCGTATTTATCCCAGAGAAAAAAAATGTTATGAGACGAACACAGATGCTGCCATAAAATACTGAAAGAGCTGTTACAGAGGAGATGATTAGATACTCTGTTCCAGAAGGCAGATCACTGAGCACAAAATGAAGATGTTGGATTGAATGATCTCTGAGTTCCCTTAAATAAAATTCTGGCATTCCAGAGTTACAAGGAGAGAGGCTGTGGCTCTGCACAAGAGACTACTTTCCATAAATAAGAGTTCTCCTTCAGTGGGCAGAGACACCCAGTTCTGGAGATATTTTGACATTCAGAAGGAGCCTGGATTGCCATTTAAGAAGGAAGTGGGGGGCATGCCTACATTCTGAGTAACTTGAACTCTGTGATGGCGTGGCCTCTCCGATTCTAGGATATTTTGATTCTTTGTGTCATAGAAAGTGCTAAATAAGGGCTCTATATGTCCTTCGTTGTCAGTGGGGGTGTCTAGGTGGTGATTGTTGTCATTCTCCTTTTTTCTCTGGCATGGAAATTGCTAGGCAGCAGATTTTCCAATGCACTTGAATTCAAGTGCACTAGCCTTATTTTCTAATTTATTTGTTTTTTTTTGTTTTTTGTTTTTTGGATGGTTGTTCATTGTAAACAGCTGTGAACAGTTGTTTTTATAGCAGCTACAAGACCAAAGCCACAACAAGCTTGTACCAAGAAAATCCTATATCCAGTCTGGAATGAAGATGTCATTGGATTCTGTTTTGCTGATGGCATGTGATAAACTGATTGACAAAGTCTAGAAATAAATCAAGATCATCCTGACGTTTAGAAATCTGACAGACAGATGGTACCAGCACGTTTCAAGCTCTTAACTAGGTCATAGTCTTATAATGAGTTATGATGTTTTCTGACATTCTAGACAACCATCCTGCCTGCCTCTAGGACAACACGTTGTTGGATTTAGAGGAACAAGTTAATCGTCAACAGCTATAAATTCTACAACTGGAAGAATAAGATTAACAACAGCAAATTTACTGAACACCTTATTAACACTGAAATGAAGCTCATCCCAGCAGTTATGAGGAAGCTCAACATGTAAATGTCATGCACAAGAACAAGAACAACTATTGTACACTAAGCAAGATGTAGAAGTAGAAGACAGAAGGCTGAAAGAAACAATGGATATATTGGGACACTTTCACCTGCAAATGCCAGAAAGTCCACCTAAAAATGGCCTTAGCAAAGGAAATTTATTGACTTACATAGTGAAAAGTTTGGGCTTGGCTGGACTCAAGGATGCAGATGATGTCCAGACAACATTCACACCCCATTTCCCCTTGATTTCTCTTTCTCTCATCTTGGCTTCCATTCTCAGCAGATTCCTTTCACTTGGTGGACCCTAGAAACTCCAGGCTTAAGTTCTTCCCAACTCCAAGCCACATAGAGACAGCACCTCTTTCCCAGCTGTTTCAAGGCCTTAAATTGAGTTTCATTGACTTGGCTTTGTCATGTGCACTTCCTTCACTAATGGTACAGCCTCGGGTTGGATGAATAAGGTCAGCACCTAAACCACAAGGACAGAAAATGAGAAGACCAGGGAAGGAGGAGTAATCAATGCTGGGCAGGCACAAACCACTGATATCCATTTGCCTAGAATAGCTTCAAGCAATGTGGTAACATCACGAATGGCTGGGAAACTTCTATAGGGTACAGACCCAGGCAGCTGGAGATCCAGACTTTGCCATTTTATGAATAGAAGCTTCAGTCCCATCATAGATGAGGATACAGCAGCTCTAAGAACACCAAGCAGTTCTGGGGTTTGGATGGTCTTTAGTCTAAGAATAGGCATCAGGCACATTTGGCACAAGAAGATCCCATGTTCTCAGAGTAGCCTACTCAGGCACAAGTGCACACACATCGGAACTTATCAATAGTGCCGTCTTAGGAAATGACAACTCTGTGAGGGTATGTGGGTGTGCATTAATGTTCACATGCAAGTATCAATGGTCTTGATGTCATATCATTGAGAAGTCCTGAGAAGAGCACAGTAGCCAAGCAGTGGTCCTGGAAACTAATTTTTCATGTGGCAATGGGTAGAAGAGAGAGGGGACAATAAGTTAAAACCTGGGCTAGCTTCCTCTCTGTGGGAAGGCAGGGAATCACTCCTTGGGAAAGAAGAAAAGGTAGTAGCTCTCACTGCTTCTGCTTTATTTTGGAGGTGGATGGGTAAGTCAGGACAAAGTAGAGCTTTTAGCAAGTTGAGAAATGGGTTCTTCAGTCAAGGAAGGGAAAAAGCCACTGTGGGAGAGACATGGGAAACACTCTAGTTCTCTGAGGACTTAAAATAAACCATTAAGTTTTAGGAGCCATTATTTTGACTTTGAGCACATGGAGAAGACAGTGGCATATCTGTCCCCCTGGGGCAACTCCTTTTGCCCACTATTACCAACATTTTAGTTACAGTCAGGTGTGGATATGCCTCTTAACAAGTATTGGTATTTCTTAATGATATGGAAAGCGTGAAGTCCATCAATGGTTTACAAGGAAAATCATGTTCCTATATTCCAGCTTCCTTTTCTATGAAGTCCAGCATGAAAGGAAGGAAGGAAGGAAAGAAGGAAGGGAGGGAGGGAGGGAGGGAGGGAAAGAGGAAGGGAGGGAGGGAGGGAGGAAGGGAGAAAGAAGTGGAGGAAAGAGGGAAGGAAAGAAGGGGAAAAGGGAGAAGAGAAAGAAAAGCAAATAAGAAAAGTAAGGAAGGGAATTCCTTTTTTTTTTTTAAAGATTTTATTTATTTATTCATGAGAGATACACAGAGAGGCAGAGACACAGGCAGAGGGAGAAGCAGGCTCCATGCAGGGAGCCCCATGTGGGACTTGATCCCAGGACTCCAGGATCACGCCCTGAGCCAAAGGCAGCTGCTTAACCCCTGAGCCACCCAGGCATCTTAGGAAGGGAATTCCATATATTAATTTGCTAATGTTGTCATAACAAAGTACCACTGACTGAGTGGCTTAAATAATGGAAATTTTACTTCTCACAGTTCTTCAAGTTACAATTCTAAGATTGTGGTGGAGAGTCGGTTCCTTCTAAGCATTGTGAGAAAGAATCTTCCATGTGTCTCCCCTAGCTTCAGGTGGTTTTCTGGCAATCTTTGGTATTCCTTGCCTTACAGCTGCATCACCCCAATCTGTACCTTCATCTTCATATGGTGTTCTCCCCATGTGGTTGATATCCAAATTTCTCCTTTTTATAAGGATACCAGTCATATTGGATTGGGGCTCATCCTAATGATCTCTTCTTCACTACCTCTTCAATGACCTTGATTCTAAATAAGGGCACATTCTGAGGTACTGGGGGGCAGGACTTCAACATAGATTTTGGTGCATGCACAATTTAACCCATAACAGCCCAGAATCCTTCTTATTATTGCAGAAGGTATAAATGGCTGCAGACTTTGCTACAGTGTTTGAATTCCAAAACTAAATATGCTCTTAATACAATGATAGGTGTCGGGGTGGTATATGCTTCAGGGTTCCCTCTTTCCCATCACTGAGATAATCATGGTGACTGAAGGATAAAAGACCAGATTCTTCCAGCCTGAAAGATTTGTATCTTTTGAAGCAAAAATTGGATGAAAATCAAAATTCCTTTTGTATAAAGGGACTGATTCTTTGACTTTCTAAGGCATGGGAGAGGAAAACTCTTTGTTTCTTTTTTCTCAGTAGGGACAAGAGAATACAGTACTTCTCTTTCTACTCCCCCTCTCTGAAGGAGGGGCATGGGAATGGGGTTGGTTAGCTCCTAATTTGACTTTTGAGAGCAATTTCTCATGTTTCTGATACAAACCAATTGATCACATGTTGCTGCAAATGCCCACTTGCCCAGTGTGAGTGAGTCTTTGTGCTGAACAAAAGGAAGCCAGCCCTACATTTAACCACAGTCAAGTCTTCTGTGGGACAGACAGGAATAACATGCATGATTGCAACCCATAAATAATACACCTCGTGTCATCTGCATCTTGCTTACTCTTTAAAACAGAGACTACTATTCCTGGACAAGTCAATGTTAATCCTAGACTCCTAACTTCAGGGCCACTTCTTGCAGGGAGTGGCATTTCCCTTCACCTCTTCCTCTCTCTATATTTTCAGTCCAGCCAAGCATAAATAAGTAGGCAATTTCTACCCTGATCACTGAAGCTCTAAAGATAGGGCACTGAACCCACTAAATGATGAATACATGCCATATGGAGCTAACGGCAAGTTCGGATGTAAATTATCTCCGTATTGCTCTCTGCATTGCGGATAAAAAGTCCCTTGTGTCATCTCTTTGTACTGAGCTGTGTGTATTTGAAAACAGCTAAAATCACTGAGAAAACTGGAACATTCAATTTCATCTAAAAAGGACTGGATATGGCTTTTATTAATGATTAGTGAATGTTTTTAAAACGTGATTTGGTATTGTACACAATTTATTCATTGGAATCTTGTATTTTAAACTCAGATGTTTGAGTCCTCCTAAGCCAGCTGTATTGACAGTGAAGTTCAGTGTACAAAAGTTAGAGTCAAAAGACCCTGGTTTGGGTTCTTGCACTCAGAATAATATTTGCCAAACATTTACTGAGTTGCCAGCAACTGTTCTAGGCAATTTATGTAAGTTATATCATTTATTCTTCACAACAACTTTAGAAGACAGGTCCTCATTATTCCCACAGTATATATAAGAAAACCATTCAAATAGTTATGAGAAGAGCTGGATTCAAAGCCATACTGTCAGCCACAAAGCCCATGTTCTTTACTACCCCGTGTGGCCTCTTACCTTCTAGTTGTTTTGACCTAAAGCAGACATAAATACTTCCTTGGTCTCTTTTTCTTCATTCTTGGGGGAATTGAATTAAATATTCTCTAAGATCCTTTCAACTTCTAAACGCTCTGTGATCACTCCCTTTCTACTTTTCAGAATGTAAGTCTTTTGTTTAAATACTGTCTTCCTTCTTCAAACCCTAAGATAATCCTCCTGTTGATGGGGGAAGGGGGGGGTAAATCCTTATTGTGTCAAAAATTAGAAATTATTTATTAGAAATTAGAAACTGCTTTCCCTTGGACCTATCTTCCTGTTGACCTGTGTGTAGTTTTCTATTAGTGCAAAAGGGGCATTGGAAATCCCAGTTTCCTGCAGAGGTTCTGAGGGTCTCAGACAACGCATGGATGAGCTGTGTGATGTATGGGTAGCCCCTCTAATAAACTATTTAGGAATACAAGTAACCACTTATTATCTGCCTAATTTTCTGGGTATTCTGACCTAGATTCGATAAAAATACATTTGCAACATGGCATATTAGTTTCTGATTAAGCTTTCCGAATTTTTTTTAATGGATTGATGTGCCAAGCTAAATACAAGAGGTTAGCTATGTTCTATGCAACCATCTGTAGGCATTCCAATACAAAGAACAGATTTATTATTTTAAAGATACTCCTAGGGATTCCTGGCTGGCTCATTTGGTAGGGCATGTGACTCTTGATCTCGGGGTTATGAATTCAAGCCTCATTTCAGTTTAGAGTTTACTTAAAAAAAAAAAAAAAAGATACCCCTAAAGAGTTCCAGAATCTGCACAAGATGGCTAAGGAAAGAGTAAGAGGCAAGTGTGAGTGTGTCCTTATAAAGTCTGAGGTGGAGAAAATTCAAAGAAAGATAGCAAAAGTGATCCAGTCCAAAGTAGTTATTGCTGAAATTTTCAAATGAATGAAACGTAGGTGACTTTTTTTTTTTAACCAGAGTAAGTATACAGATTATTAGATGTGCCTACTTTTGAAAGAGGAAGATAAGAACTTTCAAGTCTACTAAAGGTAGACTCTGGAAAAAACTCTTCAGCTTTCCTTTTCATTGGAACTTGATCCTCACAAAAGTAGAGAAGTGTTATAACTAGAAGTAGATTTAAAAAAAAAAGAATAATGATCTCTTTCAGGCTCTGAGTTTTGGCTTGAGAGATAGTTATTAAAGAAAGTAAATTATTGGATGCAGAAGCTGGATATTTTATTTTATTTTTTAAAAGATTTATTCATTTATTTATGATAGACATAGAGAAAGAGAAAGAGTGGCAGAGACACAGGAGGAGGGAGAAGCAGGCTCCATGCACCGGGAGCCCGACGCGGGACTCGATCGCGGGACTCTAGAATCACGCCTGGGCCAAAGGCAGGCGCCAAACCGCTGAGCCACCCAGGGATCCCAGAAGTGGGATATTTTAGATAGCATGAGTGATCAAGACTATCTCCTCCCTTACACTTCGTTAATTTAATCAACAAGTTATACACTATCTGCTTCCTTCAAAAAGACAGAAAAGAAAGAAATCAGCATTTACTGAGTACTTTTCATATGTCAGACACATTTTTTTTTCTTCATCACCTTGCCTTTCCTCCCACCCAGTCTTGATCATACAGAAAGTATAAGCAGCCACTTTTGAAATCGACCAATATAGGATATTTTTTTCATCTTCTCAACAACCTGGAAATTGTGCATTAGTTTTCCTTTTTTGTAGGAGGGTGATACAGGAGTAGATTCAAGTTTCAGAATGACTATTCTGGCTTTGATTCACAG
This sequence comes from Vulpes vulpes, assembly GCF_048418805.1. Taxonomy (NCBI): domain Eukaryota; kingdom Metazoa; phylum Chordata; class Mammalia; order Carnivora; family Canidae; genus Vulpes; species Vulpes vulpes. The sequence goes on from NC_132795.1 coordinate 91,010,953, forward strand.
AGGACTGGTATGAGTATTGAGAAGGCTGTTTTCATGCCACCCTAAGTAAGGAAGTATGTATTCCAGTTTATCCATCCATACTCAGGAGTCCCAGAATTATATCCATGAATCATTTGAAGCCTGTTTTTTTTTTTTTGTAATAGTTACTAATCCACCACAAATATATATTTTTAAAGTTTTTATTTGTTTATCTGAGAGAAAGAGAATGTGAGCACGAGTGGTGGCGGTGGAGGGTGTATAGGGCAGAGGAAGAAGAAGCAGACTCACTACCAAGCAGGGAGCCCCAGCGGGGCTCGATCCCAGGACTCTGAGATCATGACCTGAGCTGAAAGCAGACACTTACTTAACCAACTGAGCCACCCAGGTGCCTCCACACAAATATTTAAGAATTTAAAACAAACTTGGGGTGCCTGAGTGGCCCAGTTGGTTAAACATCTGACTCTTGCTTTCAGTTCAGATCATGATCTCAGGGTCATGAAATCCAGCAGCAGGGGTCTGTGCTGGGCAAGGGCAGGAAATCTGGTTGAGATTCTCTCTCCCTCTTCCTCTGCCCCTCCCCACCTCTCTAAAATAAATAAATAAAATCTTTAAAAAAAATTTAAAAGAACTTTCAAGATCTGTAGTCATTTTTATTGAAAAGAACCCTTAAATGCAATAAAACTCAAGCCAGTCTCATTGGTTAAAAGATGTGTCAGAGTGCCTGGATGGCTCAGTCAGCAGAGCTTGCAGCTCTTGATCTTGGGGTTGTGAGTTCAAGCCCCATGTTGAGCATAGAGATTACCTAATAATAATAAAGACAGAAGTCTCAATGCCTTTTCAGTGAGCTGTGGAAATAAATATCTGTAAATATAACCTTAACACAGTAAATGTCAAGTGTGATAGAAAAAAAACAAAAATTGGTTAGTTTAGAATCTATTTTGATATATCTCCCTAAAATAAAATTTCTTCTAACGTTGAAGTAATTTTTAAAAATTATAAATGTTGGGGTACCTGGGTGGCTCAGTGGCTGAGCATCTGCCTTTGGCTCAGGTCGTGATCTCAGGTCCTGGGATCGAGTCCTGCATCAGGCTCCCTAGGAGCCTGCTTCTCCTTCTGCCTGTGTCTCTGCCTCTCCCTGTGTGTCTCTCATAAATAAATAACATAAAATAGTCTGTTCTCTTATTTGTATCTTTTTTGCTTTGTTCATTTATTCTATACATGAGTGAAATCATGGTGTTTGTCTTTCTCAGTCTGATTTTAATTTTACTTAGCATTATATTCTCTAGGTTCATGCATGTTATTGCAGATGGCATGATCCCATTTTTTATGACTGTGTAATATTTATCTATAAATATATCTATATCTATGTCTGTATCTTCCTTTTCCATTCATCTACCAATGACTCTTAGGTTGCTTCCATATCTTGGCTGTTGTAAAAAATGCTGCAATAAACATTGGAGTGCTTGTATCTTTCTCTTTTTTTTCATTTATCTTTTTGAGTTAGTATTTTCATTTTCTTTTTTTTTTTTTTTTAAATATTTTTATTTACTTATGATAGTCACAGAGAGAGAGAGAGGCAGAGACACAGGCAGAGGGAGAAGCAGGCTCCATGCACCGGGAGCCCGATGTGGGATTCGAGCCCTGGTCTCCAGGATTGCGCCCTGGGCCAAAGGCAGGCGCTAAACCACTGCGCCACCCAGGGATCCCGTATTTTCATTTTCTTAGGGTAAATACCCAGTTACTGGAATTATTGGCTCATACGGTAATGTAATAATCTCACTGTGGTTTTGATTTGCATTTTCCTGATGATTAATGAGAATCTTTTCATGTGTCTATTGGCTATTTGCATGTCTTCTTTGGAAAACTATCTATTCAGGTCCTCTGCCCATGATTGTAATTGGATTATTTGGTGTTTTTTGGTGTTAGATTGTATGAGCTCTTTATATATTTTGTATATTTACCCCTTAAAGGATATATCATTTGCAAATATCTTCTCTCATGCAGTAAGTTGTCCTTTTTGTTTTGTTGATGGTTTCCTTCACCCACCGTGCAAAAGCTTCTGTTTTAATGTAGTCCCAGTAGTTATACTTTTGTTTCCCTTGCCAGAGGAGACATTTCTAGAAAATGTTTCTATGGCTGATGTCAAAGAAATTACTACCTTTGTTTTCTTCTAGGAGTTTTATGGTTTCATGTCTCACATTTAGGTCTTTGATCCATTTTGAGTTTATTTTGTGTGTGGTATAAGAAAGTGGTTCTGTTTTATTCTTTTGCATGTAGTTGTCTGGTTTGCCCAACAGCATTTGTTGAAGAGATTGTCTTTTTCCCTTTGTAAATTGTTTTTTTTTTTTAATTAATTTATTTGACAGTGAGACACAGAGACAGAGAGTGAGCACAAGTAGGCAGAGTGTTAGGCAGAGGGAGAGGGAGAAGCAGGCTCAATCCCCAGGACTCTGGGATCATGACCTGAGCTGAAGGCAGCCGCTTAACTGACTGAGCCACCCAGGTGCCCCCTCCCATTTGTAAATTCTTGCCACCTTTGTCATAGATTAATTGGCAATATAAGCATGACTTTTGAATTGAACAATTCAAAACAATTATTGCATAAGACTGAACAAATCCAGACTAGTTACCAGCCATGGAAGGATCCAGTAGCCAAGAATGTATGATTTTAAAACTTTTATTACCCACTAGGAGATGTTCTTATGCCCCTCAATCAAGTGCTTAGTTAATCATATATATGTAGTCAAGGTTAAGAAACTGGAGTAGACTGAAAAAGAAATTCAAATACCACTGAAAACCTTTCCAAAGAAAAGATCCTACTTTCTCCCTATGAACTAATCAAATCTGAACCTCACAGTGTTTGGAATTTTCTGGCTGACCTCAGCTGAAATGAAAACGCCAGGGAGAAGAGGCAGGTGCAGTGATGACGACAGATTTGTACAGTTCTAGGTTTTTTGGCTATTGTCAACAAACTTTTGGAAGATCAAATCAAGAGTCCTTGGATGTCCTCAGATTAATTTAGAAAGTTGCTCCATCCAGAAAGAGGGCTTTAACTTTTTTTAAAAAAAGATTGATTTATTTATATTAGAGACAGGGAAGAGGGAGGGGCAGAGGGAGGGAATCTCAAGCTGACTCCCTGCTGAGCACAGAGCAGATGAAGGGCTCAATCTTATGACCCATGAGATCATGACCTGAGCCAAAATTGTAAGTTGGATGCTTAACTGACTGAGCCACCCAGGTGTCCCTAACTTTTTTTTAAAGGAGTAAATTCTCCTTTTCCAAACCAATCTAAAGGTTGGTTTTCCTCTTTACCCTTCATAAACCCAGTGTGTCAGTTAGGATTATGTACCTTTACGTGTGACAGAAAAATAACGATGGCTTATGTGATTATTTCTGTTTCATATAAAAGAAGTGTGATGGTAACCAATTTAGGGTTAATTGTACTTGTCCTAAACATTTGTGAGGGACCTAGATTCCTTCCAGCTTGCTACTTGATATCCTTCCTTCATCCTCATCACCCAAGATAGCTGCTAGAACTCTAGCCAACCCACCTATATCTCAGCCATAGACTGGAGGGACCAGGAAAGGTATATTCTCTCCCTTTAATGAGACTTCTGAGAAGTTATACCAAGACTTAGCCAAATTCAGGCAAAAGCCTCTTTTGTAGCTGCAAAAGAGGCTGGCAGGTCTTTAGCTGAGTGGAAATGGCTCAGTTAAATCTGAGTTCTAGATTTAGAACTTTCTAGAGAAGAAAAAGAGAATGGATATTCAGTAAGTAATTTTGGTTGGGGTCCAGGAAAACCTAGAACATACAGTTCCTAAATCCAAGTGTAGGACATTTTCACATTTTAAATTTCTGTGTTAGAATACTAAATTTGCCAGGCCCTCCAGTGCATTCAGTTGTCTTGTGACATTTGGTTAAATGTGGCTGTAGAATAATATAATTGGTAAATGCCTTTGGTCAGTGGTCTGTTTCTATATTTTATCTTTCTTACTATCTGCCTTATGAGATGTAATGACACCACCATAAATGTTACCCATTATGTGACTTTTTATCTTTTTAAATGAATTTTTTAAAAGATTTACTTATTTATTTGAGAGAGAGAGAGCATGAGCGGGAGGGGTAGAGGGAGAGAGAATCTCAAGCAGTCTCTGTGCCTAGTGCAGAGCCTGACTCAGGGCTTGATCCTAGGACCCCAAGAGCATGACCTGAGCTGAAACCAAGAGTTGGATTCTTAACCAACTGTGCCACCCAGGCTCATGTGACTTTTTAAAATGCACGATTCATGGGGCACCTGGCTGGCTCAGTCAGTAGAGCAAGACTCTTGATTTCAGAGTTGTGAATTATAAGTCCCACATTGGGTGTATTACTTAAAAATAAAATCTTAAAAAAAATAAAGTGTACAATTCAGTGCTTTTTAGTATATTCATAGAGTTGTGCACCCATCACTGCTATGTAATTTTAAAGCATTGTCATCACTCCCAAAAGAAACCCCATATCGATTAGCAATCTCCCATTTCCCTCTTCCCCAAGCCCCTGGCAATCACTAACCTACTTTCTATATCTTTGGCTTTGCCATTATCGTCATTTAATATAAATGGAATTATAGGGGTGCCTGGGCAGCTTGGTTAAATGTCTGCCTTTAGCTCAGGTCATGATCCCAGAGTCCTAGGATCAAGCCCCATATCTGGCTCCCTGCTTGGTGGGGAGTCTGCTTCTCCCTCTCCCTCTACCTGCCACTACCCCTGCTTGTGCTCTCTGTGTCAAATAAATAAATACAATCTTTTTTTAAAAATGGGATTATATGTGGTCTTTTATGACTGACCTCTTTCATTTAGCATACTTTAAAGGTTCACCATGTTGTACCATCTATCAGTACTTCATTCCTCTTTATGGCTGAATAGCACCCCATCGTATAGATGGCCATATCTTGTTTATGCTTCCATCATCTAATGGATTTTGGGTTGTTTCCACTTTATGTCTCTTATGAATAAGGCCATTATGAACACTCATATACACATTTTTGCGTAGCCTTATGTTTTCATTTCTATCTTTATGTATCTCAGAGTAGAATTGCTGAGTTATATAACTCTATGCTTAACATTTTAAGGACCAACTTTTTTCTAAAGTGGCTGTTGCTTTTTATGATCCCACCAGCAATGCATGAGGGCTTCCATTTTGCTGCACCCTTACCAACCCTTGATATTGTCCTTGATTTTAAGTCATCTAAGTAGGCGTGAAGTAGTTTCTCATTATGGTTTTCATTTCCATTTCCCTGATGGCAAATGATGTTGAGCATCTTTTCATATGCTTATTAATCATTTATATATCTTCTCTGAAGAAATGTCTATTTAAATCTGTTGCCAATTTTTAAATTGGATTATTTTCTATTGTTGAGTTACACAAGCTCCTTATCAGATATATGATTTGCAAATATTTTCTCCCATCTGTTGGCAATTTTTAACTTTATTAATGGTGTGCCTGAAGTACAAAAGTTTTTAATTTTGAGAAAGCACCATTTTTCTTTGTTGTTCATGCTTTTGTTATTTAAAAAACCATTGCCAAGCCCAAGTTCACAAAGATTTACTCCTGTTTTCTGCTAAGAATTTCATAGTTTTAGTGGCTAACATTTAAGTTGATAAACTTTTTTGTGTTGATTTTTGCATGTGGTGTTTTTGTACTCTTAATTTTCATAGTACAATAACAAAATCATTGTGAATCCTGGGTATCTCTGCAAAGAAGGTTCAAAAACCTCACCGACTCATAGTGGAACAGATTGAACTCTTTGGGCTGGATTGCTATTGAAGTTATAAACAATATACTCTAGAAAGAGTAATCTGTTGTATCAGTGCTTCTTTTGTTTGTAATTTATCATAGATAATTTACAAAATGACCCAAATTGACTGATGATTACTCTCCCTTCTAGAGCTGGGTATAAACAATTGAATTAGGAATTGGTACATTTAAGAATAATATCTTCCATGTTCCTAACAGTCACCATTCTGCCTTCATGGGAATTATGACTATAAATTTTCAGTTTTTGGTCAATCAGAAAATTAAAGTTTGACAAATTCAATCAAAAGTCGCTCCAACTAAATGCAAACTGGGAGAGTCACTGTGGAAAATAGTTTGGAGTTTCCTTAAAAATAGAAAAACCCTATAATCAAATAATTCCAGTAACTGGGTATTTACCCAAAGAAAATGAAAACACTAATTCAAAAAGAGAATGCACTCCTATGTTCATTACAGCATTGTTTGCAATAGCCAAGATATGGAAGCATCCTTAGATAAAGAAGATGTGAGATATATATATATATATATTTATGGATACAGGTATAGATATAGGTATAAAACGCAGTCATAGAAAGATATAACCCACACAAAGAAGAATGGGATCATGCCATCTGCAACAACATGGATGGACCTAGAGAGTACAATGCTAAGTGAAATAAGTCAGACTGAGAAAAATAAATACTGTATGGTTTAACTCATATTAGAATCTTTAAAAAGCCAAATGAATAAACAAACAAAAAGCAGAATTAGACCTATAAATACAGAGAACAAACTGATGGTTGCTAGAGCAGGGTGGCGGAGGTAGAATGGGATATGGGAAAAATAGGTGAGGATGAGTGGGAGATACAGGCTTCCAGTGCAGTGAAGAAGTCACAGGAATAAAAGGCACACCATAGGGAAAACAAAAACAATAATAGCCCAACTGGGGGAAAAAGACAACACTTTTAAGCTAGCAAAAACTAGATTATCATAATGAAGACAACTGTTGAGAAATTCTAAATGAATCTTTCAGATTTTGCACAGATGAATCCATTGATTAAAGGCAGGAATCTTTAACATCACAGAAATAGGGCTGAACAGTTCTTAAGAGTATCTCTCTTTTAGCCTTTAACCTCTAGGTAGCAAAGTATCATTTTCCCATTTCTGTTTTACAGATGACACAAATGAAGCGACTTTTTCTTGGTTTCATTTCTTGGCTTTCTCAGTTTTGGCTTCCTTCTCAGGCAGACTTGTTCTAATGGAGGTCTTTGGAAGTAAAATAGAATAGTCATCCTTATAGCTATCCATCTAAGAGGAAATTGCTTCCCTTCCCTAATCATCCTACTTCTACCAGTTGTCCCAGAGTTGTGTCTGCTTGGCTTGACATGGAGTTGTGTCTATATGTACATATGTGTATCTACACTTCCTCCTTCCATCCAAGTTATGTGAGTTCCTAGGATGGTACAGCTAGTAAGTGATGGAGCTGCAACACTAACCGGTTCTCTGTGTCAGCCCTATTCTGTGTTCTGTGTGCTTCACTATAACTGGCTTGAGTCTCTTCAGACTACAGGACAATATTGGATTTCTAATACCTCTTTTAATTCTGTTTTAGACTATTTCTTATTTTATAAGTTATTGAATTTGCTATAGCTTACATTTTTATTCTGTGTACATTTTTCCTCTGAAATAAGTTAAAATTTCTTGAGGTCTTCAGCTGTGATTTATCTATTTTTAAAATATCAATTATTTTTTACATTTTTATGCCTTTTTGATGTATTTTTTTAAGTTAACACTTTCTTCCATATCGTAGGCACTTGGCAAATACTTGCATATTTGAGCTATCTGACTTGACACAGAAGCAGAGAACAGAATCCTCTATATAGAATATGAATATAAGAAGAGATAATAATTACATAATTACATAATTCTCATAATTACACTCCAACATGAGTCCTCAAGTAGAGGATAATGGGTAAAATACCTAGCAGGACCATGAAATTCATGGTTCTAAATCTGAGTAAAGCAATTCAAGCACATAAAAAGTACTGATGAAAACTTACACTTATTTTAGTGATATACAATACACTCAGAAGACATTCCTAGGAATACAATATTTTCTGAAAGAAGAGTCTTCATTCACTCCCCAAACTGAAGTGTGTCCATGGGCAAAATGGATCCAGAATCAGAACACATTAGATGTACTAGGGATGGATTTATTCCAGGGACGGTTTTCACGTTTATCATTTAAATATGATTTGTAAACAGAAATTATAGATGAAAAGCTTTTAGATAGAGAGAGAACATTTTAAAGAATAGAGGTTCATATAATATCTTTAATCTAAGACTACAGTTATACCATTTTAGTCATTTTTGTAAAAAAAACAATAAAAACATTAAGGGAGAATTTTTTAAAAGATTTTATTTATTTATTTATTTAGAGAGAGCACGAGAGACTGAGCTAAAAAAGGCAGAGAGATAGGGAGAGAGAGAATCTCAAGCCGATTTCTGTGCTGAGTGCAGAGCTGGATGTGGGGCTCGATCTCACAACCCTGAGATCATGACCTGAGCTGAAATCAAGAGTTGGATGCTTAATCAACTGAGCCATCCAGGTGTCCTCATTAAGGGAGAATTTTAAAAAGAAATGATATCACTCATAATCTTTACACCTTAACATAGTTGTGTATTCTCTTTGAGTGTTTATTCTCTTCTGTATTTTTACATTTGTTAAAATCATAGAACACATACAAGATAAAAGCTAATTTTTAATTATTTTACCTCTAAGATATCTAGGAAGAGAGGTAAAATATTTCTGAGTACAGGGCAGTGAAAACAAGCTTTTAAAATTTTATTTTCTGAAAATTATTTTACCTAGTCAAAAGGAAAATCAAGTAGGAAAGGTGTGTGTTTCTTAAAATCCTGTCACATTCTTTTTTTAAAAAAAATCCTGTTACATTCTTTTTTTTTTTTTTTTTTTTTAAGATTTACGTATTTGAGAGAGAAGGAGAGAGAGAGATAGAGGAGGAAGAGGCTGAGAGAGTCCCAAGCTGACTCCGCACTGAGTGCAGAGCTGGATAAAGGGCTCATCGATGACCATGACCCCAAGATCACGATGCCAGCAGAAACCAAAGAGTCAGACAACCAACCAACTGCACTACCCAGGCCCCTAATCCATAATGGTTATTCTTAATAAACATTCTTAAAAGTTGCATGTGGAGCTCCAAGGAATGCATTGATCAGGTTGTTTTGTTCACATTTAATAGAGGGCAGGTAATCTCAAATGATATAATTTCGATTTTGGCAAATGTTAGTTTTTACATTTTTGTAATTAAAATAGTGTTGCCCTATGTCTATAATTTTAAAAAATGGACCAGTATTCTCAAATGGTTCAATGAAGCATAAAAATAGTGATAAAACAGTAATGTAAATACTATAATTCAAAGAAATGTTGTAAATAAGACTCCAGTGAAAATATAAATTATCAATCTGTGTGAGCTGTGACAAATCTATATGTGACTTTGCACAAGGAAATAAAAGTGTAAGTTGGTAGTATAACAGTAAGTATTTGAAAATTGAATTTTAATGAATGGGCAATCTATTAATGTTACTCCCTAGGATTTAGTGACTCCCTAGTCATTGTTAATCAAAACACGGTGGCTTCTCATCAACTGAGATTTTCTAAAGCAAATATTAAAATCATGGTTTCTAATTGGTACAGAATGTGAGCTCTGTGAGGGCGGAGATTTTATCCCAATACTTAGCACAGTGCTTTGAGTGTGGTAGTTGTTCACAAGATACATGTTAATAAATGCATAAATTTTTTACTACAAATATCATCAAAGAAAATCAGAATCATAAAACTATTATTCAAACTTGTATTTCCTGTAGCAAAACTAGGGACAAGTTATACTGTTGCCTTAAAGCTTGCGAAATCAGCTGAAAGTTAATAAGATGTTAATAAGAGAAAGTAGAATGAATTATTGGCAAAATTATTTGATTGGATAACATTCCTGGGCATTGCAAGCATCCATAGCACACAATGTTGAAGAGCACTTACTTCGGCCATCCACTGTTCAGCATGGCATTTATGAAGAAGTACTCAACAAGTTATTTGTTACTGATGACCAACTGCAGGATTTTGGTAATTATTTTGTAAACTGTGGTGTAAAGCTGGAGAAGAGGCATGTATAAGGTCACTTTGAGTAGCTAGCAAGTATGTCATTATAAGAATGAAAGAAGTTCAGCAGTCACCCATAGGCTTCCTGTTTCTGCTTTGATTGTTTGAGGACAGAGTGAATATTCTAAAGATGATCAAGTTGTGACCTTTAAATATACTTTTTTTTAGCTTATGTGAAGAAAAATATGTAACATTCTCATTTCCTCCACTAAAGTATAAAATACTTGTTATCAGGGGAAAACTGATCACATAGAAGTTTTAGAAATGAGAAGTGGGACACTGATAATGCCAGATAATTATTTCTCACCAAGTATACCTTAGCACTATGTTCAATATCTAAAACAGTCTACTTCAGGGATAAAATTTCATGGTTTTTTAATGTTGAAGATGTCAGGATTTCTTGAGAAGACTCAACTATGGCACAAAAATTTAACTCTTGCACGACAGTTGACTTTCTTTGGAGGAAAATATAAGTGATTCATTATTGGAAATACTTAAAAATAGCATCCAAAAGTTGCTACAAAATATGAAGAAATATCCAGCAGATCTCACAAAATCCGCTTTGCTAGCAGGCTATGTTCTACTCTCTATAAAGCCCAGTCACTAATTTGGTGATTTGCTGTAAAAAGAGGGATCTGGAATGATATTGCAGCTCTCTCTGGCTCCCATGTTTTCGCCCTTGCCCTGGGATTCTTCTTCATCTTGGCTTGTTTAGCAGATTTCCAAAAATGTGCATGAGTTCTACCCTCTGAAAACCACATTCATTTTCCATCTCACCTCACCTGGGACAAGCTTCTGCAAGAAGGCTGCTTTCCTTTGGTCCATGCTTAGTGCCCTGGTAAGTAGGGTTCTGCTTGATTTCAGCTGGCTGCTGTTTTTTTTTTTCTCCCACTGTTTGAGATGGAAATGCTCTGATTTAATACTACATGGCGGGTACTCAGTGCCCTCCCAGATTGTGAATTCCTACTGCTTTTCTTTGCCTCTCCTGTCTAACCTTATTATTTCAGAAGATGTTAATTTTATTATCTTGTTCACACTAAATATAGTCATCCAGGAATTATTCAGAGGAAAACACTGGTTGGATGCTTTATCTGGTTACCTGGCATTTATTCCAGTTTTTGAAAACATAGAAGCAGCAGAGGTCAGTTTACTTTTTATGATTCATCAAAGACTCAACATTTTATGGGAAATGACCACTAGACCTTGGTCAAGAATACGTACTGACTTTATAGGAGATAAATTAATTGAATTTAGCAAAAACTTTCTCAGAAAGAGTTCCTAATTCCAACTCAAACCTTTGCTGCAATACTTCTGGTAATGGTCCATTTATTTGTAATGTGTAAAGATCTCATAATTACACTTACCTTGATATACGCAGTCTTTGTGCACTGGCACATCACCATCCCTCAAGTAATTTGAAAGGTCAGAAGAGAGGATGGTGTAGACCAGCAAGTGTACTCTAGGGTCAGGACTTGTATTTAGTTGATCCACAATAGGATAGTGGGGCCAATGGTTTATGGCTATCATCCATTCAAATGGTTAATGTCTCTGTGGTGTTACTGCTACATTTTGAATATCATCAATGCCTGTAATAATTCTTGAGGATTTCTTGCTCCAGATTAACAATAGGAGACTGGCCTACTGAATCACCAGAGGATGCTTTCTATAGACTTGTTTCTGTCTCTATCTGAATTTCATGGCAGTTAAGGATGCTCCTCTGTCTCTACCAACTAGGCCCAGGTTAGCCTTTCCTAACTGGATTATGCTATGGAACTGGACAAAATTGTTTTTTTTAGCATATAAATTAGATCCTGGAATTAGTGTCATCTCAGATTCAATGTGCAAAGGTTCATTATGGCTAACTGCAAAGATTTATTCATGGGAAGCTAGCATAGAAACAATTTCTTGAAAGGACACTCTCTTATAGCTGAAAAATAGTTTTCTTTTCTTTTTTATTATTTGAGAGAAAGCAAGCACCAGAGAGAGAAGAAGATAGGGATCTTGGGGAGAGAGACAGAGGAAGAGGGAGAGAGAGTCAAGCAGGCTCCACACTGAGTGTGGAGCCCACAATGGGGCTTGATCTCACCACCCTGAGATCACAACCTGAGGCGAAACCAAGAGTCTGGCACTTAACCAACTGCACCCCGCCCCCAATGTAACCTAAAAGATAGTTTTCGGATGCAGCTTTTCTATACTTTCATGTCAACAAAAGATCTTGGGTCCTGAGATAGAAAAAAAAAGTCTATTTTTTAAAAGAATAAATATTAAGTTCTAGGTACTTTGTTAGAATTATTACTTGAGGTTTTAGCAGGTACAAATCTCAATAAAAAAAATTTCAGGTTTGCAAGAAGCATGATTTCATTTTTCTGTAACTCAACTCAATTTCTATTCCAAGCTCTGACATCACAAGGGGTGGCAGACACTTAATTGTAGTCAATTTGGCAGGAACTGCATCTAAACTGTGGGGATTTACACAGTATCAGAGTGTCAGAGGAAGGGGATGGAGCACTTGATCCTTGCTCCTCCTCTACCATGGTGGCTCCCCCCCCCCCCCCCCCCCCTGGTTTCTATCTGCATCCTTTCTCAATTGCAGGAGTCCCCATAGATTGCTGCTTGGTCAATCTGGGTCTATCAGCAAGGCCTCTTTAGGCCTGGTGGTTTCCATTTCCTCTGTACCCTTCTTGGGGTCTGGAAATCATCATATTAGGTTTCCAGAACCTTCATGGTACTATGTAAGGCTTCATTGGCAGTTATGGTAGCTATTAGCCACATGTAGCTATTTAAATTTAAATTAATGAAGATTAAATATTCACACTCCAGTTTCTCAGTTACACTAGCCACAGGTCAAGGGCTCAATAGCCCCAAGTGGCTAGAGGCTACTATATTGGACAGTCAGGTATAGAACATTTTGTTCATCACAGAAAGTTCTACTGAACTGTACTTTAAAGTCTTGGCTGAATTATACATACAGTTCAGCTTTTTTTCTTTTCTTTAGAGTCTTGCCTTCTCCCTCTGGCCCTATCAAGCAAAAAAAAAAAAAAAAAAAAGTTAAGTTATCTCTCCCTGCTCTCAGATTCCATAGATAGATCCTGCTATTTCAGTTGCCCCTCTCCATGGCTTATGCCAGAATAGAGAATAGTGCACTAAGTCTTATTCCCAGGGACCCACCAACATCTAGTTTCTCAATACTTTCCTCCCAACTCTTCTTCCACTTCCAGCTGAGGAAATCCATTTCTCATCTTTATAAGAGGAAGTTCTACTATTGTCTATAGCAGCACTGTCCAATAGGGATATAATGTGAGCCACATGTATAATTTAAATTTTTCCTGCAGTCACATTAAAAAAGCAAAGTAACAGATGGAATTCATTTGCTGTGTCTTATATTTAACTCAATATATAAAAAATATTATAAGTTCAACACATAATCAATATAAAAATTATTAATAATATATATTCCATTCTGATTTTATATGCTAAGTCTTTGAAATTGGTGTGTATTTTATTTTATTTTATTTTATTTTATTTTATTTTATTTTATTTTTTGGTGTGTATTTTATACTTACAGCACATCTCAATTTGAACTAGCCATATTTTAAGTGTTCAATAGTCACCTGTGGCTAGAGGTTATCATACTGAACAGTGTGGGTCTCTTAAAAGATCCATTTCATTACTCCCTAAAGGGCTGGGATTTTGAAACTCAAAAACCAGGGGGAAATTGCCCATTTCTCTGCATTTTGTTATATTCCTTTGCTGAAACAATGAGCAAAGACCAGCCTACATGAGGATATGTTTGACGCTGAGAGTGTATTAGGGTGGAGTCTAGGAAGAGAAAGGCCATAGGAAAAAAAGAGGTACCTGAACAAATAAATACTACGGAAAGCATCAGTATTTTTAAAGTATTAGCCTCCCATAGTGAGGTTTTTTTTTTTTTTAGGACATATGAATTGCTGTAGGATTGCTAGGAGTAAATTTGTTTACTATGGGCTTAAAAGAAATAATTTTGGGTTGGCCTGGTGGCTCAGTAGGTTAAGCATCCGACTCTTGATTTTGGCTCAGGTCATGATCTCAGGGTCATGATATCAAGCCCCTTATTGGTCTCCATGCTTGGCGTAGGGCCTGCTTGAGATTTTCCCTTTCCCTCTGCCCCTCCCCTCATGCTGTTTCTCTCTCTCAAATAAACAAATAAATCTTTTTTAAAAAGAAATAATTTCATTAGCAGTTAAAAATTGCAGTAATGTTGTATATAGTCTAACTGCTATGGTAACCAGAAAACAATGCAAAAGCCTGCAGTGCTATTATTGGGAGTAAATCTCATTACTATGACTAAGGCACAGATAAGTTCTATTAGTAGTTAAATCCTGCAATAATACCCTGACAACTTTTACTGCAAAAACTGTAAAACCTAAATATAAAAATTTTTATCACCAGGAATGATAATAATTCAACCCTTTGGTTGCATTTCATAGACTAGAATCTCCATTTTGAAGGTTTCTGAAACAGTGACTTGCAAAGCTGCTGTGTGGAAAATAATTTCTATAATTTCAAAATTGTCATGGCAAAGAAGATTGAAAGTTTTGGGAAGGCATTTTCCACTTCTTCATAGTCTATCTTCACTGTGAGCTTGATGATATTTAAAAGCAAAAGTTGAAATTATTATTTTTTGAAATTATTTTAAATGTTGAATCTTCTGTTAAGTAAGACACCTATACAATTTTGTACTCAACAACTGGGTCAAATGAACAGCACCATCAAAGTAACATACATCCACAGGTCTATTACATGCAGAGTAAGCCTGAGATGGAAGGAAATGATAAATCAAGACCTGAATAAACAGGGGATAGAAAGAGTTTGAAGTGCAGTTCCCCTGTGGAAGGGGAGAGAGTCAGAAGGATGTATACACTGGTAGGTAGAAAGAAGGGGGCCTAAAGATCTCAGCTAATATATAGTGTGAAAAGTGGTCATGAGGATTGAAGGTAAATGAATACTAGTAATTATTATAAAATTTTGAGTCCACATAACCATATTGGTTTTCCATTCTTGGTAATCACTGAGTCAGGGGAAGAGGAATAATGTTCAATGCACTTTTTCTTTAGTCCTGAGGTAGCTATTTTTAGTAGCAACTAAGTATTGCCCAAGTATTCTTGCAGGTCTGGCTGTTTTCCTCTTGACTGTTTATGAAACAAACACAATGGTGTGTTATTAATAAACATTTATTAACTTTACTATGTATCAAGTACTTTACCTACATATCTTTCATCTTCTCAACATCCCAGAAAGGCACGCATGGATATTTGTTTGACAGAATAAGAAGCTGAGACTCAGAGAGGTTACGTAATTTGTGTTATTTTCTTGCACGCATGTTGAGTAGCTGTTTCTGAAAACTCTTTTCAGAATAGAGATTGTATCTTTTATGTACTATTCATAGCATTTATATGATCAATACTCAGTTGTTTTCAATAATTTTCAGCTAAGCAGATGAAAAAATCATAAGATAGTGGATATGGAAGATTCTTCAATAAATTTAGTTAGCAGACAAGTTATTAAAAAAAAGTTATGAGAGAAGAAGTAACTGGTGGAGACTCAAGGAGCCAGCCTATGAATTTGAGCTTAGCAGCAGAATAATGTCAAGGTCTAGTCTTAATTATTTCTTTTATTTTTTTTAAAGAATTATTTATTTATTTGAAAGAGGGAGAGAGAGACAGAGTGAGGAGAGGGAGACAAGCAGACTCCCCACTGGGTGGAGAGCCTGACATGCAGCTTGATCCAAGGTTCTTGAAATCATGACCTGAAACAAAATCAAGAGTCAGACATTTAACTGACTGAGCCACCCAGGTGCCCCATTAATTACTTCATTTTTTTTTAAAATTTTTTATTTATTTATGATAGTCACAGAGAGATAGAGAGAGGCAGAGACACAGGCAGAGGGAGAAGCAGGCTCCATGCACCGGGAGCCCGACGTGGGATTCGATCCCGGGTCTCCAGGATCGCGCCCTGGGCCAAAGGCAGGCGCCAAACCGCTGCGCCACCCAGGGATCCCTAATTACTTCATTTTGAACCTTGGTCTCTTCTTATCTACCTGGCTAGAATTAAAAAAGAAGAGTTTACATCCAAGAAAAGCTGTCTTATAAGAAACTTTTTGCCTGGGCACCTGGGTGGCTCAGTGGTTGAGCGTCTGCCTTTGGCTCAGGTTGTGATTCCAAGGTCCTGGGATCGAGTCCCACATCAGGCTCCCTGCCTGCTTCTCCCTATCCCTCTGCTTCTCTCTGTGTCTCTCATGAATAAATAAATAAAATATTAAAAAAAAAAAAAAAGAAACCCAACCCTTTGTCAGTCTCTTGAGAAAGATTCTCCAGGGCTCCTATATACTCTCTTCTCCTTGTTCTTTTTCTTCTTCTTCCCCAAAAGAAAGACATGTATTTAAAACTGATTGTTGGTTTTTTTTTTTTTTTTTTTAACATTTATTTAGAGAGAGTGCATTCAGGGGGTTGGTGTTGGGGGAGGACTAGAGGCAGAGGGAGAGAGAGAGAAAATCTCAAGCAGACTCCCCACTGAGTGCAGACCCAGATGTGGGGCTGGATTTCACAAACACTGAGATTATAAGCTGAGCCAAAACCAAGGGTTGGGTGTAACTGACTGAGGTACGCAGGCACCCCAAAACTGATTGCTTTTAAGATAATTTCTTTACAATAAAGCCCCTCTCTCTTTTCTTTTTTTGTTTTTTTTGAGGATGAGAAAGAGTATTAAATGAAACCCGGTTAATCACATAAGAAAGTTTGAAAAGTTCTGAACAACAGTAATAATTAGGATGCAAAACTCTCCTGATTATTGTGTGGGTTGTTCCTGAAGGGCAACTTAGATTAAAATAGTATATGACCATTTCTATAAATTAGTCATTAAAAAAAACCCATACGCTTAAAGTCTGTTAATGATGCAGAATATATCACTATATGAGATCATAATGGCTGTAGGTTGTAGTGACTTAGTAAACCACTCAGGAAGGACACTTGAGAACTCTAAGATGCATGGAGAATAAGAATCAATATAAATATTATGGTTATCTTAATATTTTAAAATTAAGACTGTAGCAAAATAAACAATATCTATGTCCTTTCCTGTTAAATGCACATTGTGTTCTTGTGGTATTATTAGAATCTCTTCCTTTATTGGAAGTGGAAATAGAATTAGATACTGGATTCCAGCCTTCAGTCTGTCTCCCCATCTCTCCTGATTCTTCAATCTGTCTCTCCTTTCTCTTGCTCTTCTTGTGTCTATAGATGTGATCAATTCTCACCATTGCCCTCCTGCCCTGTCCTTCAAAGAATCCTTCCCTAGACCCTGATATCTTTCAAGCTTTGTTCATGCACTCTGCTCTCCATCCTTCCTAAGATTAACAATGGCCCTTAATTGTTTCCAGGAACTCACCCACTTGTTTTCTTTTCACATTAGCTACCCTCTCTCTTTTCAAACTCTATGCTGATTGCTTATAAGGTGCTCCTACTTCTCTGACCATTCCTCCTCAGTCTCTTTTCCACTTTACTCTGCTTATTCCCCTAAATCATTTTCTGCCTTCCTTACACCAATAGGTCTGCGAACTACCTAAAATTATTTCCTTCCTTCCTTCCTTCCTTCCTTCCTTCCTTCCTTCCTTCCTTCCTTCCTTCTTTCTTTCTTTCTTTCTTTCTTTCTTTCTTTCTTTTCTTTCTTTCTTTCTTCTTCTTCTTTCCTTTTATTTCTTTTCGATCTACCAAAAATTAAAAGCAGATTTCTGTGTTTCATGTTAGGATGTATCACCCTCCTTGGGTTAGTGTTTATAGCTTTCCTCCTATTCTCAAAAGGCTCCTTGGCTCTTTTGAAAAGGTTAAGAGCCCCTGCCCTCACACTCTCCTTAGGTCATTTCATCCCCTGCTTTGCCTATAACCACCCTTTTGCTATGCCGGCCACTCTGGAATCATTTACAAGGAGAAGAAGACCAGAGCGAGGAAAAGAAACCAAGATTCAAAGAAATGTTGAAGAATCAGAGCAAGAAGAAATTGCACCGTCAACATTTAGTTTTCCAGCTCAGCTTATCGTACCCCGTTGAGGACCAGCAGACTGAATGTCAGGCGTGGGTTGGCAGGGTCATGACTTCAGCGTGTCAAGGGAAGGAGCCCAGGAGGAATCGGGTGGCACCAGGGCTGTGTGCGCAACCACACTGGTTGCTAGTGGCGGAGGGGAAGGCGCACCCAGCTCCTAGGGTGGGGAGAGCAGAGCCCAGGAGAGAAAACCCCAGCAGCCACACTGGCCGCAGCTGCAGCGCAGCCAGCCCGGCTCTGCTTGCACTGACCCCAGCCAGAAACCCAGCCCGGCACCAGCGCGCTTTGACGGACAGGCGCCGTGAGCAACCGTCTTCCAGTTCACCATAAACACTCCCTACTGCTCCCGCCTACCGTGTCCCTCTGCCAGCCAATCAGAGGGGTGGGCGGGATCGTCCCTGGGGGCGGGCTCCATTTTTTTTTTTTTTTTTTTTTTTTTTAAAGAAGGGTAGACTGTGCGCCGCGTTCCTGCTGGGGGAGGATAAAAAAAAAAAAAGGCTCCAGAGCTAGGGGGTGGAGCCTCCGTTGACGGGCACCCGGATCGGCCAATCAGATGCCCCCAGCCCTGAAAGGCCCGGCCCCCGAGGTGGGCGGGGCGCGCGCGGGGCCCGGCCAATGGCGGCGGGGCGGACGGAGGTTGAGCCGCCGTGGGTAGGGTTAGTGTGAGAGGCGCGGCGGGGGAGGTAATGATGATGGTGGCGGAGGAGGAAGGCGGGGGAGGGGGTGCTGGGCTCTGAGCGGCGGCTCCGGCAGGGTTTTGTAGGGTGGGGGCCGGTCGCGGGGCGACTCCGTCCGGGAGGGGGCGGGCGTGAGGCGCGCCGGCCGCCTGAGGGGCCGCGGACCCCGGCTCCCGCGAGCGCCGCGGCTGGCTCGGCTGTTCCATGTGGCTCCGGCGGGGATGGAGGACTCGGTGGCGGCGGCGGCGGCTGCTGCTGCGGCGGCGACGGAGGAGCGGCGCTGAGGAGGGAAGCGGGCCAGACCCAGCCCGACAGCGGGATTAGAGGTGTGAGGAGGGGGGCGGGAGCGGGCGTGCGGCGCGCCGGGGCTCGCGGAGCGGGCTGGGGTCTGTGGCATCGGCCGGCTGACAGGGACGGCGGCGGCCCGGGGGTCCGGGCTCGGGCGGGCCGTGCCCCTGGGGAGGCGGAGGGAGGCAGCGCCCCCCGCAGCGTGCCCTCGCCCCGCCGGCCCGTGCTGCGCGCCCAGGCAGGAGTTTCCACTTCCCTCCGGTTGGCAGCGAAGGTGGCGAGCCCGAGTGGCCCGGGGCCGGGAGGTTTCCCTCCACTCCCCCGTCCCCATCCGTTCCCCCCTCCGGCCGCACAACGGCGTTCCTCCTCGCTGCTTGCTGCGTTCCCAGCGCATATCCAAGCGACTGGAGGCTATTCATTATCGGCTGAAAAACAAAGTTTATTTTAAAATGTTACCACTCCTCCCTCTGACTGGCGGTGGACGTGAAACAGCATCCCCCAGACTTTCCCGCTCTACTCGCCCTTCCGCGATGCTCGGAGGAGGGGTGGGGGCGGGGGGGGAGGAGGTGGTAGGGCCCCGGACTTGGCGTTTCTCGGTGGTCGGTCGATGCTGATCACCTGATGTGTTGTTGCTCCACGGTCCTCGGCGTGGACCGTAATTTCTCCCCTGATGGCTCGCATCCTTGATGTTACTGGCATTTGAGGTTGGTGTTCTGTTTCATTGTTTGAAAAAAAAAAAAAAAAAAAAAGAACCTGCGGGGAGAGCTGAGGTTGTCTGTTGCAGTGTTATCTAACACGGGTGGTTAGTCACTCCCCATGCCTCTCTCTCATATTTTTCTCTCTTTGTTTTGCTTTTCAGCCCTCCGGAATACACAGCATATAGCCCCCCCTGAGGTGGAATGGTGATGTCTCCATGAGGGAACCTCCTCTCATTCATCCTGTCATGTGTATCATACTGTTCTCGCCTGGGCCATTCATCTGAGATGGGATTTACCCCGTGAAACAGGGAGAAGACTTATGGACCCCCAACATCATTTCAAGTTGTAGTTGAGTTTTTTTTTTTTTTTTTTTCTAAAGTACAGGACATACATGCAAAGCTCCTCTGCTTTGGGCCCTCTGCTTTGTTAAAGCCGCTGTCTGGCTGACCCAGAACTGCTCCAGTTGACGGATCGTCATGGCTTCAGTTTGGAAGAGACTGCAGCGTGTGGGAAAACATGCATCCAAGTTCCAGTTTGTGGCCTCCTACCAGGAGTTGATGGTTGAGTGTACCAAGAAATGGTAAGCTATACCTGGGGTCAAGCGTTTGCTGTGGCCCGAACTCGCCGTGGCCTAAAGTCTGCCGCTTCTGACAGCAGACTGTTTCACCTTTCTGTAGTGCAGAGAGTGTGTACAAGCTGGGCAGGGAACCAAGGACTCTAACAAGTATTGTGGTGTGCACTGTTGCTGCTGGTACCATCCCTGTGGGTTTTAATTATTGCACTTCACTATGGCTCAGAGGACTGTCACTGTGAGAGCTTACTAAGTATAGTAGATTTGGTCTCGAGGTCTTTCATCATTAGTGTTAGGCATAACTTTTATTTTTTACTTTTTATTTTTTTTATTTTTTTTACAATTTGAAGGAGATACAGGGAGTGCTATTGAAAATTGCGAACATGTGCATAAGTATGATTGTAACATGTGTTTTGATAGAGTTAGAGAAAATCTATATTCTTGCAGGGTGCTGGTGATCTATTTTATTTTGTTCTTGACTTTTCATTTTTCTTGGCTTAAAACAAATAATTTTTCATTATTTGAATAATGGAATGCCAGTCCATACAGCCTTAGAAATTCTTTTGTTATATGCTTAGTCAGGCAACTGTATTTTATTTTAATTGCCTAATGGGATACATTTCTTGGCCAGACTTAAGGAAGCAATTAGTAGTTCTGGCCTATGATTTGCTTCTTTCTACTTGAGCAAAGTAAATTTAGGGCTTTCTTTTCACTGTCTTGAATGGGAAGCAACAATTCTTATTTACTAAGAGAAAAAAGAGTTAATGTTAAGCAAGTAGTCCTTTGGGTTTTGATTTATCACAGTGTTTAAGTAGTATTACTGCAAAAATAAGTCCATTTCATTGTCCATAAGGACTGTTGTCTCTTGTCTGTATTGCCTCTCTTTTTAACATCCTTTTTTATTAGATGAAAAAAATAACTTACTCTATTTAAAACTCTTAAAGCATATTTGAATGGTGCGAAACTAGTTTCTGAATACTTTTCTCTTGGACTTACTTGTTAGGAGTGTTATTTTACATGCAATTCAAGAAATGCATGCACTGATTACCTACTTTACACTAGGCATTGTGGCTTTAGAATTGAATGTGACATAATCCCCACCTTCAAGGAGCTCCCAGTCCAGGTTAATGACAGTCATGAAAATAAATTCACTGTGATAGGTACAAAAGTACAAATATGTATGATTTTAATATGTCTCCATCATGTAACAGTTGGTTATCCTTGCAGACAGGTTTTTTTACTTCTCTGGGATTTAGTTTTCGTATCTGCCAAAGAAAAAAATGGTACCATTTCATAGGAAAAGTTATTGTGAAGATCAAATGAGTTAATGCATATAAAATGCTTGGAACAGTGTGAGGCACAGTAAAGGCCCAAGAAATGCCATTACCACTTACAGAGTTGATAGTGGAGGAAACAATTCTTTAAGGGTAGAGGGTAAGGTCTTGGGATGGCTTCCTGGGATCTGAGTTAGGTTTTGAAAGATTCATAGTAGTTGGCCAGGAGGTTAAGGGGAAAGAAATGAAGGATATTCTAGACAGCCACAGCCTATGCAAAAAGTATGGGGGAGTTAAATAACATGGGATGTGCAGGAAATTCAAGCAGTGTCAGTGTCATTTGTTAATAATGGGGCTTAAGGTGCAGTATGGGGGTAGTGCAGTGGGATATGATGTTAGAGAGGCAGGCAGGATTCCAATCATGGAAAGTTATGTGCTTGGACTACTGTATGTGGCTTGGATTTTATCCTGTGGGTGATGGGGAGAGGAACACAGTGAAAGGTTTTGAGCAGAAGATACATTAGGTTTGCATTTTGGAAAAATCACTTGGATGATAGTGTGGAGTAAGGATCATAGTGAAAAGGGTGACTGGAGGCAGTGATGGCTGCCTACTGTTGCAGTAGGTAAGGTGAGAGAGAGAAAAGGCTTAGACTAAGGCAGAACGCAGGTAATGGAGAGAATAGACTGAAGGAACACTTAGGACACAAGATGGATAGGGCCTGGTGATCATTTTTGTCAGGGGTCTGGAAAGATGGGGGTGAGAGAGAGGAAAAGGTCTAGATGACCCCCAGGTTTCTGGTTTGGAAGAATGGGTACATTAACCAAACGAGGAAATGAGGAAGATCTTCATTACAAGTTTTTTTTTTAACTGAGAGTATACTGAAGTATCATTCTTTAAGATGGTTAAACTTGAGTCTCTTTTTAAAAGGGATATAGAACATATCAGAGGATTCTTTGGTTACAAAATCAGTTTCTTCCCCATAGTTTGCAGTATTGCTGAATTTTTTTTCCCTTGAGAAGTGTGTAAGTTATTGTTAATATATTTCAATATGAAAGCAAGAAAAAATTTAACTCAATTATATATAAATTATATATTATATATGTATATATATATAATATAACTCAGTTATAGTTGAATTGATCATTTTTTGGGATGGCCATTATGGTACACCTATTAAATTAGATCTTTATGATAGGATATGGCTTTAACACTAGAAGCATTTGGATGTTCTAGAATTTCCAATTTTATAGTAATAACATGGAAGATAAATTCCAAGTATCAAAAGGATAAGAAAATAGATCTGATATAGAGACGAAGGAATAAACTATAAAAAGAGAGAACAGATAGCATTCCATTGGGATTGTGTCTTTGAAGGTAACCTGTGTATGTAGGTTCCATTACCTTTTAGAACCCTGCTACTTAAATGTTTTCTGAGAAGCAGGAACATTTGCAACACCTTGGACCTCCTGTTAGAACTGCTGACTCTTAGACCCTGCCCTAGACCTACTGAGTCAGAATCTGCATTTTAGTATGCATATTGGAGGTTAAGAAGCAGTGTTTTAAAATAATGCTTTCAACTTCCCTAAGTGTCCATTCATGACTCCAGGATAAAGTATATTCAGAATACACTGACTTCTGCATGAATTTAAAACTCAAGGAACGAAGATGAAACTCTTGTCAAGAGGTTCAGGACAGGCATATGTTGATGGAAGAGGGTCATGGGAATCAGGATATGTTTTTCAAGGGAGAATGTGTTCTTTCTGTGATTACGGAGAGGAGAATGTTTCCCATGTTCTGTTGTCATGGCCATGGGGTATGAGCCTGGACATGACAGATAACAGGATGAAGGTAAGGGTTTAAGGATATTTTTTTAGATCTAGGCCATGAGCAAACTCACAGTACTTTACCTTTGATCAAAGGATGGATTCTATAGATTAGAGGATTTGGGGCTTTTGCTTTCTCAAAGTTCTTTTCTCTGTTGCGTCTTACAGTATTTCACCTTTGCTCTGACTGACAGGGTGTGAGTTTCTTTAGTTCAATAGAGTCAACTTTCTGATTCTCTCTTGTAGTGGTTCTAGAACTTATGTCAGGAACAAAAATGACTTTCATTAATCTGAAAGAAGGGCACTATAATGTGAGGTCCTGTTCCTCATCACTCCTTGATTGCCACGTTAAGGCTCTAGCAACTTTGGAGATAATAGGGATTTATATCCTACTTTTATTGTTGTCGCAAAGTCATTTAATTATTAATCACGTATTTGATGAAGCTCTTGGCAAGTAATGAGACTGGCCATTGGAGATGAGTTTGAGAGAGAGACTGTGCTTTTTTCTTAGTTTATTTCTTACCTGGTTCCTTTATCATTTGCAGGCTTTTAGATTCTGAGAGAGTCTTCCATTTTATGAGCTCTCAGTGGTTATTTCAGGTATTTATGGAAACTACTTGAAAGTTGGCAAGTTGTGGTTATAATTTAGGTTGCAGAACTCAGTTCTGGTAGGAGCTACCTAATATATGATGTGAACCATTATGGATGAGTATATATTATACTTTGTATATGAGTCTCTATCATCTACCTATATGAACATTTTTATTTAGGTTTTTATATTTCATCTAATTCTCAGTTATGGCATTAAAAAAGTATTTAAAGTACTATAAACTTCTCCCAGAAAGGCAAACATATTTGTTTCTAATCTTTCCATGTCATGTAACAATTCCTTTTTTTAAACATATATTTAATTTAATTATAATTTATTTTAAAAATAGATAATACAAGATGTGTGTGTGTGTGTGTGTGTGTGTGTGTGTGTATGTGTATCCCTTAAAGTGACTCCTCGTTTTCTCTATTATTCCACACCTCTTTGCAAACCTTGTGATCTCAGGATTTGAAAAGCAAAAAAACAAAACAAAACAAAAACAAAAACAAACAACAACAACAACAACAACAACAACAAAACCCAGCTCTTGCTAGTGCTTAACTTTGTGATGCTGGCCTGTTAGATAAAATATAAACTCTTTAATCTGATATTCCAGGCTCTCTTTAACTGATCCCAATTTAGCTTTGCAGTTAGACATTAGAATGTTGCATGTACTTTAAATATTAACTTGAGTTTATGAAGGCCAAATTACATTCATAAGTACTCAGTCAAATCCACTTCTTTGGATGGCTAAAGCAAGCATTTCTCTATTGGCCATTTAATGGAGTGAGATAGAGGTACATCCGCTTTCATGTAAAGAACCTACTTTTAAAGTACATTAAAAAAAAACAATTGGACACAAGCTTTTTTTTTTTTTTTTTTTAATTAGGAGTTTCTGGAAGGTCATTGTGTTTAGAACAAGGGGTAGGTAGATGATAAAAAGGTGTGGCCTGAGAAGTAGATAGGGGTAAGTTAATGCATGGCCTTGAGGTTGTGCTAAGGGCTTTTGGATTTTAAGTGTATAGAAAGCAACTGGAGAAATTTGAGCAAGGAAATGATGTAATATGATTTACATTTTAAAAAGATTATTTTGGATGCTGTGTAGAATATGAATTGTCTTGTGTGAAAATGGAAGCAGGAATACTAGTTAGAAGGCTATTGGCAGTAGCCTGAGTAGCAGTAGGGAGGTAGTAGTGGAGGTGGTGAGAAATGATCAGATATATTCAGGTAACACATATACTATCACCACACTTTACTGAGGTGCAACTTAAACTTTTGCATGCAATAAAATGCATCAATTTTAAGTGTATATAATTCAGTAGGTTTTGACAAATGTAAATACCTGTGTCACTGGAAATACATTTTTTGACATTATAGTTGACATGACTTAATAATGGATTAGATGTAATATAAAGTGAGAGATTGCCAAACAAGCTGGTGAATGTAATGTTAATTCTATGGATGGGGAACACCTGGAGAAGAAAAGGTTTGGCATAAAGGGGAAATAAAAAATTGGCTTTGCTTTTCTTAAAGTTTGGGACGTCCAGCTGGAGATCTTAATTAAGCAGTTAATTTTAAGAGTCTCAAGGTCAGGGGAGAGAAGAGTTTGGAATCTCTTAGTATATAGATAGAATATATAACCGTGGGACTATAGGAAATCTTTTGTGGTGTTAATATAGATTATGAAGACTGAGGACTGAGCCTTGGTTCACTTCAACATATAGAGAGGTAGGGAAGAAGAGGAAGAGCCAGCAAAGAAGACTGAAAAACAGGCAGTAGTAAAGTAGGAGGAAGATTAGAAGAGTGTGCTCTCCAAGCAACTGAGTGCAGAATGTATCAAGAAGGAGGTATTTAACTGTGTCAAATACTGTTGAGAGATTGTTGATTTGGCAAGGTGAAAAGAAAAGAACTGGTGACTTTGAGAAATGGTTTCAGTAAAGAGGTGGGGATAAAAACATGATTAGACTGGGTTTGAGGAAAGGAGATGAATATGATCAGTGCAGACACTTTTCATGAAAATTTTGCTACAAACATGGGAACTAGGTAGTAGCTGGAGAGGGACAATGGGCCAAGATATATCTTTCACATGGAAGATGTTACATCATATTGGAATGCTGATGGAAATGGTCAGTAAAAAAGGAAAAGCTGATGATGTGCTGGGAGAGCAGGTAACTTCTCTTATTCAAAGTCCTTGACTGAAAGAACAGGAACTGGATCTGGTACACAAGTGGAAAGGTTGGACTTAAGTAGAGGCAGGGACAATTCATTGTTATAAGGAGGGAGGCAGATGACATGAGTAGAGAAGGAGGTAAATTGGTAGATTTGGTGCAG
Organism: Vulpes vulpes; assembly: GCF_048418805.1. Lineage (NCBI taxonomy): Eukaryota > Metazoa > Chordata > Mammalia > Carnivora > Canidae > Vulpes > Vulpes vulpes. The sequence continues at coordinate 91,037,203 of NC_132795.1, forward strand.
GAGGGTGTGGACATTCTTTTCTTTTGGCCTCTGTTTTCTCAGGGGCATAATATTAGAGGTCATCAGCCAAGAGAGAGGTGACAGAAAGAGGTGTTGAAGGATTGAGAAGAGAGTAGGTATTAAATTATCAGAATGAGAATTGGGGAAATGTAGAAGGATTGATGAGTAGTGCTGAGGACTTTCTTAACTTTGTGGTCCTAAATTTAAAGTGAATGCAACCAGCAGCTTGCAAATTTTAATTCAGCTATGTTCTTTGTTTGGGTGCAGGCATAGGTTAGGCAGAGTTGGATTTAACCAGGGACGGATTTTGTCAGGAAGATACACCTGAGGGAAAGAAGGGCAAGGAAATAGAACGAATGCACTGGAATGATGATAGTGATGAACCATGGAGTATGAAATGGAAAAGGAGGAATATAAGGACATGAAAGATAGGATAGTCAATGAAAAAGTGAAGAGGATAATGATTTTGATATGCTAAAAAGGTTGAATAGTTGGTGGGATTCTGTTAATGAGTAAAAGAGCTAGAAAACTGGGAGATGGGAGTCAGATTGATTGTGGAGGATGTGGTTAATGACAAGATAAAGGTGGTGGCCTCCTTTGGATCACATTTTCTTAGTTTAAAAAAATAAGCACATGGGGCACCTGGCTGGCTCAGTTGGTAAAGCATGTCTCTTGATTTTAGGATTATAGTTCCAGCTCGATGTTTAAATAGAGATTACTTAAAAATAAAATCTTGAAAAATTTAAAAAACGCATATCTTCAATATGTTTTTAATTATGCTATATAAATTAGATAGGAGTATACCTCAATTTTTTTGTTAATTAAGTGGAGTTTTCTATTTTGAATGGGTCATCTTTTGTACTCCATGACTATAGCTGTTAGTGTATGACAATGGCAGATGGTGATTGAGATGGAATGGAGGAAAAGATTTTGAGGAGTGAAAAGGTTGATCAAGGAATTTATAGGCTGAAGTGTAGAACAAAATATATCTGGCTCTTGAAGTTGCTAAGAATAATTGGAGGAGAAATGGTTAAGGTAGAGAGATGCTAAATTCTTAATGAATGAGGGGAGAGATTAGGCAGAAAGTTTTACTTTGTAGAATTTTCTTTTACAAGTTATGTGAATTTGAACACCTTATTCCTTGAAAGGAAATAGTAAAGGCTTTTCTATGTGATTAATTGTCAAAGGTAAATTTAATTTTAGTAGGTCATAAATTGATATGTTACTTTGTTAGTAATTTTATGTTCATGTTTTATGGACTGATTTTTTTTTTTGAAAACTGGAACTGTTACATTTTATCTGAATTTTAAATATCTATTCTGTGTGAAATTCAATTGTACAAAAGTTGAATTGCAGTAGGTTATTTAAGGAAAATAGTGAAATCCCTGTGTGCCATAATTTGATATTGTAGTGCCTATATCACGGTTGCCTCCACGCCAGATTCAGTATGCCTTTAGATTGTTGGCAGACTTTGGCTTGGTCCAAGCTGTTGTAAATAAAGTTTTATTAGAATATGGCCATGTCCATTTGTCTATAGCTGCTGTCACACAAAAATGACAGTTGAATAGTTGTTACATAGACTGGGTGGCTGCAGAGTTTAAAATATTTACTATCTGGCCTTTTAAGAATAAGTTTGCTGACCTCTGCTCTAATAAGTCATTCGGAGTTACTTGCAGCTATTGTTTGTGGAATTTAAAGTCTAGTACCTTTCTCTCTTCTCTATGGCCATCCTACAAACTATTAGTTTAATATATTATAGTCTAACTGCATAAGAATAGAGGATAGGTTAGGGGTGCCTGGGTGGCTTAAGCGGGTAATTATCCAACTCCTGATTTCAGCTCAGGTCTTGATCTCTGGCCCTGAGTTGGGCTCAATGCTGGGTATGGAGTCTACTTAAAACAAAACAAAACAAACAACAGAGGAGAGACTGTTGTGCCTGCCTTCCAGCCCTATAGAAAGAAACTTTATTTATTTTTTAAAAAGATTTTATGTATTTATTTGAGAGAGAGTGAGAGAGCGAGAGAGAGCATGAGAGGGAGGGAAGAGCAGAAGGAGAGAGGAGGGAGAAAAGCAGGCTCCCCACAGAGCAGGGAGCTGGATGCAGCTCAATCCCAGGATTGCTGGGATCATGACCTGAGCTGAAGGCAGACACTTAACCAACTGAGCCACCCAGGTGCCCCTAAATAAACTTTACAAAGCTTTAAGGAACATTTATATCTGTGTATGTACACAAATACATATTTTCTGACTGAGCGACTTTGGACAAATTACTTCTACCTCCTATTATTTCTTCTGTAAAATGGTGATGATACTAACAGTGCTTGCAGCATGACGTTGTTTTGACAATTAAATAAAATAATCCTGTTAAGTGGTTAGAATAGTGCCTGACATATAGTAAGCAATCAATAAATGTTACCCATTATTATTATTATCTTTATCTGATTATTTAAGCCGTTAGTGATGAAGAGAACTATCTAGACAAAAGGGTAGGGTAAGTAAGAAGACTGAAAAATACAACCTGAACTTTTTTTTTTAGGACTTTATTAATTTGTTCATGAGACACACACACACACACACACACACACACACACACACACACACACAGGTAGAGACACAGGCAGAGGGAGAAGCAGGTTCCATGCAGGGAGCTTGATATGAGACTCGATCCCGGGACTCCAGGACCACACTCTGAGCCTAAGGCAGATGCTCAACCGCTCAGCCACCCAGGTGTCCCGCAACCTGAACATTTAAGAGTGTTAGAGAAAGACAAACTAGCACAGAAGTTTGGAGTGACTCTAGTGGTGGGAGTAAACCAGGGAGCATGCTATCAAGAAGTACTGTGCTGAAATTAACCAAGTTTTGGTAATAGTTTGTCTTTTGGAGAAAGGAATGACATTGCCTCTGTAGCAAAATCAGTTCATATGGTTTTATAACTTTGTTTACTTTTTATTTATTTACTTATTTATTTTTTTTGTGTGTTTACTTTTTAATGATCACTTCAAGTAAGTAATAATAAGTAATAATAACTAATTGGATTCTCAAAAGTAGAATTCATTTGCCAGCATTTGTATGTGTGTATCCTGTGGTGACTATGTATGATATTTATGATGTATTTCTTTATGACAATTTTTCATCAAAAAATCTTTTTCCTGTCATGATTTTTCTAATGAACTCATTTTTAGTACATTGTATCTTTCAGTAATGTGAAATTCTCTTAATTTGGTATCAAGTTTTGGTTTATATATTTTAAAGGTTGATTTTTAAAATGAAATTTTAAGGGATTATGTGAAGACATTCTACTATAATTTAGGTTAGTTTCACATTAGTTTTGCAATTGGATGCTCAGGGAACTTAAAACTAGGCATTTCTAGAAATGTGCTGTTGATGTATCAAATGTGTTTGTTCTAATTTTGTGGAAAATTTCAACAAAAGAGCCACTGAAGTAGTTCACTGCATGTTATAAAAATAGTCTAGTGTACTGAAGGAAAACTTGCACAAGCTTTTTGAACTGAATGCTCAATAAGGATGTTCATATTCTGCATCAAGACATTTTTGCATATTTTATGATAGGAGTAGAACTGAGTTTATGAAATGGGAGCTATAAAATTACAACAGGATGTTAGTTTATATTTGTCTTATTTATCACTCTTATAGTGATATTTTTAGGCAGCTTTGCTAACTAGTATCTAAATATTTTCTTCAGTAAATTTGTTCTATTAAAATATTTCTTGTTATTAACCCCAATGTTATTTTAAAAGTACTTTTTAAATGAGAAAACACTTAAAAAGTTGACTTTAAAGCTCAGTTAACAGTCAAAAACATTGACTTTTATCAAAGAAGTTATCCCTTGATAAGTTGACACTCTGTGTCCAAAAGTTTATCCACTTAAGAATTTAAAATAACACTATGTTAACTAATTTAGGGATATAAATAGAACAGAGATAGTCATAGAGAAGTAGAGAGTACATGTTACCAGACACTTAAGAGGAGTTACTATTGGACACTGGACTTGGTTCTGAGTTTATTGGCAGCTGAGGCAAAAAAGGGAAGCACACTGACTCAGATAATATTTCTTCTGGCTAAAGAAAATATCCAAAATCTTTTGCGGAGACTTTTCTTAGAACTTAATTCAAAGAGGACTTTTATTATGAGAAAAAAGTGACATTGGATAGTCTCCAACTACAAAAGACTGAGACTGTGAAATTGGATAAAGTTTACTTACTTTTCTGATCATCTAATTTAAATCAGAGGTAAAACTTGGAAAATTTCAAAGAATGGGTACTGTACAGTACAGAAGCAACTAACCACATATGGATATTTACATCTAAACTTAAATTAGATGAAATTAAGAATTAAGTTTTTCAGTCATATTAGCCACATTTGAAGCACTTACTTAGCAACATGTGGGAAGAGGCTTCCATTCTAGATAGTGCAAATATGGAACATTTCCATCATCACAGAAAGTTTTACTGGACGTTGCTGTTGAGGCCATTTCCTCTCAACTAGCTGATTTCAGAATCTTTTGGGGATGCTTTGCAAATGTGGAGATTTCCATGCCCATTAGAAAGCCTGAGTTTGTAGGTATGGAATGGTGCTGGCAAGTTTGTTGTTTTAAAAGTTCCCTGATTGTTTAAGATCCATCATCAAGCCAGGTTTTAGAACTATTGCATATGATTTCTTTTTCAAATACCTGTCTGAAGTAAAGCTTTGGTGGATGCTGGATGACGGTTCCTGTTGGTACTCTGGAAATGTTTATGGAGTTGAAAATTGGAATTGAATTTTCTTTCTTTTTTTTGAGCAATTTTTATAATACGTGTGTGTGTGTGTTAAAAGTGAGAGTAAAGTACTTTAGCTATGCCACATATAAAGCTGTCAAGTTAATATAAACATTTGAACAGATTTATCCATTCATTGACAAGTTTGTTTTCTTCCATAGAAGTGAGCACTGTTGGGAGATAGCTAAAAATACAATAGTTTGGTTTTTTTTTTTTTTTAGTTTTGAAACTTCTCAACTGCTTGCGCTGTTTTTATACTTCCAGGCAACTTTTCTGGATCTGCTAATTTTTTTTTTCCTGTGAGGTATGCCTGAATTCTCACTCCAGTTTTCTGTTTCTACTGCCTGTGTGGCATCCTTTGTCATCCTTTGCCAAGGTGATGATTCTCAAACTGTGCCCAGAGAAGTCTACAGGTGTGTCAAAAGATGATTAAAAATTTTGAGGGAAATACAGCAACATCTTTTAGGAACCACACAAACTACTAGCTTGAGTTAGTTCATTTTCAAAATTAGATTGCTATATTCCTTTCATTGATACCATATTTTTACAAAGCTGAATTTTGGCAGTTGCTGTTATGAAGAGCAAGTACTGTGTGAAAATATATATGGAACAGAGAAAGAGGAAAGCAGTATCCTCTGAGGTTGGGGAAGTTGTGCAGTGCTCAACATAGGTGCCAGGTTGTTAGGACATACATGTCTTCTTAAGTTATTTGGACTTGACTACTTAATAAACAGAATGGCTGGGTATTTCTTTTGGTTTGTGAAAAAATTACTGACACTGTAATGGCCTTGTAAACCCAGAAAGTTTGGGAACCTGTGGTATGGGCTTTTATGATAGCCCTTAACACTTTCCTAGCCCCTGCTGGTCCTTTGTTTCTGTTATTGCCGTAGTTATCCTTCTAAAGGAAACCTTTCAAATTTCCTGCTTGTTTAGGATACTGTTAATATGGTAATTTTAATCTTTTAAATCTATCCTTATTTTATTTACTAGTCTTTTTCTAACTATTCCCTTTAAGCTTACAAAATATTGTTTACCACACACAATAGTTCCCTCGTTATCTTTCATTCTCTCCCCCTCCAAAAATCATTAAATGCAATAAGCATGTAGTAATACAGTATCTCAAAGTAACTTAATTGAAACTGAGTTTATTCATGCAATAAGTCGGTTTAGAAATTGAGTTTAATGGTTCAGCTTTAATTTGAAGAGTAGCCTAATTTACAAAATGATCTTTTAAAAATTGGTTAATTCATTTATTTTATTTTTTATTTTTTATTTTTTTATTTTTTTTTAATTCATTTATTTTTTAAAAACTTTTAATTGAGGTGCCTGGGGGCCTCAGGTTAAGCATCTATCTTCGGCTCCAGTTATGATCTTGGGTTCCTAGGATCGAGCCCCGTTTGTGGCTCTCTGCTCAGCAAGGATACAGCTTCTCCCTCTCCTGTGCTCTTTTTCCCTCTCTCCCTATCTCTCAAGTAAATAAATAAAATCTTAAAAAAAAAAAAAAAAACCTTTTGTTGAAATTATTTTAGATTTTACAGAAGAGTTGCAAAGATAGTACAGAGAATTCCTGTATACTCTTTACCCAGCTTCCTTTGGGTAAAGTTAGGGTAAATAAATTTACCATGGCCAGTTATCAAAACTAAGAGATTAATGTTCATATAATACTATTAGGCCAAACTACAGACTTATTTGGATTTCACTAGTTTTTCCACTAATAATCATTCTCTGAGGATATAATCCAGGATGTCACATGGGATTTAGCAGTTGCTTTTTAGCCTCTCTAATCTATGGCAGTTTCTCCGCCTTTCCTTGGTTTTCATGACCTTGATAGTTTTGAAAAGTGCTGAGTAGGTATTTTGTAGAATGTCCCTCAAATTGGGTTTGATATTTTTCTAATGATTAGACTGGGTTATGGATTTGGGGAAGATGACCACAGAGGTGAAGTACCCTCATCACATCATACTAGAGGGCACATGATAGCAACATAAGTTATTGGTGGTGGTTGTTTTGATTACTTGTTTAAGGTGGAGTCTGACAGATTTCTCGGTGTAAATTACTACTTTTTCTTTTCTATACTCGCAGCTAGTCACTAAGTCCAATATATAATTATGAAGAGGGGAATTCAGTTCCATATCCTGGGAGGAGGAATATCAAATAATTTGTGGACATATGTTAAAGTCACCACAGAATTAATACATTTTGGAGGGAAGATAACTTGAGGTTATGTAAATATCCTATTTCTCTTTAAAGTTTCAACCACTGATTTTAAATTCTTTAGTAGATTTTGGCAGTAGCAGTTATTACTGTATTCTAATGATGATTTTCTGTTTCTTTTATTCCTCTTACACTATTTGGGATTCCATTAAGGAAGATTTGACCTTTCTCATTTGTTTATTCAGTTAGGTTATTTGTAAATAACCTTTTGATATAGTTACTATCTTTGGTACTAAGGTTCTAACAGGAGGTATATTGTTGCATCATTATTTCTTTTTAAAAAGAACATTATTTTGAAATAATTTCAGACTTACAGAAAAGTTACAAAAATAGTATATAGAATTCCCATATACCTTTTACCCAAATCCCCCAATGGTCAACTTTTTATCATATATGCTTTATCATTCCTTTTTGCTCTGTATGTCTTTTTTTTAAACATTACCCATGATGCCCCTTTACCCATAAATACTTAAGTTTTTTTTTTTTTTAAACAAGGACACTTTCTTAGGTGACTGTATTTCAGTTTATCAAATCAGAAAATTAACATTGATACAGTACTATTCCTTAATCTGTAGACCTAATTCATATTTCCTCAGTTACGCTAATAATTCCATTTCTAGTAAAAAAGATAATTTTAAAATCAGTATCCAATCCTGGGTCATACGTTACATTTAACTGTTATATCTCTTCACTCTCCTTTAACCTGATAGAGTTCTTTAGTCTTTCTTTGTTTTTCATGACTTTGATACTTTTGAAGAATGTTCCTCAATTTGAGTTTGTTGTTTTCTCATGAATAGATTCAGATTATGAATTTCTGGCAGGAATACCAAAGTGGTTCTGTATACTTACTGCATCATATACATCTGTGTATATGTATGTAAATATTCTAGCCCTTATCAAATTTTTATTCACTAGTTTTATTTATTTTTTATTTTTAAAAGATTTTATTTATTCATTCATGAGAGACACAGAGAGAGAGAGGCAGAGACACAGGCAGAGGGAGAAACAGGCTCCATGCAGGGAGCCCAGTGTGGGACTTGATCCCGGGTCTCCAGGACCACACCCTGGGCCGAAGATAGCGCTAAATCGCTGAGCCACCGGGGCTGCCCTATCCACTAGTTTTAGCATTCAGTCTGGTTATATTTTTAATTTAGAACACAGATAGCTTTATTTTTTTTTATTTGTATTTTGCTTTTAACTTCCAAGTTAATGAAATTTTTATATGGTTTCCCAAGGAAGAACAATTTTTAAAAAGATAGATTTCCTGGGGCTCCTGGGTGGTTCACTTAGTTAAGTGTCCAACTCTCAATTTCAGCTCAGGTCCTGATCTCAGGATTGAGCAGTTGAGCCCCACGTAGGGCTCTGTGCTAAGCATGGAACTTACTTGAGATTCTCTTTCTCCCTCTTTCCCTCCCACTCTTACCCCCTCTCATTCTGGGAAAAAAAGAAAAAAAAAAGCATATTTCCTGCATCCCATTTATCTTGTTCCTACCTCTATCCTTTCCGAACTCTTGTTCCACCCAACACCTGATGTAACTAGTTTCATTATTCTACATAATCATTCTCACCCTCCTTCCCCTCCTCATCCTTATGAAATATTGAATTACAATTTATTGAATACATTTATTGAAATACAATTCATGTACTCTACAGTTTACCCTAAGTGTTCAATTCAGTAGTTTTTAGTTTATTCCTAGAGTTGTACAACCATCATCACCATCTAGTTTTTGGACATTTTCATTACCCCTGAAAGAAACCCATACTCATTAGCAGTCACTCCCTAATCTTCTAGAACTCCTCTCCCCTCTTTTTCCTCTTCCACCTGCCCTGTACATCCTACCCCATTCTGCTTTGGGAATCCCTATGTACTTTCTGACTCTATTTGCCTATTGCAGACATTTCATGTAAATGGAATCTTACCATAAAATTCTCACAATCTGTCTTTTGTGACAGGTTTCTTTCACTTATAATGGTTTCAAGGTTCATCCATGTATATCATGTATCAATATTTCATTCCTTTTTATTGCTGAAAATATTCTCTGGTATGAATACTGCATTTTGTTTATCCTAAATGGGTGTTTGGGTTTTGGGCTATTATTAATAATGTTGATATGAACATTTGTATTTTGGTATGTACCTAGAAGTGGTGCTGCTGGGTCATGTGGTAATTTTAATTTTTTGAGGAGTTGCTAAACCATTTTCCATCATAGCTACATCGTTTTTTATTCCCAACAGCAGTATTTGAGCACTCCAATTGCTCGTTATCCTCACCAAAACATCTTACTGTCTGTTTTATTTTAGCCATCTTAGTAAGTGTACAGTGCTATATCATTGTGACTTTCGTTTATATTTCTTTAGTTGCTGGATGGAGTTTAGCCACAATTTTTTCCTGTATTTATTGGCTGTTTTTGTTTTTGTTTTTTGTTTGGTTTTTTGTTTTTGAGAAATGCGTATTTTTTTTTTTAAGATTTTATTTATTCAGGATCAGGCCCTGGGCTGAAGGTGGCGCGCTAAACCACCGAGCCACCTGGGCTGCCCAAGAAATGCGTATTCTTTTGCCCTTTTTTTTTTTTTCTTTTTTAGAGAGAGAGAGCGCGTGAGCGGGTGGGGAGGGGCAGAGGGAGAACGAGAGAGAATCTCAGGCAGGCCCCATGCCTAGTGTAGAGCCCAACATGGTGCTCAATCCCACAACCCCGAGATCATGACTTGAGCTGAAATTGGAGTTGGACACTTTACCGACTGAGCCACCCAGGTGCCCCCTTTTACTCATTTTTAGTTGGGTTATTTACCTTTTTAGCATTGCATTGTTTACGTAAATATACATTCTTTATGTATCTTACATATAAAACTCTTAATCAGGCATGTGAGTTGCAAACATTTTCTATCATTTAGTGAGTTGGTGAATATCTTCACTTTCTTAGTGGTGTTTTTTGATGCACAGATGGTTTTAGGTTTCATGGAGCCTGATTTAGCTATTTTTTGATATTGTTATTTGTGCTTTCAATTGTAACTGAGAATCTATTTTAAATTAATTTTTGTTTTTGGCGGCAAGAACTTCATTCTTTGTGAATAAATGTCCCGTTTCCCTAACATCATTTCTTGAGTCTGGGTATATTTTTTATATGTTTCTTTTGCATAAATGATCAGATACGTGATTTCTTTTTTCTTACATAAAAGAGGTAAAAAAATATTGGTACTCTCCTTCACTCTTCTTTTCACTTAATGTATCCTGGAAATCATTCCATACCATTTCATAGAGAATACCCTTATCCAGTATTGATAGATTATTATTATCTTCTAAAGTTCATAACTTACCTTGTTTTTACTCTTTGTGTTATGCACCTATGTGAGTTTTGACAAATGTAAAATGACAGGATTCCACCATTACACTATCATACAGAATAGTTTGCCTTAAAAATGCCCTGGACGCCACCTATTCATTCCTCTGTCCCTTTTCCTAAATTCATAACAACCATTGATCTTTTTAATATCTCTGTAGTTTTGCCTTTTCCAGAATGTCGTATAGCTGGAATCATACAATATGTAGCCTTTTCAAAATTGGCTTCTTTCACTTAGAAATGCGCATTGAAAGTTTCTCTATATCTTTTTTTGTGCCTTGATAGCTAATTTCCTTTTAGCACTAAGTAGTATTCCATTGTATGGATGTACCAGAATTTGTTTATCCATTCTTCTATTGAGGGACATCTTGGTTGCTTCGGAGTTTGGTAACTATGAATAAAGTTGCTATAGACATCTGTGGGCTTTTGTATGTAACTTAAGTTTTAAACTCATTTAGGTAAATACCACAGAGCACGATTTCCGTATTATGGTAAGAGTATGATTAGTTTTGTTAAGAGACTATTTTCCAAAATACCTGTATCATTTTGCATTCCCACCAGAAAGAAAGAAGTTTCTTTGGCTCTCCATCCTCACCTGGATTTTGATGTTGTCACTGCTTTGAGGCTTCACCATTATAATAGGTGTGTAGTGGTATCTTGTTTTAATTTAGTTTTCTAGTGACATGATTTTGAGTATCTTTTTATATGCTTATTTGCCATCTGTATATCTTTTTTGGTGAGGTGTCCAAATCATTTACCCATTTAAAAAATTGGGTGGTTTTCTAATTGTTGACTTTTATGAGTTCTTTGTATATTTATTGTACCAGTCCTTTATCAGATATATGATTTGCAGATATCTTCTCCCATTTTGTGGCTTGTCTTTTATTCTCTTAATAGTGTCTTTCACTAGCATAGATTCTTAATTTTAATGAAGTCCAACTTATCAGATTTTTTCCCCATGGATCATGTTTTTGATGTAAAAGGTGTAAGGTCTGTGTCTAGATTCATTCCAGTATAATTTCTCAAAAAACCTATCCTTTCTCCATTGAAATGCCTCTGTTCCTTTGTCAAAGAGAGGTTGACTATATTTTTTGAGTCTATTTCTGGGCTCTTTATTCTGTTCTGTTGATCTATTCTTTTTCACCAGTATCACACTGTCTTGATTACTGTACCTTTATAATAAGTTCTAAAGATGGGTAGTGTTTGTCTTCTGACTTTGTTGTTCTCCTTCAATAATTTGTTGGCTATTTGGAGTTTTTTGCCTCTCTATGTACACTTTAGAATCTATATTTTGGTATCCACAAATAACTTGCTTGGATTTTGGTCAGGATTGCATTGAACTTAGATTAAGTTGGGAAGGACTGAGATCTTGGCATTATTGAGTCTTTTTACCCATGCACAGAGAATCTCTCCATTTATTTAGATCTTCTTTGATTTTGAGGGGGAGGGGATGGGAGGGACAGAGAGAGAGGGAGAGAGAGAATCTTAAGCAGGCTCCATGCCCAGTGATCTTACCTGAGATCATGACCAGAGCCAAAATCAAGAGTTGGATGCTTAACTGACTGAGCCACCCAGGCACCTCTTCTTTGATTTCTTTTTTTTTAATAAAGATTTTATTTTATTTATTCATGAGGGAGAGAGAGAGAGGGGCAGAGAGAGAGAGGCAGAGACACAAGCAGAGGGAGAAGCAGGCTCCATGCAGGGAGCCTGATGTGGGACTTGATCACAGGTCTCCAGGATCACACCCTGGGCCGAAGGCGGCGCTAAACTGCTGAGCCGCCGGGGCTGCCCTGATTTCTTTTTATAAGAATTTTATAGTATTCCTTATAGATTTTTTTTTTTTTAAGATTTATTTATTTATTCATTCAGAGAGAGCGAGAGAGAGGCAGAGACACAGGCAGAGGGAGAAGCAGGCTCCATGCAAGAAGCCCGATGTGGGACTCGATCCCAGGTCTCCAGGATCACATCCCGGGCTGCAGGTGGCGCTAAACAGCTGCACCACCAGGGCTACCCTCCTTATAGATCTTGTATATTTGTATTTTTTAGATTTATATCTAGGTAGTTTTTTAGCGTTGGTGGTGTAAATGGTGTGTTTCATATTCTAGTTGTTCATTGCTGGTATATAATAAAACAGTTGAGTTTTGTGTACTAACCTTGTATCTTGCAACCTTGTTATGATTGCTTATTTGTTTCAGAATTTTTTCGTTGATTCCTTGGGATTTTCTACATAGACAGTCATGTGTAAACAAAGACAATTTCATTTCTTTCTTCCCAACCTGTACACTTTTTATTTCCCTTTCTTATCGCACTACATTAGTTAGAACTTCTAGTGTGATTTGAATAGAGGTAGTTGGAATGAACATCCTTGCTTCATAAATGCTTTTAGGGGAAAGCATCTAGTTTCTCACCATTAAGTGTGGTGTTAGCTATAGGTTTTTGTAGATAGGTTTCTTACCAAGTTGAGGAAGTTCCCCTCTATTCCTAGTTGACTGAGAGTTTTTATCATGGATGAATATTGGATTTTGTTAGATGCTTTTTCTGCATATAATATGACTATACGATTTTTCTTTTTTAGTCTCTTGTTACGATGAATTACATTTATTGATTTTCAAATGTTGAACCAGCGTTGCATGCTTAGAATAAATTCCACTAATGATTGTGGTATATAGTATTTTTTAATACATTATTAGATTTGATTTACTTATATTTTCTTGAAGATTTTTGTATCTATGTTAGTGAGAGATACTAGTCTGTTTATTTATTTATTTATTTTTTGTAGTTTATCTTCTTATAATATCTTTGTCTGGTTTGGGCGTTAGGGTAATGCTGGCCTTTAGATGAATTAGTGTTTTCTCTGCTTCAGGTTTTTGGAAGAGATTGTCTAGAGAATTGTCTGATATTATTTCTTCCTTAAATGTTTGGTAGAATTCATCTGTGCTTCCTGTTTTACTTATTAATTCAGTTTCTTTAATAGTTATAGTACTATTCAGTTTCTCATTGTAAGAGGTTTGGTAGATTTTGTTCTTCAAGGAATTGGTCCAGTATTTCTAGGTTATCAAATTTGTGGGCATAGAGTTGTTTATAATATTTCTTTATTACCTTTCTAATGTGCACAGAATCAGCAGTGATGGCCCCCCTGTGAGTTGTAATATTAATAATTTGTGGTTTTTCTTTTTTGTTGTTGACCTGGCTAGAAGTTTATCAATTGTATTGATCTCTTCAAAGAACCCATTGGTAACCTGTTTTCAATTTCATTGATTTCTGCTCTAATTTCTGTTCTTTCCTTCTACTTACTTTATGTTTTAAATTGCTCTTTTCTAGTTTCCTAAATTGGAAGCTTAGGTTATTGATTTCTTCTTTTCTAATATATGTAGTCAATATAAATATCCTAAGCACTGCTGTTGCTGGATCCCACAACTTTTGGTATAAGTTATATTTTCTTTTTTCAAATATTTTAAATTTCTCTTGAGATTTCGACTTAGTTTTGTTTAGAAATGTATTGTTTAATCTCTAAGTATTTTGAAGTTTTCTAGTCATCCTTCTGTTGTTGATTTCTAGTTTAATTCCGTTGTGTATATGAGGATACTTTGTATGACTTCAATTCTTTTAAATCTGTTAAGAGGGGATCCCTGGGTGGCGCAGCGGTTTGGCGCCTGCCTTTGGCCCAGGGCGCGATCCTGGAGACGTGAGATCGAATCCCACATCGGGCTCCCGGTGCATGGAGCCTGCTTCTCCCTCTGCCTATGTCTCTGACTCTCTCTCTCTGTGTGTGTGACTATCATAAATAAATAAAAATTAAAAAAAATTTATTTAAAAAAATAAATCTGTTAGGAGTAATTTATGGCAGAATGTGATCTGTCTCGGTGAATGTTACGTGTGAATTTGAGAAGGATGTATGCTCTGCTCTTACTAGGTGAGTATTCTAAATAGATACAGTTGACTGATGGTGCTATTCAGTTCAACCATGTCCTTACTGATTATTTTTTTTTTTTGCCAGCTGGATCTGTCAGTTCCTGATAGAGGGGTATGGAAGTTTCCAGCTATAATAGTGAATTCATCTATTTCTTCTCACAGTTCTTCTGCTTTGTCTGAAATTATTGTAGCTTCTCCAGATTTTTTGGATTAGTGTTAGCATGGTGTACCTTTTCACTTTTAATCTACCTGTGTCTTTATATTAGAAGTTGACTTACCAATAAGCGAGGCAGAACAGGAAGTTCCTTGATGGGAGATACCTGGGATACTGGTATCTCACAGAGGCATTGATGAGGCCAGCAGCATAGGGTTGCAAAAGGTCTCCCTCTTGGCTACAGCAGACCAAGGCTGCTCTTTCCCTCTTGGCTACAGCAGACCAAGGCTGCTCTTTCCCTCTTGGCTACAGCAGACCAAGGCTGGGCACCCCATAGTTTTAGAGAAATTGCTGGCTGGCTGGCAGATTCCCCACTGCACCCAGGTCCAGATGGAAGTCCTAAAGGCCCCAGGTGGGAGGTCCAAAGCAAGGGAAGAATACAAAAATGTTTTATGGTAATTATTTCTAAATTAAAACCACCCAAATACCTGATATATTAAGCACTATTGGTTGTATGTTAGATATCCTATAACAGACCTGCCACTCAAGATCCTCAATTAAAAATTATGATTTGGGCCTTAAATTGTGAAATTGTTTAAGTTTCTAGGCAAATTGTGGACAAGGTTCTGAATTTTCTATTGTACGTGGAAACTATTGTACTCCCACATGAAATTTAGGAATGAGGTCTCTGAAGCAATGAAAAAAAAAAGGTCCTTTTGGCATAGCATTGATTATTCAAATATGTAAAATAGTAACTTCCCGGGTGGCTCAAGTATATTGGTAATGACACATTTGCTTGAAAGAAACTAGATAATAGAAATGTGACAGAACTTTCACTGTTCCCAAAGACTATGTATGTATAGCTTCCATTCTACATAAAACAACTTAGGTATTATAATTTGAGTGCCTTCTCTTTCCTATAGTAACAAAGTAAGGGGCATTGTTATTATAATTAAAATGTCTATCCTGAAGAAAACACTGGGTAAGGGCTGGAGAAGAAAAAGGAGAGAAAAATGTGAACCAGCAACTGTGTTTGTTGTTGGTAATGGTGAGGGGGGCTTAACATACTTAGCACAAAGGGATTTGAGTTCCAATATTTGATGCTTTTGTGTGCATTACATTTTCTACCATTGACTAAAGTTTTGAGAAATGATTATGATTTTACTAATCAAGCATGTACCTAGTGTGTAGGCACTTAATAAATGTTTCATGCACTAATTGAGATAGAATATATTTTAACTTAAATTTGAATTATTCAATTTTTTAGTACTTACTAAAAGAAATGATTAAATTCTTAAATAGTTAATTGGTAGAGGTAAAGAACAAGAAAAATTTCTTCTGCTACAAGTTTTCCCAGTTGCATGATACTCTTAATTATATTTAAATGAGTAGATAAATTAGGTTGCATTTAATTTATATATTAAGCAAATTGTTTGATATGAATATGCTAGTTTAATACTTAAGTGAACTGTATATATTCAGGTTTGTTTTCTTAGAAATGTCAATGAAAATGTAATTTTCCAGCCTTGAAATTTGCCTCCTATTTGTTATTAAGATGATCTGAAATCAATTTATGTCTCAACATTTCTAATTAAAGTTTTAGCCTTTTGGTAGGTATGTAGTGACTATCTTATTTTGACTTTATTTTTTAAAAAGATTTCATTTATTTATTCATGAGAGACAGAGAGAGAGAGAGAGAGAGAGAGAGAGAGAGAGAGGCAGAGACATAGGCAGAGGGAGAAGCAGGCTCCCAGCAAAGAGCCTGATGCAGGACTTGATCCCAGGGTCTGGGAGCCACCCAGGTGTCCTTAATTTTGATTTTAATTTGTATTTTCCTGATGACTAATGCTGTTGAGTATCTTTTTATGTGCTTATTGTTTTGCTATGTGTCTTGTTTTTCTTCTTTGTTTTAAAAGTAGGCTCCACACCTAATGTGGGGGCTTGAACTCACAACCCTGAGAGTAGTAGCATGCTTTCCCCCTCCTGTGTTACTTGTTTCTGGACTATTTAAATCCTCTACCCATGTTTTAAAAATTGGGTTGTTTGCTTTCTAACTTGTAATAATTCTTTTACATATTCTAGATACCAGCACTTTGGCAGATAAAAACATTATGAATATTTCCTCCAATTCTGTGTCTTTTCATGCTCATAATATTTTTTAGGAACAGTTTTTAATTTTGTTGAAATCCAGTCTACCAATATTGTTTTTTGTGTTTGTTTTTTTTCTTGTCTTAGCTAAGAAACCTTTGCCTATTGCAAAGTAATAAAGATTTTCTACTATTATCTTTTTTTCTAGAAGTTTTATGGATTTAACATTTATACTTAGGTCTATGATCCATTTCAAGTTAGTATTGATGTATTGTTTTTTCCCATATAGATATCCAGTTGTTACAGGAGGAGGTATTCTTGGTGTATATGATTGGAAGATTGGAGATAGAAATCAGCGTATACTTTTGTTAGCAGTAAAATTGATATTTTTTTGAAAACAAATGTAGTATATGCCTGTATGAAAAACAGATTTTGATGTATTGAATATTACACCCCAAATTAAGATAATCTTTTCAAAATATAAACAAGGTAAGCATAGAAGAATTATTGTATACCAGGTAAATTACCACTGCAGTTCCAAGTTGATACCAGACTGAGGATTACAAAAATTTACTGCTTTCAAGTAGAATTTGATAAGTAGAAAAAAAGTAGATGTGAAAATGAAAAGAAATATCACTCAACTAAAGCTTTTAATTCAGATACTTTAAAAGAAAGAAAAGAAAAATCTGCTTTAGCACTGGTGACTTTTTTTTTCTTTTCTTTTTTCTTTCTTTCTTTCTTTCTTTCTTTCTTTCTTTCTTTCTTTCTTTCTTTTTTTTGAAGAACCAACAGGAGCAGGAGAGCTATAGAGAAGAAATCTAGAGATAGGTAATTTTTTGTTTGTTTTTCTTCAAGAAAACTAGACGAAACAAGTTAATTTTTGAGCCTCCGGAAGGTTGAAAACTAGGACAAAAACCATGTTTTATTTATAAGCAGTTAATAATGAAAGAGACCGGGATCCCTGGGTGGCGCAGCGGTTTAGCGCCTGTCTTTGGCTCAGGGCATGATCCTGGAGACCCGGGATCGAATCCCACGTCGGGCTCCCGGTGCATGGAGCCTGCTTCTCCCTCTGCCTATGTCTCTGCCTCTCTCTCTCTCTCTCTCTCTCTCTCTCTCTCTGTGACTATCATAAATAAATAAAATAAAATAAATTTTAAAAATTAAAAAAAAAAATAATGAAAGAGACCAGTATGGTATCATTAAGAAAAAATCATGTTAGTCTAATCTGAATTCCTTTTTTGACAGATCTACTCCTTTGAGAGAGAAAGCAAATGTGATAAACATACCACATTTGTATTTTTGTAAAGGGTTCTAAGTAACATAATGTTAAGATGTCAAGATGGAAAAAATATGTTCTGGAAACTAGATTATTATTTTAAGTCTAAAAGGATATTTCTACAGCCTTACCATAGGACTTGGTGCTTGTTTTTATTCTGTAAATTACTTGTGTGCAATAAGGAAGGCATGTGTTTGATATTTGCAGATCATGGTGAGCTATGGTGATAGTAGATAAGGGAATCAAGAACCAGGGTACCAAAAGATCTCATTTGGCTGGAATCATGCACCGAATTTAACAAGATTATGTTGAATGGGATAAATATATAAAGGTATATACTTTAGTCTAAAAGATTCTAACCGGGATCCCTGGGTGGCGCAGTGGTTTGGCGCCTGCTTTTGGCCCAGGGCACGATCCTGGAGACCCGGGATCGAATCCCACGTCGTGCTCCCGGTGCATGGAGCCTTCTTCTCCCTCTGCCTGTGTCTCTGCCTCTCTCTCTCTCTCTGTGTGACTATCATAAATAAATAAAAATTAAAAAAAAAAAAAGATTCTAACCATGTAAGTATATAGTGGAAGAGATTTGACTTACCATGTAAGTAAAAGATTTTAGTCAGTGGTAAGCTTATTACGCATCTGTGATGTGGCTGTGAAAAAAACAAAGCAAAATAAACAAATGTGCTAAGCTGTGTTAGTGGAGGTCTCTAAGAAAGGAATTTAATGGTTCCCCTTTAGTCAGACCACATTTGAAGTATTGTGTTCAGTTCTGGCCATCCTAGTTTAAGGTGGTTTAGAGAAGTTGGAATGTGTTTAGAGGAAAGTGACTAGGAAGTTGGAGGAGTCAAAACCAAACCTTACACAAGGTTAGGTTAAGGAGTTAAAGATATTTAGTTTAGAGAAGAGAAAATACTCCAGCAAGTATGAAGTGTCTGAAAGGCTGTTCTTAGAAATGGAAGTAAGTGTGGGATTCCTGCATGGCTCAGCGGTTGAGTGTCTCTGCCTTTGGCCCAGGGCGTGATCCTGGGGTCCTGAGATCGAGTGCCACATCAGGCTCCCTGCATGGAGCCTGCCTCTCCTTCTGCCTAAGTCTCTGACTCTTTGTGTTTCTCATGAATAAATAAATAAATAATGTTAAAAAAAAAAAAAAAGGAAATGGAAGTAAGTGTGTTCTGCTGGGCACCAAGAGGCTAGAAGGTACAGGGAGGTGGGTTTCCATCAGCATAGAAAGGAATACGCACTGTTTTCTACGGGTGTAGTGGGCAGTCTGAGTGGAGCTAGTGGTTCCCCTATTGCTGGAGGATCTGGGTAGCTGCTTGGCAGGCATAATATAGACTGGATTCTTGTATCTAGGGGCTCCCTGCATGGAGCCTGCTTCTCTTTCTGCCTGTGTCTCTGCCTCTCTCTGTGTCTATCTATTTATTTATCAAATAAATAAAATCTTTAAAAAAAAGAAAAGAAAGAAAAGTAAAAATAACTATTTGACCCTTTACTAAAAAAGTTTGCTGATCCTTGGTGTAAATCAGCAACTAGTTATTATGCTTACAAATCTCTGGGTCGGTAGTTTGGCCTCTGCTCTATAATGTATAGGTCGTCAGATGGGATGTCTTCAAAGAATGGAGATAGCTGGGAAAGCTTGACTGGACCAAATGTGTGGGGTCTTTTTTTTTAATTTTTATTTATTTATGATAGTCACAGAGAGAGAGAGAGAGAGAGAGAGGCAGAGACACAGGCAGAGGGAGAAGCAGGTTCCATGCACTGGGAGCCCAACGTGGGATTTGATCCTGGGTCTCCAGGATCGTGCCCTGGGCCAAAGGCAGGCGCTAAACTGCTGCGCCACCCAGGGATCCCAATGTGTGGGGTCGTAATTCTGTTTCAAGAATGTATTGGGGCTGCAGTATTCAAGATGGCTACTTCACTCACAGTATGGTGCCTGGGCTAGGGAGGGCTAGCATCACTTACTCTATGCATGACAGTTTCATAATACTTGAATTTCTTACATGATATCTGGCTTCCACCAGAGCAAGTTTTCCAAGAGCGTAGGTGAAAGCTGAAAGTCTGTGACCTTGTCCCTAAAGTCCTACAAATTAATCAAATTACAAAGCCAGCCAGATTCAAGGAGAGGGAAGGAATAGGTGCCATCTTTCCATGAAAAATGGCGGGCATGCACAAAAAGGCGGAAAGAGCTACTAAGTAGTTCTTTTTCAAGACTTTTTAGAATTAAACTTCTTATCTTGAGGTAATTCACAGGCAGTTATAGGAAATAATAGAGATCCTGTATAGCCTTTACTGTTTCTTCCTGTAGTAATGTTTTGAAAAACTATATTACAGTGTCACAATCAGAATAGTAATACTGATGATAGTCAAAATACAGAACATTTCTATTACAACAAGGATCCTTCATGTTGTCCTATTGTAGCTATACCCATTTCCCTGTCATTTATACCCCTCCTTAACCTTGGGCAAACATTGATCTATTCTTCATAGCTATTTTTGTCATTTCAAGACTATTGAATAATACAGTATATAATCTTTTGGAGATTGGCTTTTTTTCATTCAGCATCATTCTGTGGAGATTCATACAGGTTGTTGTGTGGATCAGTTCATTCCTTTTTATTGTGGAGTAGTATTTTATGGTATGGGTGTACCATTGTTTTTTAACTATTGACTTGTTGAAAGAAAGTTTTACTATGTTGAGTCTTTCAGTCTATAAACAAGGGTATGTCTCTTCATTTATTTGGATCATCTTTGATTTTTTTCATCAGCATTGTGTAGTTTTCAACATACAGGTCCTTTAAATGTTTTCTTAGATTTACACCTAAGTATTTCATATTTTAAATCAATTACAAATGGTATTTTATTTTTAATTTGGTATACATAGAAATACAGTTCACATATATGTTTATTTTGTATACTATGACCTTGCTAAGCTCAAATATTAATTCAAAGAGTGGTTTTTGTAGATTTTTTGGAATTTTTTTACATAGACAATCATGTCATTCGCAAAGAGGACATTTGCCAAGAGTTTTTATTTTTTCCTTTCCAATCTGTATGCCTTGTATTTCTTTTTCTTGCCTTATTGCACTCTCTAGAACTTCCAGCACTAGGTTGAGTAAGAGTGGTGAGAGTGGATAGTCTTAGGGAGAAAGCATTTAGTCTTTAACCATTAAGTATAATGTTTAGCTACACGTTTTTTGTAGATGCTCTTTATTATAAAGTTAATGAAGTTCTACTCTATAACTGTTTTCATCAGGAATGGCTATTAAATGTCAACTGCAATTAATATGATTATATGATTCTTCTTCTTTAGCCTGCTAATATTGGTGGATTACATTGATTGATTTTCAGATTTTGAGGCAGCTTGGCAATCCTGGAATAAACCTCATATGGTGTATATTTCCTATTATTTATGCTGAATTATATTTGATACTATTTTGTTAGGGAGTATTCATGGGGGAATATTGGTCTGTAGTTTTCTTTTTTTCTACTGTGTTTGGTTTTGGTTTCGAGTAATAGTACTTCATAAATGAATTGGGAAGTATCTCTTTCTCTCTTGTTGGAAGAGATTATGTAGAATCGGTGTTTACTAATCTTCACATGTTTCTTGGAGTTCTACAGGGAAAAGGATCTGGAGATGTCTTTTGGAAAGTTTTAAGATTTAAATAGTTTAAATAACTATTAAATAGTTTAAATAACTATTAAGAAAAATTAAATTTCTTAATAGTTATTAGGTCCATTTATATTATCTATTTCATTTCGGGTGAGTTGTAGTAGGTCATGAGGTTTTTTTGAGAAAATGATACATTATCAAATTTGTATGTGTAGAATTGTCTGTTGTATTCCCTTATTATCATTTTTCATGTCTGCAGAGTCTATAGTGATAATCCCTCATTGCATTCCTGATACTGATAATTTGTATCCCCTTTTTTTTGTCACTCATGCTACAAGTTTGTCAACTTTATTGATCTTTTTGAAGAACTAGTGCTTTGTCTCATTGATTTTTCTGTTGTTTTTGTTTTCTGTTTGATTTTTTGCTCTTTATTTCCTTCCTTCTGATTGCTTTCAGTCTATTTTGCTCTTTTTCTTGTTGGAGGAGCTTAGATCATTGATACGAGATTTTTATTTTTCAACATATGCAGTTAGTGTTAGAAATTTCTTAGGACTGCTTTAGCTGTGTCCACTATTTTTAATATATATAGTATTTTCCTTTCGTATATATATCTTTTGATTTACTTTAAGACTTCCTCTCTGAACTGTGTTATTTGCTAGAGTGTTGTTTAGTTTGCAAGTGGAGAGGTTTTTCAGTTGTTTTTCTGTTACTGATTTCTAGTTTGATTTCATTGTGACCAGAGAGAACGCTCGGTGTGGTTTAAATTGCTGTAAGTTTGCTGAGGTTTGTGTTATGGCTCAGAATATGGTCTATCTTGGTATACATTTTGTGGGCACTTGAGAAGATTTTATATTCTGTTCCTTTTTGGGTATCTTATAAATGTTGATTAGATTTTGTTGGTTGATGTTGAGTTCTTCTATAACCTTGTTGATTTTGTGTCTAGTTTTTCTGTCAGTTCGATAAAGGAATGTTGATGCTTCCAGTATAGGTTTATCTATTTCTCTTTTCAGTTCTATTAGTTTTTGTCTCACATATTTAGCAGCTTGGTTTTTTGCTGTATACACATTTAGTATTGTATGTCCCTGGTAGGTTTACCTTTTAATTATTTATAATGTCCTCTGTGTCTGGTAATTTTCTATGCTCTGAAATCTCCTTTTCTGACTAATACAGGCTTTCATTTGATTAATGTTTGCTTTATTAATTTCTTTCCACCTTTTTATTTTGAATTTGCTTATATTATTATTACATTTGAGGTGAGTTTATTGTGGATAGCCTATTTTTTAACCCTTTATGCCAGTGTCTGTCTTTTACTTTTAGTATTTAGGCCATTTACATTTAATGTAAGTAATGATATTGTTAGTTTTAGTTTTCTGTTTTTCATTTCTGTGTCCCCCCCCCCCCCCCCCAATATTTACTGTGGGTTTCTTGAACAGTTTTTGGAATTCCATTTTAATTTATCTATGTTATTTTTGAGTGTGTCTCTTTGTTACAGCTTTATTTTTAGTGGCTGCTCTAGTATTATATATATGCATAATTTATCACTCTCACCCAGCAGTGAAGCAGCCCTGCCACTTCCCACTGGCTTGGTGTCAGAGGAGGCTCAGTGGAGAGTCAGAACTTTCATTACTCAGTAGTATTGAGAACTACCAGCCCTGCCTTGTAACAGTGAGAAGCCCCCTGCTTCATTCTTGTGTCAATGGAGGTCAATAGAGAACCTCATTACTGCTAATGGGGATGAGAGTCCAGATTCCTCCTGTGGTCTCCACTGACACCTAGGTGCGTGAAGCCTTTATACTATTTGGCAGAGATAAAAATGCTGGCTCTTTACTTAGCCTCCTTTGACACCATCTCAGTGGGCATCTTTTTAGAGTCTCAGGAAGGAGGAAGTCTAGATACCCCATTTGGCCTTGGCTTAGATAGTTGGGGGTGTTGTTACAGATTTTCTGTGGTGTTCAGCTGATGTAGAATGGTTATTCTCTAAAGCTTTTGTTTGGTCTTCTAGACTGCCCCTTTCTTGGTCCTTTTAATCTCATTTGGGGCTTTTGTTTGTGAATATATTGATATTTGGGGATTGCTGCTTTTCTCAGCTCCAATTCTGGGATATTTGAGGCTGATTTCCGTAGCTGGCCTGCCACCTCTCCGTCTTTCAAAGTCTTCTTATGTTTTATATACAATATATTTTTAGTGTTTTTTAGTTGTGCTTAATGGGAAGAATAGGGAGAATTATGTCTACTCTATCTTTCTAGATGTCTAGTGCTCTGACGATATTTTCAGCTGACCTCCTATTTTCTGTTATCATTTATGAGGATGCCTGATGAATAAACTTGTTGAAATGACTAGTAATAATACTGAAATATCTTCTTTATATTTTATGACTACATAAATAATACATGTTCATTATAAAAATTCAAACATTACATAATAGTATAGGGAGAAATTTAAAATCACCTAAAGATAGCCACCATAAACCTGATGGTGATCATTCTTGCATTTAACTCATTGTGCATATATAATTGCACAATTTAATTGAATGTTTTATTTGTTTAAAAAATATATGTGTGTGTGTGTGTATATATACACATACACAAATGGCTCCTCTTTCAAGCCCTTAGGTTTTGATAGAACCAACCTCTTACTGTTTGTTCTGGTGGCCATAGGAGTAGTAGCTGCTTACTGCAGGTATCACCTCTGGGTTACCTTTTTATTCTTTTAGTCCATTATGTTTAACCTGTTTAAACAATTTTGTACTTTAATCACTGTTAATATAATCTAATGGAGTTTTTGTTTTTTTTTCCTGCCTGGATTGTAATTGATAAAACCACCCACTCTCACTTCCTAAAAGAATTACTTGAGGTTATATTCCAATAAACAAACAAAAAAATCCTCAAGAAGTAAAAAAAAAAAAAAAAGTCCTGGGCTCCAAGAGAACAAGGAATTTCCATATAACATATAACATAAAACAGTATAAAACTCCTTCCCTTAAACAAACAATAAACCAACCCAAAACAAAATGATGATCTTTGATTGACCCCTGTAGAGTGTGTAGTTTTATTTTTTTTTAATTTTTAAAATTTTTAAAAATTTTATTTATTTATGAGAGACACAGAGAGAGAGGGGCAGAGACCCAGGCAGAGGGAGAAGCAGGCTCAAGGCAGAGCCTGATGCGGGACTTGATCCTGGGACTCGATCCTGAGACTTCAGGATCATGCCCTGGGCCCAAGGCAGGTGCTAAACCACTGAGCCACCCAGGGATCCCAGAGTGGGTAGTTTTAGAAAGCAAATGTTAGAACAGGAGTTTTGAAGATCCAAAGGATAGTGTAAGAATAACTATATTCCTTATGGTGAAGAAACTAAATAATCTTAGAAGATAAAAACACACTAAAAATTCAATGAAAAAAGAACATATTCCTTTTGCTTCTTTCTTGCCCCTCTGCTTAATCTTTTTTTTGCTTCAAGTGGTATATGTTTAGCAGTTTGTCTCTATATGTTCAGATGCTGATTATGAGTGAAAATTAAATATTCAATATTGTAGGCCCTAGATATTTTTTCTATTTAAAAAATAACTCTTATCTAATATATAAGGCTAGTTTATAATTATAACACCAATACAAAGGTTATAAACCTTGAAGATGTGAAAATGATGATAGAGGGTTAGAAGTTGGGACATCAGGGGTGACAAAAGAGGAAATACAGGGGCATAAAAGCACATACCTTTCAGTATAAAACCAGTCAATGAGCCAAGATATGATACCTGTATTGTTTTTAGTATCTTATAGTTTTTATTCTTATTTGCATGATTTTACAACAATAAAAACATACTTAAGTGATTCTTTGTAGCACTTTGGAAGAACATACGACTTATGGCAAATCTTTTGGTGAAAAACTAGGACACATATTTGAGTATAGTATGATTACAGTTAGGTTTGTATTATAATGAAAGTGTGAGTAACATTTAGGAAATTAAGAAACGTATGATTATAAAAATATACTTCTTTTTTTTTTTCCCACAGAGGGAGGGAGGCAGGATAGAGGGAGAGGGAGAAGAGAATCTTAAGTAGGTTCCATGCCCAGTCTAGAGTCCAAGTCTGATGGAGGGCAATCTCACAACCCTGAAATCATGATTTAAGTCAAAATTAAGAGCTGGACACTGAACTGACTGAGCCACCCACGTGCCCCTAAAAATACACTTATTTTAAATGTTTGTAAAATAGAAGAAAAGATAAATATGGGTAAAAAGCTGTCAAATATCAACAAAAGTTATTTTTAAATTTATTTTAAAAACTATTGAGAATCTGTAAATAAAGGAAATAAGATAGTGTCTCACTCCCAATTTAGAGATTAAATGTGCATCATAGATGTCCTGGAAGTGTTGGAAAATTGATCTTAAGTGTATTGATCTTAAACAGTAAACATCTTAATAGTTCTAGTATATGGAGATACAACTGATATTTGTTTATCTTGTATCTTGCAGCCTTGCTTACTGTAGTGTTTTTTTTTTTTTTTTTAATAGATTCTACTGGGTCTTTTTCATAATGGATCATGTCATCTCCAAATAGTTTAATTCTTTCCTTTCTAATCTCAATGTATTTTATTCCTTTTTTTCCTTTCTTTCTAATATCAATATGTTTTATTCCTTTTTTTCCTGTTTGCACTGCCTAGCACTTGTACAACATTGAAGAGAAGTGATAAGAGTGGAAAATCTTGTCATGTTCCTGATCTTCAGGGGAATGATTACTTTCACCAGTAATATAGTGGGATTTTTTTGTAGATGATCTTTATGAAGTTAAAGAAATTCTCTTCTTTCCTTTTTTGAGAGCTTTCATCAGGAATGGCTGTTGGGTTTGGTCAGTAGCTTTCTCTGTATTGAGATTATCATATGGTTTTTCTTTTAGTTTGCTAATATAGTGAACTACATTGATTGATTTTTGGATGTTAAGCCAACCCTACATTTCTAGGATAAACCCCACTTGATCATGATCTGTTACCCCTCTGATATTTTGTTAGATTTAATTTGCCAAATTTTAGTTAGTATTTTTACATCTGTGTTGATGAAGGATATTATCCTGTAGTGACTTCTATTTGTTTTTGTTTCTTGTGACGTCTTTGTCTGGTTTTTGTATTAGGATAATGCTGGCCTCATTGAATGAGTGGGAAATAATTACTCTTGTTCAATTTTCTAGAGTTTGTGTGAAATTGATACTCTTTTTGTCCATTTTTTAAAATAAATTTTTTATTTAGGTATAATTGACACGTTACATTATTTTCAGGTGTACAACACAGTAATTCAACTTTTCTACACATCATACTGTGCTCACCATAAGTGTAGCTACCATCTGTCACCATACAGTACTATTACAGTATCAGTGACTATATTCCCTATGCGATGCCTTTTCCCATTTTTTAATTGGTTTGGTTTTGTGTGTGTGTGTGTGTGTGTGTGTGTGTGTGTGTGTGTGTGTTGGTTTTGTTGTTGAATTGTAGTTCTTTATATATTCTGGATAAATGATTTGCAGATGCTTTCTCTAATTTTGTGGACTGCCTTTTTACTCTGTTTATAGTATCCTTTGATGTAAAAGTGTTTTTAATTATAAGGAAGTCCTAGTTACCTACTTATTCTTTTGTTGCCTGTGCCTTTGTCACATTTAAGAAATCATTGCCAAATTCAAAGTCATGAAGCTTTTGCTCTGTGTTTTCTTCTGAGTATTCTAGTTTTAGCTTTTACATTTAGGTTTTTGATCCATTTGAGTTAATTTTTATATGTGGTGTAAGGTAAGGGCAAAGCCAGTTTTTGAGGACTTCCTAATACTGCCTGGCCAGGTAAAGGAGGATGAGCCTTCAAAGAAGAAGAAATGTACAAATATCCGTGTTGCCAAGAGGTCAGATAAGATGAGTACCCCCCAAAATGTTTATTACATTTAGCAACATGGAGGACACAGGAAGAAAAGCACAGATCATGTTCTTGAAACAGTGACTGATCTAATTTATATGCAGTATACAATGTAGTAAATTAGAAGATTTATAGAGGTCAAACTGAGAAGGACTTTGAGTGAGTTTGAATTTTATTCCTGGGCAACAGTAAGGCATAAAAAATAATGAAAAAATCTCTCAGAAGGGAGTCTGATTTCTTTGTTTTTGAAAAATTGAATTCCCTTCCTAGTAAATGAGTTGTAAATGATCACGAGTTCCAAAGGATCTAGTTCTTCCACTTGGTGTTAATCTTTGGCCCTAAAAACAAATACACTTCTTTTGACTATTGGTTATATGTAACATACCCAGCTTCTTGCTGATGCTACAGCTGGAAATAGCTCAGTTCTGTTTCTCTTTGGCCATGACTAAATTGTATTGAACTGGGTTATTTTAAACTGTGGGCCAGACTGCCAATTGATAGATGTTATTTATGTGTCTGAAAGCTAAAGAAGTGCTATTATTTTCAGTTTTCCTATGCAGAAACTAGTTCTGAGTGTTTTCTTTAACCTCAGGGCTGTTTTTCTGGAAGCTGGCTATTCTGTATGCTTCAGTATAAGGTGATCCTGAACATAAAACCGTTAATCTACCCCCAGTCCCTGTTCTATCATCAGCATTTTCCTAATTAGAAGGTCCATTAAAATTTTTTTTCCTACGTATCAGGATAGAGGTGAAATAGATGTCTACTTATATTTGGTGTAATAATTTAACCACGTATAATGTCACAATGTCTAAAAAACTCATAAAAACAAACAAATAAATAAATAAATAAATTCCACCAACATTCTTAAAACAGTTTTCTTAAGAAATTAATTAATTTTTTTTAATTTGGTTTTTATAATTTCAGATAAAAGGTTGCAAAAGTGATGCAAAGTATTCTCATTTACTTTTGAGTTGCCAAATTTGCTTTATCATTCTCTATGTGTGTATGAATATATCTGTGTATGTATTTTTTGTGACTCATTTGAGAAGAAATTACAGATACGATGACTCTATATTTCTAAATCCTTCAATGTGTATTTTTTAAAAACACAGGTAGTGCCCTACATAAATAAAACACAATCATCAAAATCAGGAAATTAATGTTGGTTCAATACTATCATTTAACCTATAGATCTTATTCAGATTTCGTCAATTTTCCCAATATGTGCTTTACAACAAAAGGGAAAAAATTTGCTGGTACAAGGTTCAATTTAAAAGCACATGTTAGGGCAGCTAGGTGGCTCAGCGGTTTAGCGTCGCCTTTGACCCAGAGCATGATCCTGGAGACCTGGGATCAAGTCCTGCTTCAGGCTCCCTTCGTGGAGCCTGCTTCTCCCTCTGCCTGTGTCTCTACCTCTCTCCCTCTGTGTCTCTCATGAATGAATAACATCTTTTAAAAAAAATTAAAAAATAAAAGCACATGTTACATTTAGTTGTAAGGCTTCTCATATTTTTTTTCAAACTGTGTTTATCTTTGACATCAGTATCTTCATCCTCACTAGAGCTGCTTTTTGAATCATCTAACTAATTTTGTAGAACTTATTATTTTGCTGCTGCCTCTTTCTTTGAGATATACCATGCTTTGATTCTGATTATGGTAATGTCATTGGAAATATTATCCCAGGCTACAAGTAAATGACATTAAATAATAAAATACATTAAAATACGTATTTTTCCAATCGACCATGTATGTATATTTTTGGATTTCTACATGATAATTTTTTGTTTATGGTGACATTCTCTCTGCAACTGAGAAATAATTCTTCTAAGAAGAATTACTAAATTGATTAAATATTCTCTAATCCATTTAAACCTATTTAAACCTATTTTGTTAGTAGAGCCACCTAAGCATTTAAAATTCATATTGATTGGGTTTATTTTGAGCTGATATATCTTCTCTGAACAGTTTGTTAAAAAATAAAAGAATTGTGAGGATATAAATAGGCAGTTTCTTCTTTTTTTTTTTTTTTTTTTAAGATTTTATCTATTTATTCACGAGAGACACACAGAGAGAGAGAGAGAGTCAGAGACACAGGCAGAGGGAGAAGCAGGCTCCATGCAGGGAGCCCTATGTGGGACTCGATCCTGGTTCTCCAGGATTAGGCCCTGGGCTGAAGGTGGCGCTAAACCGCTGAGCCATCTGGGCTGTCCCAGTTTCTTCCTTTTAAAAAGAAAGCATCTCGCCTCACATTAAGGCATATATATTAATTCTCTATCCTGTCAGTCACATACCAACCTCTAAAGTAGGCTTATCTTTTACTTATCAGCGTGTGGCAGTGTCTTGGAGAGAAATCTCCGCAAAGGACTTGGATCACACTACTTTTGGCACATGGGATAAATAAATCATTTCAAATATTTACTAATTTTTAAATGTCCTATATGATTTTTAAAGTTCTTTCATGATTACTATTATAGTTTTATTAGATTAAACTACACAGAGAAGAAATTATATCAAGATAGCTAAAAATTAGCTTTATAGTGAAACAGATTAATTTATTTTACCACAACCAGAAATGAAATTTCTAAATCTTAAAGATTTTGTTTATTTATCTGGGAGAGAAAGACAGAGAAAGTGAGTGAGAGCATGAGCAGGGAGGAGAGGGAGAAGCAGGCTCCTCAGCAGAGAGCCCAATGCAGGGCTTGGTCCCAGGACCTCAAGATCATGACCTGAGCCAAAGGCAGTTGTTTAACTGACTGAGCCACCCAGATGCCCCCTCAAATTTCTAATTTGAACAAGAAGTTTGGGCAATCTGAGAGGCATAGATAAAGTCACAGACCAAATAATAATAGGCACATGTATTCCTTATGAAAGATCAAATAGCGGTCATAAAAACAAATCTAACTTTCATGCCTGGATAATGTTGTCACAGGTTGGATGTTATAGACATAATATGAAGTTTGTGACTAATGTAACTAATCTCTACAAAGGGCTAAAATCTATACTTTTGAATAAGTATTGTACTTTTAAGTGTAACCTCTCAAAGATATTAATGCTGTTTGGAAAAATCTTTGAGATTCTCTATAGAGGCTGCAGTGCATTTGTTGTCAGTATAGATAATAGATTAGGAGCATGGACTCTGATGCCAAACTGCCTCATTTCAGATCTCAGAGTCAACTTGGCAAAACTTTTTAAACTTCTTAACTTCTTTATGCCTTAATTTCCTTATTTGTAATATAGAGATATTAATATCTGTTCACATTGTGAGGCAGGTCATACAGGTGTGAATGACACCTTCTAGTGATGGGTGTTGGGTAGTGAGCACCTTATTACCAACTTGTGGGATATTTGTGAACTTTAAATGAGTTGGTATATGTAGGACACTTACACTGTGGTGAATCTTTTGAAGAGAATAAAAGAGAGGGAGAAGCAAGCTCCCTGCTGAGCAGAGAGTCTGATACAGAGCTTGATCCCAGGACCATGGCCTGAGCCAAAGGCAGATGTTTAACCTACTGAGCCACCCAGGTGTCCCAGGGATGGGCTGTTTTTCTTGACAGTGGTTAATTTGGAGTCCCTTTTATGAATAAGGAAGATCTTCAAAGTAATGACTATTTTCTTGCAGCATATAACTATTTAGCATTTATTCAACACTTTCTTGCCTTTATTTTTACTTGTATTTAAACTCTTAAAAATACTT